>NC_057803.1:80152503-80467460 GCF_018294505.1 Triticum aestivum | reverse complement strand
CGACTGTGGCATGCTTGTTATTTACTTACTCTATAAGCCCTTTATGTGGTGTCACACAGATGCCCGACTGTGGCATGTTTGCCGCTTATTTCCTTTATAAGCCCTTTATGCGACGTCGCTCAGACGCCCGACACTCGATCGGTGCATTCTTTTTCTACTCCCTTATTACATATTCATGTTGTATGTGAATAACCTGCTTGCGTGCATCCTGGATGTTTATTTTGTGACTGACGTGAGATCATAGAATAATTCAGAGCATGATTATCATTTGTTATATTATACCTGTGTTCATAATGTTTGCGAGTACATTAAAAAGTACTCACTGGCTTGTCCCTGGCTATTGTCTTGGCAAGATTTATTGCGTGGAGAGGAGCGTCGCGATGACAACCCGGAACTTACGCAATGGTGATAGCAGCCTCATGAAGATAGGAGTTATCCAGGTCAGCTGTTCCTGTGGGAAATGGAGTCCCATAGAAGCTGATGATCCGCAAGCCGCTTCCGCCATCAACCACTAGAAACCATTTGTTGTACTAATAGGCCAGAATGGTTTTGTACTACTCATTTTGTATTTTGCTTGAAGTTTCTGTATCAAGTTGGTGTCTCATCAGCTAACAGTAATCCTGGGGCTGGTGAGCATAAGGGCCATTTTCTGGGAAATTAATATCCTGAAAATCCGGTCCTGACATCTCCTCCATAGTAACTGAAGATAACTTCAAAGAGTTTGTCACCATTGGATTTTTTCCAGAGAAAAACATTATGTCTTATCGTGCTCCTAACCAGGACGAGGAACGGCCTAATCCCAAAGACCGTGAAGTTATTGTCTTCACTGACCGTATGAATCGGGGTTTTTCACCACCCGACTCAAAGTTCGTCAGAGACATTCTTAATTTTTTCAAACTTCACCCTCAAGATCTTGGACCCAATTCCATATCCAACATCTGCAATTTTCAAGTTCTCTGTGAGGTGTATTTTCAAGAAGAGCCGACTGTGGGACTCTTCAAAGAGTACCTTTATTTGAACCGCCAGAATGAATGTACCAATGGCCCTAGCTTGGAACTCGGTGGAATCTCAATTCAACGCCGACAGGGTGCCCTCTTTCCTTTAATAGTATTACTGAGTCATCCCAAAGATTGGAATTAGACATGGTTCTATTGCCAAGACACATCACTAGTCAATGAAAAATCACTGTCGGGTTATCGCACGGAGCGTCTGGATTCCAAGTTTGTGCTCCTGGATAAGCTTACCGCTGCTAAACGCAAGAAGCTTATTCCATCTATTAAAAGGAATAATGCCTTATTGGGGAACGGCTTAATCGGAGTTGATTTGATCCATTGTTGGATCTTGTTGCGGGTCATCCCTCTAAGCCGCGGATCCAAATTGATGTATGAATATGGCGGAGGCCCAGATGACTCTCTGCGTCACAGCTATGTACAACTAACTGAAGAGGACATTGTTTCAATGTCAACCATCCTTGTGAACGGCAAATATGAGGACTGCAGTAAGGTTGGTTTAAACCCCTTCTGCAAACTTAACCCGACACCAGAGGTGAAAAACCCCTGACCTCTTTCTCTTTTTGTGCTTTCCTCAGTAGTTTTAAATACTTGCATGACCTTTTATCCTGTTTATTTGTTTACAGACCAAATCTGACTTTTGGAAGGCCAAGTATGACCATGAAGCTGGCAAGAAGGCTAGAGCCGCTGCCATAGCTGCCAGGAAGACGACCCGAAGGTCCAAGAAGAAATGGAGCACTGCTTCGGACCTATTAAAGCTTGACAATGTTTCTGGGTCGGAGCTAGCCCTTGACTCCCTTGGCCAGTTTTTTAATAACCTTATTGACACTGACTATTGCCAGGACGACACGGGGGCCAGCCAGGCCATAGAAGAAGAGGTAACTATTTCCTCCGACTCAGCCCCTTTGCCAAGATAGAAACTTCGACTAGTAACCCGGAAAGTAAGGTTTTCGCACCCTTTGGCTTATCTGGACCCTCATTTTCTTTTAAAAAGCAGCAACATGAGAGCCGCCGTCAGGCCCGGACTAATGATGTCGATGAACCGCCTTCCGATTTACAGCAAACTCCTCGAAAACGCCAAAGTGAGGTTTCTTTCATCTTCGTCTTTTGCTTTCATTGATGAATCTATTCCCTTGCATCACTAACTTTATTTTACCTTTCACGGGAGGTTTCTCGCTCTTCTGGCAACTCATCTCAGACTCAGCTTCCGGCTTTCAAAATTGCTCCTGGGTAAGGAAAAACCAGCTTTCCTCTGTATGTTTAAAAAACTGCATCCTTACACTAACTGTCTCATAAAACTTTTCGTAGCGGCCAAGCCAAATCCAAGAAGGCCAAGGTGACTAAGCCGTCAGAAGACCCGAAGGTTCCTGCACCTGAACCGGCCATGCCAACTCCTTCCTCTGAAACTGAAGCACCTGAAGACCCGGCTGTTCATACTCAATTTGATCCTCCTGAGTTGTCAGCTGATGAGATCACCCTTAATCCAACTATCACTAAACCATCTAGTTCAACTAACCCGCCAACAACTTCTGATACTGACATGTTGATTACTGGTAGCCATTTGTTGAACCGGGGACCCCCACTGTATTAGCCCGGCACACTGCTAAGCAAGAAGCCTTGGAGAAGCATAAAGTGTGTTTTGATATCTCCCATTATGCTCACCTTAATGTCAATGATGTGCTGTCCGGCTATCTCAGTCATGTGCACTCCAGCCATGACTCGGAAATCGAGATGGTTAAACAGTTGCAGCTAAAATATGAGGTATGTTCTCCGGTTCAATTATACTCTACCAGCCCCCAAGTCTTCAGATGATGAACCCGAATAATCTGTAGACTTGATGCTATAGGTTGATACCTTGTCTCTAAGCTTTTTGAAAGTCCAATAGAGTAGCGTAAATCACCTATAGTCCCCAAGGGCCAGCTCAATTTATCATAAATGAACTTGTACTTAACTTCAGAACTGTCTGTTATTAGTCCCAATAAGTATTGCAATCCGGCTCAATATTGAAAAAACTTTCTGAATATCATGCATTAGCCCCCAAGTGCCAAGTTTTGTTACTTTGTAAAACACTTGGGACTTGAAACATATAAGAGTCATAAAAATTGCTTTGGCAGACATTAGCCCCCAAGTGTCAAGTGGCATTGCGGTGCAGAGTACTTGAGACTTGAACCCTTATAACTTTTAGTTTAAACCTTGACACACATGTATATGTTTTTCAGAACACCCTATCTGAATTGGGCTCACAATTAACGGATGCAAAGACCCGGCTGGAGGATCAAGAGGCAGAAATCAAGACTACTGACTCTAAACTCCAATTGAGTCTTTCTGAGACAAAAAAATTGAAGACCAGCTTGACTGCCAAGAAGAAATCCTGGGCCGGAGAAAAGACACTATTGATACAACGTGCTGAAATAGCTGAGGCGGCTCTTGAGGAGGTTACCACGGAGCTCACCGGCTTAAAGAACCGTGTGTCTCAAATGTTCTCCGCCATCTTTGGTAAGTCATCCGTATTAATCACTTATAATTTATTTTGGCCAGGAATATAAGCCGCCTGCTAAACCTTTGTTCAAAACACTCGCAGGTCCATGAAGTAGAAATCTGAACTAAGATAGCATGACGAAGTTGAAGACGGTTTATACCTTGGTGGAGGAATTGTATACTGGTGCTCAACGAGCACTTGCCACCATCTCTCCTGCCAACCAAGGACCCAATCGGTTGAGTGATGTCTTGAAGAAGTTATCAATCTTACCCGCCAAGTTTCAAGAGGTCAAACGATCATGTGCCAGAGCCGGAGCCCTGACTGCCCTGAGCCGCTCCAAAGCCTGGGTGCCAGATCTATACCCGGCGGATGTGGCTAAGGGGTACCCTACCGTGAAGGAAGACGAGACTCTATTTGAGCAAGATGACTTCATTGCCTGTGTCAGGGGAGTTCGACCTCAAGCTACCATTCTTGGAGAGGAGACCAACATCGGTAAATATTAGCTGGGTTTTGATATGGAGAATAAGAAGATGGAGACTCCCTCTTATAAGGAGACATACCTTATCCCGCCAGTTTGTCAACATACTTTTGCTCCGGAAGTTGACCCGGTCGGCTTGATTGACGATGAAGCGGAGTTCATTGCTCTGAACGGCTTTGACTGGTCCAATCCTAGCTTCTTTCCAATAGAAGGAGGTGAATCGGCGAGGGGGAATCATAACCATCTTGCGAGCTCTCAAATCCTTGTAATAGATTAGTTTGAAAAACTGCATATTTTCCTATGCCATCGTGCATAAGCTAGTGCATATGACTCTTTGCCCATGACGTCAATGTATGTTATGCGTTATATCCGTGGTTACATCTATAATGTTTTAACTCGTTTCCTGTAAAAAATGAAAGAGCTGGCCTGGCGGTTTAGCACCGGACGGGTCAAAAACACCCGGTATATGACTAATGAAATTATGATAGTAGAAAAGCCAGAACTAGATGTAAAATAAACAAGGCTGAAATACAGAGAAACCTGTTCATGAATGACACTATCATACCTGTGTTCTTTGAATATGGACTGCCGGTTTACATGACCCGGATGATGAGGTTGATGACCCAATATTTTTGATAAGTCAATGCTTCCATATACCTTCTGAATATCATGCCTTGGCGGCTTATTGTCAAATAGTCAAGCTGGCTTAAATAAAAACCAAACTGATAGTTTAGATTTGAGACAATAAAAACCAGTAAGACAAAATATCAAATTTTAAACAACATAAATTTGGGGGTTTCTGATTCGAATACGATCAGTAAACCGGACAAAAGTGGTTAAGCTAAGATTCGAATATGATCATATAGCCCCTAGTGGCTTTGGCATTGCGCCGATCAAGAGGGTACCGACAGCTATGTTCTCTTTGGTTCGAATACGACCTATGTTTGAACAGGAAGCCCCCAAATGACCTTGAGAGGTTTTTAACGACCCTGATTCGAATATGATCCAAGTCGGACCCAAAAGGGGTTAAGATATGATCCGGATACGATCAATAAGCCCCCTAATGAGTTTGGCTTTGAGCCGATCAAGAGGGTTACGACAGCTATGTTCTCTTTGGTCCGAATACGACCTATGTTTGAACAAGAAGCCCCCAAGTGACCATGAGGTTTACAGCTAGATTCGAATACAATCATAAGCCGGACCAAAAGGGTTAAGCTAGATTCAGATACGATTAGCTTCTTAATAGTCATTTAAATAATGAAAATAGTAAAGATATATGATCTTTGAAGAGGAAAAAAAGAGGTCCTGCTTTATTACTTATCATAATATATACAACGTCAAAGTATGTACATGACGAGATCCGGTAGCTCAGGTGTAGTATGGCCGAAGCTGAGCAATGTTCCACGGTCGGCGGGTCTCCTCCTCCGACTTACGTGAGTCTTTGTGCTCTCGAATGTCAATGAGGTAATATGACCCGTTGTTTAAATTTTTGCTGACCACGGATAATTTGTGTGCATCAGACAGATCCTAGATGAGCCGGAGCACCAGGTCACCTTCTTGAAAGATCCTGGACTTAACCCGGTGGCTGTGATAACGGTGCAGGTCCTGTTGATAAATTGTCGATCGAGCCGCCGCCAAGTCTCTCTCCTCATCTAACAAGTACAGTGCATCCTATCGGGCCTGTTCGTTATCAGCTTCAACATAAGCCGCCACGCGAGGCGAGTCATGGAGGATGTCACTAGGCAGCACTGCTTCCGCTCCATAAACCATGAAGACAGGTGTATAACCTGTAGATCTGTTAGGAGTGGTGTTGATACTCCACAACATTGAGGGTAATTCCTCTACCCAACAGCCCGGCGTCCGTTGTAAGGGAATCATAAGCCGGGGCTTGAGACCTTTTAGGATTTCCTGATTTTATCTCTCAGCTTGACCATTGGATTGAGGGTGAGCTACTGAAGAAACATCAAGCCGAATATGCTCACGTTGACAAAACTCCTCCATAGCACCTTGGGACAAATTAGTGCCATTGTCAGTGATAATTATGTGTGGAAAATCAAAGCAAAAAATCACCTTTTTCATGAACTGAACCGCCGTGGCTGCATCACACTTGCTCACTGGCTCTACCTCAACCCATTTTGTGAATTTGTCAACTGTCACTAAAAGATGTGTCTTTTTATATTTGGACCTTTTGAAAGGTCCAACCATGTCAAGCCCCCAAACTGCAAATGGCCAAGTGATTGGAATCATCCATAGCTCTTGAGCCGGCACATGCGCTCGTCGTGCAAATTTTTGACATCCATCACACCTACTGACCAGATCCTCTGCATCAGCATGAGCCGTTAGCCAGTAAAAACCATGACGAAAAGCTTTGGCCACAAGAGACTTTGACCCGGCGTGATGATCACAATCCCCTTCATGGATCTCACGAAGTATTTGTTGACCTTCTTCAGGAGAAACACAACATTGAAACGCTCCAGTGATGCTGCGATGATACAAATCTCCGTCAGAAATCATCATTGACTTGGACCGCCGGGTTATCTGTCGGACCAGGGTCTCGTCCTCTGGCAAGTCGCCCCGGGTCATGTAAGCCAGGAACGGTACTGTCCAATCTGGAATAACATGAAGAGCCGCAACCAACTATACCTCCGGGTCAGGAATAGAAAAATCTTCCTCTGTAGGCAACTTAATAGACGGGTTATGTAAAATATCTAAAAAGGTTTTCGGTGGCACCGGCTTACGCTGAGATCCCAACCGGCTTAAGGCATTAGCCGCTTCGTTCTTTCTACGGTCAATGTGTTCCACTTGATAACCTTTCAAATATCCAGCCACAATGTTGACCTCATGGCGATAAACCGCCATGAGAGGATCTTTAGAATCCCACTCGCCTGATACTTGTTGAGCTACCAGATCTGAGTCACCTACACACCGTACCCGACTCAAACTCATTTCCTTAGCCATTCGAAGACCATGAAGCAAGGCCTCGGACTCAGCTGCGTTGTTAGTGCATGAAAACATCAATCGTAACACATAACAAAATTTGTCACCTCGAGGAGAGGTTAAAACAACTCCAGCCCCCGAGCCTTCCAATTGTTTGGACCCGTCTAAGTGAATTGTCCAATATGTGTTGTCTGGCTTCTCCTCCGATATCTGTAACTCTGTCCAGTCATTAATAAAGTCAACCAGTGCTTGAGACTTGATCGTAGTACGTGGCACATATTTTAAACCATGAGATCCAATTTCAATGGCCCACTTGGCAACTCATCATGTGGCTTCTCTATTTAGAATAATGTCTCCTAGAGGAGCAGAGCTAACCACAGTAATTGGGTGACCCTGAAAGTAATGCTTGAGCTTCCATCTTGCCATGAACACCCCATAAACAAGCTTCTGCCAATGTGGATATCTCTATTTAGACTCAATGAGCACCTCACTGACGTAATAAACCGGCCGTTGAACCGGATGTTCTTTGCCAGTCTTCTTACACTCCACAACAATGGCCGCACTGACAGCACGTGAGTTAGCAGCCACGTACAACAACAATGTCTCTTTCTCCACCGGAGCAGCAAGAACCGGCGGCTCGGTGAGCTATTTCTTTAGATCCTCAAAAGTAGAGTTAGCTGCATCACTCCAGACAAAGTCATCTGCCTTTCTCATCATTTGATACAAAGGCATCGCCTTCTCCCCTAACCAGCTTATGAACCGGCTTAAGGCAGTGACACGACCCGCCAACCACTGAACGTCATTGATGCACGCCGGTTTGGCCAGAGATGTAATTGCCTTAATTTTCTCCGGATTAGCCTCAATACCTCTGTTATACACCAAAAAACCCAAGAGTTTTCCAGCTGGGACTCCAAAAACACACTTGGCCAGGTTAAGCATCATCTTGTAGACCCGAAGATTATCAAAGGTTTCCTTTAGATCAGTTACCAAGGTTTCCTTCTCTCTGGATTTCACCACTATATCGTCTACATAAGCATGAACATTACACCCAATCTGATTGTGAAGGCAATTCTGCACACACCGCTGATAAGTTGCCTGGGCACTCTTAAGCTCAAAAGGCATAGACACATAACAGAAGGCTCCAAACGGAGTGATGAAAGTTGTCTTCTCTTGGTCCTTTACTGCCATCTTGATCTGATGATAACCAGAATAGGCATCAATGATCTGATTAATACGAGGGAGAGCAAAAGGGTCAGCCGGACAAGCCTTGTTTAAATCGGTGTAATCCACACACATACGCCAGGTGCCATTCTTCTTGAGTACAAGCACCGGGTTAGCCAACCACTCTGGGTGAAAAACTTCAACAATGAACCCGGCCGCCAAGAGCTGGGCCACCTCTTCTCCAATGGCTTTGCACCTTTCCTCGTTAAACCACCAAAGAAACTGCCTAACCGGCTTAAACTTCGGATCAATATTAAGAGTGTGCTCAGCGAGTTCTCTCAGGACACCCCGCATGTCAGAAGGCTTCCATGCAAAGATGTCCCAGTTCTCACGGATGAACTCGATGAGCGCGCTTTCCTATTTTGGATCCAAGTTGGCACTGATGATGAATTGTTTGGATGAGTCACCAGGCACAAAATCAACCATCTTGGTGTCATCAGCTGACTTGAATTTCAACACCAGTTCATGCTCCGTAGTTGGCTTCTTCAAAGACGTCATGTCTGCCGGGTCAACATTATCTTTATAAAACGTTAACTCCTCTGTCGCACAAACAGACTCAGCATAAGCGGCATCACCTTTTTCACATTCCAGGGCTATTTTCCGGCTTCCATGTACTGTGATAGTGCCTTTATAAGCCGGCATTTTGAGCTGCAGATACACATAACACGGCCGAGCCATGAACTTGGCATAAGACAGCCATCCAAACAGAGCATGATATGGGCTTTTGATCTTAACCACCTCAAAAGTTAACTTCTCAGCCCTGGAATCATATTCATCCCCAAAGGCTACTTCCAGTTCAATCTTACCAACTGGGTATGCCGACTTACCAGGCACAACACCATGAAAAACAGTATTGGATTGTTTAAGACTCTTATCAGTCAACCCCATCTGACGAAACTTCTCATAATATAGGATGTTGATGCTACTACCTCCATCCATGAGCACCTTAGTGAACTCATATCCACCAACCTGGGGTGCCACCACCAAGGCCAAGTGACCTGGATTATCAACCCAGGGAGGGTGATCTTCCCTACTCCACACAATAGGTTGTTCTGACCACCTCATATAACGTGGAATCGCCGTCTCAACAGCATTTACCGCCCTCTTATGAAGCTTCTGGTCCCTCTTGCATAAACTAGTGGTAAATATGTGGTACTGCCCACTATTCAACTGTTTTGGGTTACTCTGATACCCAGGCTGTTGCTACTATTGCTGCTGATTACTTTGGCCGGGTTGCTGATTGTAGCCACCCTGGTTACCCGGATGGCCTTGACCGTGAAAACCGCCTCCGCCTGAACTGGCGCCCGGGCCATGAAAGTCGCCTCCGCCTGAACCGCCGCTAGGCTCGTCGCTACCATCAAACATGTTGGAATTTTTAAATACCTTCATGATCGTATAGTCTTTCCAAAGATGGGTAGTTGGCTTCTCCCGGGTGTCGTGTCTTGGACAAGTTTCATTCAGTAGTTGCTCGAGGGTGGGACCTGACCCGCCTGACCGAGGAGGTGGCCTACCCTTGCGTCGTTGGTTGTTGCCCTGTGTATTGGTGTTAGCCACAAACTCGTCAGTCTTACGTTTATTACCACCTTGATTCGCCGGGTTATGCTGGTGACCCTTGCCATTGCCGTTCTTCTTTCCCTTCCCTGTCTTCTCTTCATCAGACGCGGGATCCTTGGTACTGTCAGAATCAACATATTTGCCCAGGGCCGCCATCCACTGGCCCATGTCATTACAATCACGCTTGAGCCGCCCTAGCTTCTGTTTCAGAGGTTCAAAACGTCAATCTTTCTCCAACATTAAGACCACAGAGCCAGCATCCATCTTATCAGATGAATGTATTATCTCCTTGACCCGGCGCACCCAATGGGTCATGAACTCACCTTCCTCTTGCTTACAATTAGTCAGGTCCACGATTGACATAGGCTGCTTACATGTGTCCTTGAAGTTCTAGATGAACCGCACTTTTAACTCCGCCCATGAGCCGATGGAGTTGGGTGGCAACCCTTTAAACCAAGTGCGAGTTGTTCTGTCCAACATCATAGTGAAATACTTAGCCATTGCTGCATCGCTAACCTCCAACAGCTCCATCGCCATCTCATAACTTTCAATCCATGGCTTAGGTTGCAAGTGGAAAGGCCGTGTAATTAGGCACCTTACGAGGCCCTTTAAAGTCTTTTGGCAAGCGCTCATTATGTAGAGATGACACCAGACAAGGGACACCTCCTGTTCTTGTGGCCACTCCTGCCTCAATAGAGGTTGCCGGATAAACCAAAAAAGCCTGATGAGCCGCCTGCTCAGCTGCCAATTGAACCGCCCGCTCAGCCTCTTGACGGATCCTCTCCTGATCCACCAAGTTAAGGGCTCCGCCTTGCACCAGCTCATGCCTACGTGGTTGGTTACGGCGTTGAGAATTGCTCGACATAGCAGCTGAGTCCATATGCCTGCTATAGCTCGGGCTCCGGCTCGGGTGAGGGGTTGAATGGATTCTGTCTCGACTATAAGAGTACGCATCCTGCTGCGCCAGAGTCGTATGAAGAAGTTCCCTCACCCTTCGTGTTTCAATTGCTGTCGGGGAGTCACATTCCATCGGGAGAGCCGCCAAACAAGCCGACGCAGCGATGAGATTCTCCAAAGGGTTAGAAAAGTGACCCGGTGGTATTGGCGTGTAATGAGGCGGAGCACTACTCATACGGGGTGGCTCCATGGCCCGCGGTTGAACCGGCGCCCCAGCCCCGGGTGTCGTGATCCGGTTTGCCTCTGGCAGGTTATTTGGACCAGCCCCGAGTGTGTGGAAGAGCTTCCTAGGATCGTAAGTCAGAGGCAGACATGACTGAGTTTTCTGGTGCCTTCTCCTCATGACCTCGTTTGATGCATTCAGATCCACTGAGAGCCAGAAAGTTTCCGCTTGAAGCTGCTGAGCACGAGCATCCAGAGCCGCCCGTTCTGCAGCCATCCTGACTTCTTCCGCTGCTAACTTTTCTTTAGCCTATGCCACCTCTTCGCGTAGTCGCGCCACCTCCGTGTCATGTTGAGCTTTATCCGCCGGCTCAACCATAGCAGTCAACAGGGCCGTCATCCTATCCATGTGGTCCATCAGTACCTAAGACGGTGTGCGCACGGGGTCTCCTGACCTGGCCGCTGCTGACACGGTGGTTATTGCTGCCGCTGCTATGGAATTCTGACCGGGTTGCTTGCCAGCCATGAAGACTCCGGCTCGATTCAGCGGCTCGGAGAGGTCCAGAATACTGCTGCCATCGGAACAACCCCCAAGCATGCCATCTTGTAGCTGATACAAAGAATTTGTCTCGCCCGAGGATGACGCAGTATTAGAACAGATGGCTGTCTCACCACCATCCACTGATCCTTTAGAGAATTCACCTCCATGGATGCAACCCACGAAGGCATGCCTCATGGCAGGTTGGGTCCGGGCAGATCTCGCGTGATAAGCCGTCTCGATGAGGTTGGCGCAGACGTCCGGCTCAGGGCCCGACTCGCTGATCCGGCCGATGAAGACATGGATTTCGCCAATGGGGACTCGGTACCCGTACTCAATTGAGCTGGCCTTGGGTCCCCAGCCTTTGTCATCAATGTAGAGCTTGCCGTGATGACTCTTGGTCATCCGGCCCACAGTGTATCCCTTGAGCCCTTCGAAGTTTCCCTTCAAGAACTCAAATCCACCATGCGCTGGCCCCACGGTGGGCGCCAACTGTCATGGAATTGTCATGGCAGATGTCCTAGCGAAAGGACTTAGTCATAGGGCCATCGCAACTAGGAAGCTTAAAGGGGTTAATTGGGACAAAGGACACGAGAGGTTTATACTGGTTCGGCCCCTTATAATGAAGGTAAAGCCTAGCAGTTGATGTTGTATTTCTAGGTTTCGATGACCAAGGAGCGAATCCTCTAGCTTGATTATCGATCTGTTGTTTCTTGTCCTAAGGCGTCACTGGGTCGTCCCCTTATATACATGGGTTGACGACTGGCGGCCTACAGACTCCCAGCCGGCTCATAAAACGTGTCCGGCTCGGTGACTTCTTTTATATGCCTTTCCTTACGAGTCTTTCTCTACATATGGTGGTTCACAATATTGGGCCTTAAGCCGCCTCTGGGCTTAGGCTTTCTATAAGTCTTAATAAACTATCATCTTGAATATTATTGGGCTTCTTTTCATAACCCGCCATTGGGGCTGACCCGGCCCCTCCTGGGTGGGGTCATACCTGGTAGCTATATCCCCAATAGATGGGTTATTGGGCCGTTTTGGAGGGGTGTTGGGCTGCAACACACACAAGGCATTTGCGGTTCCCGATTAACCGTTGGAGTATCAAATGGACTCCAAATGGCACGAAATTTGATAGGAGGTCTACTGGTAGTGTATCAAGGCCACTTGGCAAATCTCGGTCCATTCCGAGAACGTTTAACACCCGCTCATGAAAAGAGACAAGAGGGGCACACCGATGCACGTAGGAGTGTCGGATTGCGAAACGGACAACGGGGAAAATGCTCGGATGCAAGAGACGAACACGTATGCAAATGCGATGCACATGATGACATGATATGAAATGCATGACATGAAAAAATGCTAAACGAAAAGAAAAACCCAACCACGAAGGGAATCTCATAACTTAAAGCCGAAAATGGCAGAGTCGGAGTGACAATTATTGTAAGTTACATCCGGGGTGTTACAACGCTCCACCACTACGAAAGGATCTCATCCAGAGATTTAGGAATGAAAGAACTCCGGATATTTGGAACAGAGGTGGTCCTCGCGTTCCCAGGTGGCTTCTCGGTCGGAATGGTGTGACCACTTCACTTTCGGGAATTTGATAGACTTGTTGCGAGTCTTGCGCTCAGTTTCTTCAAGAATAGCAACGAGATTCTCATGATAAGACAGGTCTTCATGGAGATCAATCTCTTCGAAGTTGATGGTGCGGTCAGGAGTCTTGAAGCACTTGCGAAGCTGTGACACGTGAAACACGTCGTGCACATTTGCGAAGTTGGACGGAAGCTCAAGTTGATAGGCGAGATCGCCTCTTTTGCCAATGATCTTGAAAGGACCCACGTATCTAGGGGCAAGCTTCCCTTTGATACCGAAGGGACGAGTACCTTTCATTGGAGAGACGCAGAGGTAGACATGGTCTCCGATCTCGAAAGCAAAGTCACGGTGCTTGCTATCATAGTAACTCTTCTGGCGCGATTGCGCGGCTTTGAGATTTTCACGGATGACTTTGCACATTCCTTCAGCTTCTGTGATTAAGTCATTGCCAAGAAGTTGGCGTTCACCAGTCTCTGACCAATTAAGAGGAGTACGACACTTTCTGCCATAGAGAATCTCGAATGGGTCCTTGCCCGAACTTGCTTGGAAGCTATTGTTATAGGAGAACTCGGCATATGGAAGACAATCTTCCCACT
Organism: Triticum aestivum; assembly: GCF_018294505.1. NCBI lineage: Eukaryota > Viridiplantae > Streptophyta > Magnoliopsida > Poales > Poaceae > Triticum > Triticum aestivum. The sequence continues at coordinate 80,453,932 of NC_057803.1, read as the reverse complement.
TCATACCGAAGGAAATGACACAAGCCCTGAGCATATCTTCAAGGATTTGATTGCCTCACTCAACTTGGCCACTAGTTTGAGGATGGAAGGCTGTGCTAAAGCGAATGTTGGTGCCCATGGCCTTCTGAAAGGAGTCCCAGAACTTAGAATTGGAGATGCTTCCATGATCTGAAGATATCAATTGCGGAATGCCGTGCAAGGAGACAATCCTGGAGGTGTATAGCTCAGCCAGCTGAGCTGCTGTGATAGATTCTTTGATAGGAATAAAATGAGCCACTTTTGTAAGCTTGTCGATGACAACAAAGATAGCATCATTTCCGTTCTTGGACTTGGGAAATCAAGTCATGAAGTCCATCTCAATATGGTCAAACTTCCATTCTGGAATGTCAAGAGGTTGGAGGAGACCAGCTGGCTATTGGTGTTCTTCTTTCACTCTTCTGCAGACATCACATTCATTCACGAATTGAGCAATTTCTCGCTTCATTCGAGTCCACCAATACGACTGCTTGAGGTCATGGTACATCTTTGTACTTCCAGGATGAATGGATAGAAGGGAATTGTGAGCCTCGTTCATAATGACTTTCCTTATATTGCCTTTAGGAACCACAATTCGATCGTCGAAGAATGGAGTATCTTTGTCATCAATGCGATAGCACTTGTACTTGGGTTGGCTCTTGCCAATCCCATTTTTCACCTTCTTCACCATGGCATCAAGAAGTTGTGCCTCACGATTTTGATCTTCCAAAGTAGGAGAGACTTGGAGGTTGGCAAGAAATCCTTGAGGAACAACTTGGAGGTTCAGTTTGCGGAAAGCTTCACAAAGGTCCGGTTGGAAGGGCTTGAGAATTAAGCTGTTGCAGTAAGCTTTCCTGCTCAAAGCATCTGCAATGACATTGGCATTGCCTGGAGTATATTCAATACTCAGATTGTATTCTTGAATCATTTCGACCCAATGAGTCTGCCTGAGGTTGAGGTTGGGTTGACTGAAGATGTACTTGAGGCTCTTATGATCAGTGAAGATGTCCACTTTCCTTCCCAACAAGAGATGTCTCCACGTTAATAATGCATGGACAATTGCCGCCAACTCGAGGTCGTGAGTGGGGTAGTTCTTTTTGTTGGGTTTCAACTGACAAGAGGTATAGGCCACAAATTTCTTCTCTTGCATTAACACAGCACAGAGACCTTGCAGGGAGGCATCACAGAAAACTTCGAATGGTTTGGATTCGTTGGGAGGAGACAAGACATGAGCTGTGACTAACTTATCTTTGAGGGTGTTGAAAGCCACGTCACATTCAGGCGTCCATACATACTTAACAGGCTTCTAGAGGAGGTTGTAAAGAGGCTTTGCAATTTTAGAGAAATTCTCAACGAATCTTCAACAATAGCTACAAGCCCAAGGAAACTGCGGAGCTGCTTGACATTCCAAGGCGGTTCCCAATTCACAATTGCAGACACCTTCTCAGCATTAATAGCTATGCCCTTGGCGGAGATGATATGGCCAAGGTAGAGAACATCATCAAGCCAGAACTCACACTTTGAAAACTTCGCATAGAATTGATGCTCTCTGGGTTTGTCCAGCACCAATCTCAAATGCTTGGCATGATCCTCCTTATTCTTGGAAAAGACAAAAATATCATCGAGATACACCAAGACGAAATCATTTGTGTAAGGGTTGAAGATGAAGTTCATCATGCGACAGAACGTTGGAGGAGCATTGACAAGGCCGAAAGACATGACAATATATTCATAAGAACCATAGCTTGTTCTGAATGCTGTCTTGGGGATATCTTGTTCACGAATGCGAATCTGATGATAACCCATACGAAGGTCAAGCTTGGAGAATACTTGGGCACCCTTAAGTTGCTCGAAAAGCTCATTGATGTTCGGAAGTGGGTACTTGTTCTTTATTGTTTTCTTGTTCAATGGACGGTAGTCGACGCAGAGTCGTTCCGTTCCATCCTTCTTCTTGACAAAAAGAACACCACAACCCCATGGAGATGAACTTGGTCTGATCAGACCCATACGCTCTTGTTCATCGAGTTGTTTCTTCAACTCCTTTAACTCTGCTGGTCCAAGCTTGTAAGGACGTTTGCAAACAGGTTCCGTGCCAGGCTCAAGATCGATAAAAAATTGAACTGGCCAGTGAGGAGGCATTCCCGGAAGCTCTTCTGGAAATACGTCTTGATATTCACAAACGATTGGAATCTGAGAGATGGCATTCAACTCACCGTTCTCATTGAGAGAAATAGCCGAATGGTTTCGTCATGAGCGGCATCGATGATCACATCCTTAGACGAGTGTGTCAATTGAATCTGCCTGGCAACACAATCAAGCTGAGCCTTGTGCTTAGAAAGCCAGTCCATTCCAAGAATTAGATCAATATCAGAGTCACCAAGAACAATTGGAGAGGACAGAAATTTATAGTCTCCAAACTGGACGGAGACATCGGGAGCAACCAAACTAGAAGTCATAAGCTTTCCCGGAGAAACAAGTTGCATGCCTTTTGTTGGGGATATAGCTACCAGGTATGACCCGCTCAGGATGGCCCGGGTCAACCCCAATGGCAGGTTACAAAAGAAGCCCAGTAACATTCAAGGCGATAGTTTATTAAGACTTATAGAAGGCCTAAGCCTAGAGGAAACTTAAGGCCCAATATTGTAAACTGTCATTGTAAGGAAAGACTTGTAAAGAAAGGCGTGTAAAATAAGTCACTGAGCTGGACACGTTTTATAAGCCGACCGGGACTCTGTAGGCCGCCAGGTGTCAACCCGTGTATATAAGGGGACGACCCAGCGGCGACTTAGGTCAAGAGACAACAACTCGAAGCCAGGACAAGCATATTCGCTCCCTGGTCTTCGAAACCCCAACAATTCCAAACACAACTAGACGTAGGCTTTTACCTTCATAGTGAGGGGCCGAAATAGTATAAAACCTCTCGTGTCCTTTGTCCCGATTAACCCCTTTAAGCTTTCTAGTTGTGATGGCCCTACGACTAAGTCCTTTCACTAGGACATCTGCCGTGACAATTCCACGATAACTTTGGATGAAACCTCTGTGTCAACATTGTGCTCCGATGCAAATGGGAATGACATGAAAGAATGCGATGCACCAGTATCAAAAAGAACTTTAGCAGGAATGGAGTTAACTGGAAGGTTACCCATGATCACTTCTGAAGAATCCTCTGCCTGAGCTGCGTCCATCATGTTGACCTTGGCATGCTTGGGATTATGCTTGACCACTGCATTGCTGGCAGATCTCACAGGAGGAGGAGGAGGCAGAAGATGCCTTTGGTTGAAGCACTTGTTTTCATAGTGCCCTTTCTGCTGACACTTGTTGCAAGTAACCTCTGAGAGCGGACGGCGATAAGGAGCACTTGACCTTGGAGTATGAGACTGAGCTTTGTTCTGATAGCCTGGGTTGGGTGGGTTGGAATATCCATTGCCACCTTTACTCTTTTGCTGGTAAGACTGACGAAATGGAGGAGGAGGAGGCAACCAGAACTTTTGTTGCGTAGCTGCCACTTGAGTTGAAGAAGAAGATTGAGCTGCATCCCTGACTCTCTTCTTAGAACCATCACACTTGAGCTGAGCAGCTTCCTGCTTTAGTGCCATGTTGTAGAATTCATCATACTTAGTCGGATCAAGAAGCACGAGAGCTAATTGCAGATCTTCTCTGAGGCCACCTTTGAATTGATAAATCATGCTCTTTTCATCAGGGACATCTTGTTTAGCGAAGCAAGCGAGCCTCTGAAACAGGATATTGTATTGATACACAAACATGTTGCCTTGCTTGAGATTGCGCAACTCCTCATGCTTTCTTTCAGCAACACTCTGTGGAATGCGATGAGCTTTGAAGTCTTGGCGGAAATCATCCCAGGTAATCACACGACCTCCTCTGGAATCTCTGTATATTGTTGATACCACTCAGCAGCTCGGTCTTTGAGTTGAAATGAAGCAAACTTGACAAAGTCCTTAGGCCTAACATTGCTACACTCAAAATGTTTGCAGATATCCACGAGCCAGCCGTCGGCGTCTCTGGCCTCGACACAGTTGACGAAGGACTTCAGCTAGTTTGTGAGGAACTGATTGAGGGTAGCAAACTGAGGTTGATTGTTGCCTTGGCCTTGATTTCCTTGGCTGCCTTGCCCTTGGTTGCGCTCTTGCAAGAGTTGCAAAAGCATCTAAGTGTTTGTCACATCCCTAGTTCTAGTATGCTCTGAGCTAGCTAGTCATGTGTTGCATCATGTTTAAATTCAAATGAAATTTGAATTGAGGAATTTTCAAAGCCTCAAAAATCTTTTAAAAATGATCAACATTAAAATCTTCTCAAAGAAGCCCAAGAATTGTTCCTGTTAAACCTTGAAAAATATTGGCAAGAATAAAATTCAAACCAATATTTTTGGAGGCTTTACAATAATTATTTTGGGCCTTTGAATTAAATTAATAACATATTTGAGTTGGACTTATTTCTTTTATATAAGAGATAAAGTTCAAATAATTTTTGTAAGTTTGCATGTGGCCTTGGACAAGTTTCCTGAGCTCACATAAAAATTTACAGAAAGTACTAAATGATTTGATGCTTCAAATCAAATCAAACAAATTACAGAAAATAGAAAAACAGAAACAAATAAAAGAGGGTAGGCCACTGGGCCACTTACCTGAACGTACTTGGCCACTTACCTGGCGGCCCAAGTAGGCGGCCCAGCCCACCAGCACCCTGCCATCGTCTTCCTCCCCTCGCCTCGAAGCAGCTGCGTGCCAGCAGCAGCGCACACAGGAGCTCCACCTCCTTCTTGCCATGGAGGCGCCCCTGAGCCCATCTGACGCGCCTGGAGAAGCCCCGCGGACCTCCTCCCTCACTCCCCATCTCTCTGGTCTCTCCCTCACCCCCTAGCTCCTCCCCGATCTAAAACCGAGAGCAACCGTCGGCCGCCGTCTCACGTACGTGCAGCCACAGCCGTCCCCTCGCCCTCCGGTCGTGCCCCCGAGCTCTGAATCCTCGCGGCGTTTCTCCAAGATGAAGGAACCAAGCCCGGACGGCCTGCATCACCGTTGCCATCGTCTTCTTCCTCCTCTGCCGCCGAAGATCGCCACCGACCTCCCGTCGTCACCAACCCCTCCCCGAGCATGCCGAGGCCTTCGTTCAACTCGCTGTGAGCTGCTGCGTCTTTCCCCCTCCTCCGCGAGCTCATTCCTGTCCTGTAGCCGCTGATTCCACCGAAGCCGCGAGCTCGGCTCCGCCGACCATGTTGCCGTCGTGGCCACCGTCACCTAGAGCTACAACCGAGCGCACAACTGTGCTCAGCGCAATACCAGAAGCCTAAAACCCCCTCCGGTTGCTCCTGCCGTGCGCTGCAACGCCTTTTTCGCCGAGGTCCGAGCTCCAGCCACCGCCTTGCTCGCCGCCGACGCTGCTCCCGGCCACCCCGCAGTCTCTTATTCGGTCCAATGGATGCGGACAAGCAGGAGCTCCTCGCACATCCCCTCGGCACGTCCAGCCGACACCGCATCGTGATTCCGACGTGTCTCCGCCGCGCCGAATGGTCGCCGGCGGCCTAACCCCGACCGGTTGACGTGTCAAACTAGGCTAAAACTAATTAGTCACTAACTACCCTCCCTAGTCACTGACATGTGGGCCCATGCCCCACTGACACTTTTATTTAGGATTAAATTAGCACTAACAATCTCTGTTAATTAGCCTAGTCACTAACCAATGGGTCCCAGCGTCAGGTTTGACCTGGGCTGACGCTGTTGACCTAATGACATCATTATGTCGTCAGGCTGACGCAGTAATGCTTTCTGGGATTTTAATAAATCATAAATGATTTATTATTTTCATAAAATGCCCAAAACTTCTAAAAATCATATAAAATCAACCGTAGCTCAGAATAAAATAATTTATATATGAAAAATTATCAAAAAAGCCCACCAGCATCATGCATGTTTGAGAAAGTTAACTTCAATGTTTAGGATGAAACATGATTAGGGAAAATTTCATAATAGGTTGGAGTTGGAATTTGATGTAATTTTGAATTCCACTTCAATTAAAATGACTTTCTGTTGCATTAGCCCAAATCACAGCATATTGCCATGTCATGATCATGCATCATATTGTTGCATTGCATTGATTGTATTCTTTCTGTGTTTTCCAGTGATTGTTCCCCCCGATAGACGTGGTTCCGACGATTGATCGATGACATCGATGAAGAACTATATTATCTTCATAAGTGCCAGGCAAGCAAAACCCCCTTGTTCATTCCGATACGATCCCGCTCTCTCGCTCCTGCTCTCTTTTACTCCATTAGGACAACAATGTTTCAACTATTACATGCTAAGGTAGCTGAACCCCTTTCCTCTGCATGACCTGTCATTGCCACAGTAAATAGATGAAACCCACTAGCATGAGTAGGAATTGTTTGAGCCCTAATGTGCCTACTCATTCATGCTTGTTGTCATGCCTGCTACTACTTAGAGTTGAGTCAGGTCTGATTCATCGGGAATGAATTGGAACATGGTGAACATGTCCTACCGTTGGGAGCTAAGTGTGTGAACATGATTTGGTAAAGGTAGCGGTGAGAGGCCATGTAGGAGTACATGGTGGGTTGTCTCATTGCAGCCGTTCTCAGGAACTGAGTTCTGTGTTTGTGATCCATGAATAGTTACTACCACACACTGGGTTCTGCTAACTCGGCCCCTCTCGGCTTATTAATTAACTCGATCTCTGACTAGGAGTTGCAACTAGTTTCTGGTGTTTGTAGGTAGTGTTAGTAGTCTACCAAGTGGCACCCGGTACAGGTGGACTTGGGACAGACTAGGCACAGTGGCATGGTGTACCAAGTGGCACCCAGATGGTGGGCTTGGGAACCCTACTCACATCGTTTGGGGCCGTGAGCGACACCCCGGCCGGATCTCCTTGCGGATGGAACCCGAATAGGCGATAAACCTGGACTAGAGACTTGTTGGTTAGTCAGGTCGTAGCCGACTCCCTCGCCCGGCTTCCGCTTGAAGGTTGCCGAGGTAGATGACGTGTACAGGGCGATAAGTGGAGAGAGCGTGTGTGAAGAAGTACACCCCTGCAGGGTTATCATTATCTATTCGAATAGCCGGATTCCTCGGATATGGAAACTTGGACCCCTTGCATAGTTCATAGACAAGTGAAAGTGGATACTCTAAAACTTCCAAGATAAGCGTGAGTTCTATGGATGGCGTTCTCCCAGGGAGACGGGAGCAGATCCATAGTGGTGTATTGGTATGGTGAATTTGTGGACTCGTGTGCGCCACCTCAAAAGAGTTACTTGCAGTCGTAGTTCAGGTTAGCCACTGAGTCAAAGCTGGGTACATTTGATATCGATGCATATGTAGTTAGTTCTGGTGTAAGTCTTGCTGGGTACATTTGTACTCACATTTGCTTATTTTATGTTTTGCAGAGAGACTTCAGTCTCGCTAGTAGTTCCACATGGACTTCGACGTTTAGCTTGTTACCTCAGCTACGATCTTGTACCCTTGGGACGGTCTTGTAGATAGTCAGGCTTCTGAGCCTTCTTCATTTATAGTTGTCTGTACTCAGACAAGTTAAGCTTCCGCATGTGCTTGTTGCTTGTATGCTCTGTATGTTGGGTCATGAGACCCATGTTTGTAATATCTCGCTCCTCGGAGCCTAATGAATAAATACTCTGAGTCGTAGAGTCTTGTTGTGATGCCATGTTGTATTGCACATATTGAGCAGGTTGTGTGTTTGATTGAAATGCTTGGTATGTGTGGGATCCGACAACCTAGTTGTTTGTCCTTGGTAGCCTCTCTTATGGGGAAATGTAGTCTTGTGCTTCAATGAGCCATAGTAGTCCGCTACAGCCCGGTTCACCGGAGTCTTGCTGGCCCAGCACTACTACTCCAGAACACTTGACTGGCCGGCATGTGATTCACTTCGTTCCTGTGTCTGTCCCTTCGGGGAAATGTCACGCGGTGACATCCGGAGTCCTTCCTAGCCTGCTACAGCCCGGTTCACCGGAGTCCTGTTAGCCCAGTGCTACAGCCCGAATTCGCACGCTGCTGACCGACATGCTCGATGTTGATTCATGTATGCCTGTCCCCATAAGTTAGTGCCACTTTGGGTTCACGACTAGTCATGTCGGCCCGGGTTCTCTGTCATATGGATGCTAGCGACACTATCATATACGTGAGCCAAAAGGCGCAAACAGTCCCGGGCCATGGTAAGGCGACACCCATGGGAATACCGTGTGTGAGGCCGCAAAGTGATATGAGGTGTTACCGGCTAGATCGATGTGACTTGGAATCGGGGTCCTAACAGTGTTGGCGTTGGTGGCTGCCAGGATAGCTTGCCCTGCCTCCGGAGGTGGAGGTGGTAGCGGAGGGTTCGGATTCTGACGCGTTGGAGGAGCTATCCTATAGAGGTTCACATCCGTTAGCATCTTGAAAGACATATATTCAAGCTGAATCAAAGGATCGAAATTGCAACATATAGCCTTAAAATTCGAACAAGAATGAATGAATGAATTCCAAAGTAAATTATCAAACTTCCATTAAGTTGAGAAGCCACTTAGATAAAGGTAGATGAATAAAGCAACAAGGTACGAATATGAACAAATAAGTGGTAAGGATTACCTAATCACAAACCAAATATCTGTGGGAATAAATACTAGAGCTACTTGAATTCCCACCTATAAAACTCCCGAAACTTTCTGGTTATGCAATTAGGTGTTGGGGATACAGGGGCAGCATAATATCTCACCCAAAACTAGAAAATCCTACATCCAGCTGTATCCATCCTTCAACACATAACCAAGAAACCTTCGGAAATCATTTACTTCAACCTTCGAAAAGCATCTGTTATACGAGTTACGGCAATACTCCCAAACTCCCGCCCCAGTACTGGGTGGCGTCGATGTTATCTCACCAACAACTGCATAAAGGAGATTTTCGATGTCGGTGAACTCAGGTATTCCAGAATTGTAACGATAAAATTGTGACGACAACACCTCGGAGCTCAACTCGCGAGGACACTGCCACAAGCCCTAAATGTCAGGAGGCACCAAGAACAATGTTCTCGTCACAAAACCATCGGAACAATTCCAAGATACCCGCGTGATCCTAATTTTTTTTGTGAATTTGAGGAGAGAAGAGTCAAAACTCTACGTCAGGAGGCCTCACCAGAGCGACAAAGGGATTGAGGAGTAAAAAATAATCCTACTCTCCGGTAAATATAATCCTATAAGACTCAAAAAAAAATTCTTCTAGACACAACAATGTCAACGATTCGATCAAGCAGGGGGGCTCCTAAGTCGGGGAAGGCTCTGATTACCAACTTGTAACACCCACAATGCGGTTATATCTCCCACGTGTCGGGGCACGACTTAGAGGCATAGCAGCATGGTAGGCATGTCGCAAGAGGGGTAATCTTTACACATCCCATGTACTGAATAAGAAAGGGATAAAGAATCGGCTTACAATCACCACTTCACACAATACGTAAATATATCATACATCAACCAGAATACAATCAAGGTCCGACTACGCAACCAAAAAAAGAAAGACAACCCCAAATGCTAGATCCCCGATCGCCCCAACTGGGCTCCTCTACTGATCATCCAGAAAAGAAACATAGTAACGGCCCGAATCCTCGTCGAATTCCCACTTGAGTTCAGTAGCGTCCCCTGCACTGGCATCATCGGCACCTGCATCTGTTTGGAAGTATCTGCGAGTCACGGGGACTCAGCAATCTCACACCTGCGAGATCAAGACTATTTAAGCTTAAGGGTAGGAAAGGGTAGTGAGGTGGAGCTGCAGCAAAGCACTAACCATATATGGTGGCTAACTTACGCAAAAGAGAGCGAGAAGAGAAGCAAAGCACGGTTGAGAAGCTAATAACGATCAATAAGTGATCCTAAAGCTACTTACGTTCAAGCATAATACGAGACCGTGTTCTCTTCCCATACTCCACCAAAAAGAGACCATCATGGCTACACACGCGGTTGATTCATTTTAATTAAGTTAAGTTTCAAGTTCTCTACAAACGAACATTAACAAATTCCCATCTGCCCATAACCGCGGGCACGGCTTTCGAAAGTTCAAAACCCTGCAGGGGTGTCCCAACTTAGCCAATCACAAGCTCTCACGGTCAACGAAGGATATTCCTTCTCGCGGGAAGACCCGATCAGTTTCGGAATCCCGGTTACAAGACATTTCGACAATGGTAAAACAAGACCAGCAAAGCGCCCGATGTGCCAACAAATCCCGATAGGAGTCGCACGTATCTCATTCTCAGGGCACGCCGGATGAGACATCCTATAAGTAAAACCAACCCTCAAGTTGCCCCGAGGTGGCCCCGCAGTCTACTCGGTTCGGACCAACACTCAGAGGAGCACTGGCCCGGGGGGCGGGGTTAAAATAAAGATGACCCTTGAGTCAGTAGAACCCAAGGGAAGGTATATGGTGGTAGGTAGGCAAATCGTAAAACCAAGGTTGGGCCTTGCTGGAGGAGTTTTATTCAAAGCAAACTGTCAAGGGGTTCCCATAACACCCAACCGCGTAAGGAATGCAAAATCAAGGAACATAACACCGGTATGACGGAAACTAGGGCGGCAAGAGTGGAACAAAACACCAGGCATAAGGACGACAATTCCACCCTTTACCAAGTATATAGATGCATTAAAGTAAATAAGAGATAATAATGATATCCCAACAATATCCATGTTCCAACATGGAACAAACTCCATCTTCACCTGCAACTAGCAACGCTATAAGAGGGGTTGAGCAAAGCAGTAACATAGCCAAACAATGGTTTGCTAGGAATGGTGTGTTAGAGGCTTGACATGGCAATATGGGAGGCAAGATATAGAAAGTGGTAGGTATCATGGCATGGTAATCGAACGAACAACTAGCAAGCAAAGATAGAAGTGATTTCGAGGGTCTGGTCATCTTGCCTGCAAAGTTCTCAGAGTTCACGAAAGCTTGATCCTCGTTAGCGTACTCAATAGGTTCCACGATCACGTACTCGTCTCCTGGCTCTACCCAAATCAAGAACACAAGAAAAGGACCAACAATCAATCATGATGCAATGCACAAACAACATGATGCAAAACATGGCATGACATGCGGGATGTGATATGCAATGCATATGCATGCTTCGGAAGAGAAAAAAATGAACAAGGCATCAACATGGCAAACCAAGTGTGCCGCTGGAAAGATGAGATGATTTCGGTCGAAATCGATATAAAGATCACTGGAATCGGATGCACGGTTTGCAAATGGCAAGAAAAACAAGAACGACACAATTCTGCGATTAACAGCATGATGCCATCTAGAATGCAACAAGAAACTAAGCTACTGCACTGCAACATACCAACAAGGCATATGGCAGTGATGTACTCAAGATTCTTGAAAAAACATGAACGCTGAGCTATGGCTAAATGACAAAAGAACATGTTCGAACAAGCATGACAAAAGTGCAAAAGATATCAGCTTCACAGACTTAGTGAAAATACTAACATGCCTGGAATAACATCAGGAAGCAATGTTTAGAGCTAGCAAACAACACACTACAGGAACAGATCATAGCAAACAAAGGCATGGCATGAATCTAATAAATGCATAGATCAAAAGTCCCTTACTGATCATGAGCCAAAAAGTCACAGAAGATATGATGGCACCCAAGTAAACATAGCAAGTTTTATTATCAGTTTCAGACTTACCAAAAACTGAGCATGGCATAAACAGAATTATATAGGCATCTTTGCGAGCTCGATTCACTCACCACAAGGCATTGCATGACAAAACAAGCATAGCATCAGCAAGAAGACATGTTCATGAAGTGAACCATAGTAAGACAAAGTTCATAGCATGCATTGATCAACTACAACAACCATGCAGAAATTAATTAACGTGTAAACAATCTACCAGGAACATTTTATAGCAAAAGTAGAGCAAGATTAAGACATTCTAGGGCACTGCATAATTGCAAACATGGGATTGGATGGATAGAGCATAACCATATGTCCAAATCATCCTTACTGAAGCAACTCAAAACAAGCATGTATCTCACTGTAGTATCTAGTTTACATGGCATAAAAATAACAGCAAGAAAAGGACTTAGCAAAATCCTAAGTCCTTGAAATCAGCAATATCACGAAGGCTACTTTGCATGCTTGTGCTAGTCACCACATTGATCAAAAAAATACATGGCAAGCACCCCTCTAAATATGGCATGGCATAGCCCAAAACACATGACAAAACATCATAATCTGCTAAGTAACAGGAGAAAACATTTTATAGCACTCTTGCATCAACTATTTGGGCATCAAAATGGACTCAAACAAGCATGTCACAATGGAATGAAATGAAGAGCATCTCTCAATGAACATTTCGATATATCATGCGCATGAAACGAAGCTACGGTCATGGAGTTATGGCATGAAGAACAGGGGCATAAAATATGAGGGGGGAAAGACTTAGGAAAAATATACCCCTCCAAAAACAGATCTAGGGTTGACTTGCACGTCCTTCGAGGTTCGCTGTGGATCTCGTCGGATTTCGTCCTCGCGGTGGCCGGAGTAGGACGGGGCGGTGCCGGAGATGCCTGATCCGGGCGGCGCAGTGGCGGAGCTCGCCAGAGACGGCCGACGGAGGAGCTAAAGGGGTCGGGTGCTGATCCCGGGTGGTGGAGCGACGCCGACGATGCGCGGCGGCGAAGGGTGGCGGGGCAGGTGGGCGCGGGTGGCGAGCGGCGGCTCGGGTGCGCGGGCCGGGAGGGCCCCGCGCGGGCCTGGCAGGCTGTCGGTGGTGCGCGGTGGCGGAGGCCACGTGACGACGGCGGGTTGGAGGCGGGCGGCGACGCGGACGTGTCCGGTGCGGTCCGGACGCGACCGGCGGCGAGGAGGAGCGGGGCTAGGGTTTGACTGCGCGAAAATCTGGAGGGAGCACCTATTTATAGGTAGGAGGAGGTAGGAGTGTCCAAATGGAGTGTAGTTTTCGACCACGCGATCGTGATCTGACGACGGAGGACATGGAATGGTTTGGATGAGTTATTGGGCCATTATGGAGGGGTGTTGGGCTGCAACACACACGAGGCCTTTGCGGTTCCCCGGTTAACCGTTGGAGTATCAAACGGACTCCAAATGGCACATAATTTGACAGGCGGTCTACCGGTAGTGTACCAAGGCCACTTGGCAAATCTCGGTTGATTCTGTGAACATTTAACACCCGCTCACGAAAAGAGATAAGAGGGGCACGCCGGTGCACGTAGGAGTGTCGGATTGCGAAACGGACAACGAGGAAAATGCTCGGATGCAAGAGACGAACACGTATGCAAATGCGATGCACATGATGACATGATATGAAATGCATGACATGACAAAATGCAAAATGAAGACAAAAACCCAACCACAAAGGGAATCTCATAACTTAAAGGCGAAAATGGTAGAGTCAGAGTTACAATTATGGCAAGTTACATCCGGCGTGTTACAAAATACCCCTTCCCTTCCTCACTTCACTTTTACTCCGCTCGACCTCACTCCCTCGCTCGAGCTCCCCAACCCTAGCACCATCGCTACTTCCATCGTCGCCGGTCAGGAAGAGCTTCACTGCCTCGACCTCGTCGCCACCGTACTCACGCCGGACGCAGATTTCTTCACTCGACTGCCGCCGTAGCTGTCTTCCTCAGCCAAGTTAGGGTGTGGAAGATCTGAACCGACGAGCTTCAAATCTACACTTCCTAGTTCATCGTGTTCTTCGTCAAGGGTAATTAAAAGTTACTTTTACTGCCCTTGTTGATTTTGATGTTTTCTTCAAATCTTCAAAAGGTGTTTATTCCTCAACTCTTCACACACTAAACACCTCACATATCATCTGTTCTTGATCTGTTTCTCTAAGCAACATTTTTTTTTCATGATTCCTCAATTATGTGGATTTTCAAAGAGCGCTTAGTGAAATTCCTCAAGACTCATCTGGTCAATTTCTTCAACCTTGTTCTTTTTGCAAAAACTTCTGAGAACACATATGACCTCTCCAAATTCTTCACACCTATACTCTATTCACAGGTACACAAGTCCGCTGATGAATCATTAGGTTCTCATCAACTTAACTCATTTGCAGCGTTCCTCGAAGAAAAGTTGCATACCTCTTCAGAGAACTCAATCGTTAAAAACTCTCAGCTGAAGAAAATGGCAGATGGCAAGAAACCTTAGAAGGGAGGAAAGAAGCTAGAAGTAAACACTTTGTTTGAAATCCCCGAGGACATATACAAGGATTATTGCACTCCTGATGAGGCCACCCATGGGAAGGAAACTAAGAATGAGAGCAAAGTGCGCATCCAAAGGATAGAGAGGAGATGGGCGAGGGAATGGAGGGAATACAGATATGTCACTCCCAAGTATATGAAGAAATTCGCTCTTCATCCTCCATGCCCAAGACCTCCTTTGGCACCTGGTCAAGAAGCTGATCCCACCAGCCTCAAGCGTGGTGAGGATTATCCTGATGAATGGGCCAAGCGCGAGGCCAAGCTTGCCAGAGTAGCTAAGGAAGCAGTGAGGAAATTCAATGAAGACTCTGCTGCTGCTGCCGCCACTGCTCAGGCCTCTGCAATTAAGCCCAAGAAGGCAATGCCAAAGAAGCCATCTCATAAGCCAAGTGCTTCTACCCAAATGCCCTCACGACCAAGTTCCTCGGCAATGCCCTCACGACCAGTTTCTTCAAAGCCCTCACGGCCAATTCCTCAACCCACACCAACTCCTCCAAAGTCCTCAGCTCCTCCGTCAAAGTCCTCCGCACCTGCGCATCTTGCCTCGTGCCAAAGGACAACAGGCATCTCTATTGCCTCAGGCGCCTCTACAAGTTCTTTAGCTCCACTGCATTCTTCAACTGGCCCCACTCTGCTGAAGACCAAGGCAACTGCTGGACGAGGCTCTTGACCAAGTCCTCAAAAGAAGCAGGCTGCTTTTCAAGTGTTGTCTGATGAAGACGAAGCTGATGATGAAGAACTTGCTGAAATCATCAGGGACAGGCAAGTCAGGGCCGCTAGAGCCAAAGGCACAAGTGTGCCTCTGCTTTTGGATCCAAAGTTGATCCTTGATTACATTGATATCTGGCACAAGGACGCCAACACTCCCATACCTGATTTCAAGTTAACTCCTGGCCAAAGTCATATGTTGACTCACTTCATTCAGGAAGAGAAATGGAAATTTGAAAAGGCCAGGCAGATCAAGAAAGCGCAGTACAAAAAGGAGCGCTTCCTGAAGAAAGACGTTGTCTCTATGACAACTGAAGAACTTGTCACTTTTCAATATAAAATCAAGAAACTCAGTGATGAATTTGACGCATACCGCGCTGATTGGCTCGGAGCCAAGGTTCATTTTGTGAGACTTGCTGACAACTTCACCTCCACTGTTGCAGCACAAATGCAACAAGAAATTCCTCAGGCTGCAACATGTGCTCAGCCTACTGAAGAAAATGCCAGCACCGCTGATGACACTTAGGCTGCTAAAGAAAATGCTAATTCCAGGGCTGATGACTGCATTCCAGCCGCTAAAGAATTGCTAGGGCAACCACTAGGGTTGTGCCTGAAGAAAATGAAGAAGTCAGGGCAACTGCATCAGTTGTGCCTGAAGATCTTGGACCAAATTCCTCTGCTCCTCCTGCACCTACACCAACTCCTATCCTTCCATCTGCATTAGATGTGAAGAGGACCAAGGCTGCAGAGCGTGCAGGTGTGAAGAAAAGGAAGGCATCAACTGCATCAGATTTTTCAGCTTCGAAGAAAATGAAGCTAGTGACAAGTTCCTATCACAATCCAATTGATGTTGTTCCTGTCTCATCCATGCCATCAAAGGACCTTGTTCCTTTTGATGAAGAATACGTGATCCCAAGCGGATCAGATGATGACATTCCTTCTGCTACTTCGTTGGAGTAGTTGGATGAAGAAATTGAAGTGGATGAAATCCCTTCAACCCCAATAATCTCATTACCCATGCCTCAGTTCACTGCTAAAGAGGTCGGCGTTGAAGAAATGAACGACATGTGGACATTGGATGCACCACTCCAGTGTTGAACGACGACTTTTTGGAAAGTCAGCATCCCAATTCTCCTCTGTTCACACCCCTACAACAAATTCCTCAGTCCCCTATCACTACTGAAGTACAAATGGGATATGAAGAACCTCATGCCACACCGTCTGTTCATGAAGAAATTCCAGCCACTAGTGCTAAAGAAAATGTAAATGAAGAATTGAAGTCATAGGCTGCCAATGAAGCAGAACCTAAAATTCCTCAGCCTGCGGAACCTGAGATCGTGATCCCTAAGGTTGTGATGCAATTAACTGACACTCCTCACCCCAAGCCACAAGATCCCTTCTCGAAGAAGCAAAAATTCAAGGCTAATGACTTTTTTTGGCGAGCATGTATTCTTCACTGACTACAATCCTTACGACTCTGCTCGTCTAAGGAGGAAGTGTTTCAGGACTACCAGCCATGCCAACTTCTATGCTTCACTGCTTTTCAACAAGGACAAAATCTTATACCATGAGCATATTCCTCACGTGGACATGGAATCATTGTCATGTTTCTGTCCTGTCCTCGGTGTGCTTCACGACGTAGGCCTCCTCAATTTTTGTTCTGACATTGTTGATTGGAATGAAGACCTTATTCTTCAGTTCTATGCGACACTGCACATCACAGGTGATCCTGAAGATATCAACACCTGGGTCCTGGACTGGATGACCGATAACACTCATTATAAGGCATCGGCCTCTTAATTACTTCACGCCCTTCCCATCAGTCCACCCAGTGAAGGAGCTTGCTTCCTGTACCAAGAACCTGAACTCACTGTTCATTACATGCAAGTTCTAATGAAGCCTCTGAAGCCCGGACAAGCCCCAAGGACCAAATTCCTTGTGAAGGACTTACTCTATATGCCCAGAACAGTCTATCGCATTCTAACGAGGACAATGAGTCCTATAAAAGGCCACGACTCATCTGATGAGGAAATTGTTGGTATCATGAATAATCTGCTATTCAACATCATTCATAGCATTCCTGTCAATTACTATGATTTCTTCATGAGGACTCTGGCAAATGTTGCACTCTCTCCGTTTGAGTTGAAGCCTTATGCTCCTTGGACTCCAAGATTCCTCAGAACAAGGTCTTCACTCAACTACAAGGCTGATTTTCAAAATCACCTCACCTACCTGCCCCCCGATTGAAGTCCTCAAGCAGACTTATACCTCAACTGATGAAAAGGGGAAGGCACCTGTTGTCATTGATGAAGGCAGTCGTCCATTGGATGGTCAGTTTCGCAAAGCTACATCTTACTCCACCAATGATGACTCTGCCACTCATGACTCTGCTGCAAATGCATTGAAGTCAAATCCTCAAGCCACAGCTACCAGGGTGATGACTGACCGTGAGCTGCTTCTTAGTCTTCACCAGAAGGTGGATCGCAACCATAAATGGGTTAAGCGTCAGTTTGGTTCTATTCTTCACAACATGACTTCTACACATAATGCAGTGAAGAAAAATAATTACTACCTCCATGAAGTTTTCGGCCGCACCTGGGCTGTCTTATCACACCTGTATGGTGAAGAAGATCTGAAGCAAATGGGTCTGAAGGAGAACTTTGACTGGTCTGTACCTCCACCAAAGAAATTCAAGAAGGTCAAAGTTACTTCCTTGGTGGCCAGCTCATATTCTTCATCCCGCGACACCGACGAGTTTGAAGACTTGGTCAACACTATGGCAGGCCCTACAACGACAAACGACTCCACCAACACTGGCGCTCCTCCATCAACTTGATATTCTTCAGGGGCGTTAGTCCTCATTTTTGATCCTTTTGGTCATTCGATGACAAAGGGGGAGAAATTTGAGTTAGTCTTCAAGCGGGTCTACCTATATGGGCGTTTTTTCTAAGTTACAACTCTCGTTCTTTTGAAGACTTTGCTGGATCGAGTTGTAATCTTAAACTCTATGGTGGTCTGCTACTTGTGTTATATCTTCTGCATGCTTATTCCTTATTAATGTTAATGCATGCATGCTGAATTACATTAGTCACCATATTTCATCATGCATTTCAAATTCTTCATATTATATGTTAAATGCGTGTATGAATTACAAGATATAGGGGGAGATCTCCATGATTCTACTCTTCAAAGTGTGCATTGCTTCAAAGGCAAATTCATCACTATGCACATCTTCAGGGGAGTTCTTCTATATCTTGCAATCAAATTCCTCAATACCAGTTTTTACACTTCATATGTTTATCCCTATTGAAAATTTAACCTATATTGTCATCAATCACCAAAAAGGGGGAGATTGTAAGTGCATCTAGTGCCCCTTAGTGATTTTGGTGTATTGAAGACTTATAGGTTAAGGGACTGATGCGTTTGTGAGTGTACACAGGTCTATAAATATATGAGGAGTTTGATATTTACAAAGAAAGTCGACCCTTAAAAATGAAGTTCTTCGACTGAAGACTTTGGATTTCTAAAGACTTTGAAAGTGAAGAAATTGGTGTTATCCTGAAGACTTGGTATTCATTCGAGGAACATGAAGCATGAAGACTTTTGTTTTCGTAGTTTCTTTTTCTCTTTCTTGAGTCATAGGAAACACCGTACTATTGAAGGGGGTCGAGGAAATACTAAGGAAAAATTTCCAAGTGATGCTCAAATCAAAATCCTACACCTATCAATCCCTTCGAGTGAAGCCATTGGGAATCTCATATAGTTCAGTAAATTTCATCAGTGACACAGATGAAGTTCTTCTGGTCTCTGAGGAATTTGATCTGACTGAGGAGTTAGGAATTTGCCAGTGTGGATTGCATACACAGTGAGGAACATGATAGCCCTAAGGAATTTGATACTCAAAATTCCGACGATTGTTATGCTATGTGCCAGCTGTCCCATAATATCTACCCACCTAACGGTCATATCATTGAGGGGCATTTATGTATTATCATGTCAGGCTGCTCCCTAGGCTATAAATAGCCGCCCCCTAGAACCACTAGATGGTTGGCTTCCTCGAGAGAAACTGACACTTGTCATTTGAGAGCATCCCATCCTCCGAGGACTTTGAGTGAAAATCATCAAGTGAGGAAAACCCAAAACCAAACACCTACAAACCCCAAGTGATTGAGCGTCACCGAAGAGATTGATCCTGCGTGGATCTGATGCTTGTTACCTTTGAAGACGGTGCATCTTCTAGACGGTTAGGTGTCATGATCTAGAGCATCCAAGAGGAAATTGTGGATCGCCGAGTGACCGAGTTTGTGAAGGTTTGGAAGTCACCAGAGGACTTACCACGAGTGATTGGGCGAGGTCTGTGTGACCTTAGCTCAAGGGGAATACGGTGATGACTGAGTGTCCTTATCTGCGTGTTCAGGACTGGGTGTCCGGAACTATGTGTCCTTAGGTTTAAATATCTAGCCGCCCTAACCAGACGTACAACTGTCACAACAGTTGGAACTGGTCTACCAAATCATTGTCTTCACCAAGCTACCTGGTTCCATTTCCTCAACCCTTCCATTTCCTCATTTCTGTGTTGTGTGCTAGTTCATATCTGTTTGAAGACTTTGATTGAAGACTTTCTCTATTTGCTCAGTTCAATTTCTTCAGTCTATTTGTCTTATCCTATGTTATCATGTGTTTACGCTTTCTGTACTCTTTGCTTGTTTTCATTTCATCATGAACACCATACTCATGTTCTGTTATGTTTACTTCTGAGTACTTATTCCGTTGCAAGTAGTTCTTCACTCAGGAATTTCCTCACCCTGAAATTCCTCAGTGAAGAATTCATAAAAATCGCCTATTCACCCCCCTCTAGTCGATATAACGCACTTTCAATACTTCAAAACCAACTAGGGGTGGCACTAGATGCACTTACAATCTCCCCCTTTTTGGTGAATGATGACAAACTGGTTGAAGCTTTCCACGGGGATAAATGTATGTGTGAGTTAAGGATAAAGGCATTGTATTCACAAGTTGCAAAAGGCTCCCCCTGAAGATGTGCATATAAGTAGCACTACAAAAAAAAGACACATCCGTGACATTTTGTGCCAAATGAAAAAAAATTATGTCATACTTATGACACTTCTATGATGATAATTGTGACAAAACCCGGTATCATCATAGATGTGGTGGGGTCCTACTTCTATGACAAAAAATCATGACAGAAAATGGGCTTTTCGTCCTGGGCGGGCCGCAGATGCAGCTGCATGATATTCTTTGGGTCGTCCATGACGGAAAAAACCATGGTAGAATCGAGGGCGGGGAAAATATAGGGGTGTTCCCGGTTATGGTGGGTGGTTGGGGCCGAGCGATGCGCGTTTCTCTCGTACACGCACACGCGTGGGTGCGAGGCGTTGGGCTCTAACTGAACCTGAGCGAGGCGTTGGGCTCTAACTGAACCCGAGCGATTGCACCGCAGGCTACGCGTTACTGAACCCGAGCGATTGCACTGCAGGCTACGCGTTACTGAACCCAAGCGATCGATCGATGGGTATTAACTGAACCCGATCGAGCGATTCCTTCGCTACTGCTGCTAAGTGAAGCCGATCGATGCTGCCTCTGGATGAACAGTGAGCATTGCTGGGGGGGTCGGATGAACAGTTCCCGGTGGGGGTGGATGAACAGGACCCCATGGTGTTGCCTCTGGATGAATAGTGATCGTTGCTGGGGGGTTTGGATGAACAGTTCCCGGTGAGGATGGATGAATAGGACCCCGTGGTGTTGCCTCTGGATGAAGAGGACCCCGATTGATCGAGCCGGTTGGTGATGGAAGAACAGGACCCCGTGGAGGGCTGGATGAACAGGACCACCCCGTGGAGGGCAGGATGAATAGTAGACGGTGGGGGCACTATTAGGAAAAGGGATATAGATGATATGGCCACTAATGGCGCACCAGACATGTGGTGCGCCACTACTATATAGTAATGGCGCACCATGAGTCGGTGCGCCATTAGTGTGGTAGACACTAATGGCGCACCAGACCCACGGTGCGCCATTAGTAACATTTTTTTATTTTTCCAAAAATTCTAATGGCGCACCAGGGAGTACTGCGCCATTACTAGTTTAACTAGTAACGGCGCTCCTCCTACACAGTGCGCCACTACTATTTTTTTGCAAAACTATTAATGGCGCACCTCAAGCTGGTGCGCCATTAGTAACAAGGGTTACTAATGGCACATTTGTCTATGGTGCGCCATTAGTAACCTGGGACCAGCTACTTTGTTGCATCTCGATCTCGATCCCCCCGCACCCTCCCCCGCTATCTCCACCGCCGCCGCCGACCCACCGCACCCTCCCCCGCTCCTCCGCCTCCGCCGACCCACCGCACCCTCCTCGGCCCGCTCCACCACCGCCGAGCACCCCCCGCACCCTCCCTCGCTCGACCGCCGCCGACGACCCACCGCCACCGAGCACCCCCTGCACCCTCCCCCGCTCCACCGCCGCTGAGCACCCCCATTTGATGATATTTTTAAATAACAAATTTGATAATATTTTTTAATATTCATAAAAAATATTACTGTTTTTATAAAAAATATATTTAAAATAGCAACAAAAAATAATAAAAAAAAACATACTAATGGCGCACCGCTCGGGGGTGCGCCATTGCTATCTAAAAAAACATTCTAATGGCGCACCGCTCGTGTAGTGCACCATTGCTATCTAAAAAACATTCTAATGGCGCACCGCTCGGGTAGTGCGCCATTAGTAATCTCCCCCTAGCTCTAACCCGCCCGAACCCTTCCTCCCTCCCTCTCGCCAGATCCACTTCCTCCCCATTCTCTGCCCCGACCCCCGACCCACGACGCCGCTGCCCCCGCCGCCCCTGCGCCCCCTACGTGCGCCGCCGCCCCCGCGCCCCCGCGTCCCCACCACTACAGCTCCCCGCGTCGCCGACATCCTCCCCACGACCAACCGAGGCATCCCTGCATCCTCCCTGCGTCGCTGCCACCGTCGCCGACAGCCTCCCTGTGTCGGCCCCTGCCCTGTGCCGCCTCTACCTCAGCCCGGGAATGGGGTGCAGGACAAGGACCGCGGCCGCCGAGCTCCCCACGACCAACCAAGGCATCCCTGCATCCCTTCGCCGCCGCCGCCGCTGCCGACCCCGACCCCAACCCCGACCCCTCCGGTGACCGGCTGCGCCCGCCCAGATACCTCTCCTCCTTCCTCCCTGTCCACCGTTCCTCCCCATTCCCTGCCCATGAATGATTTTAGCACCACACATATTGTTCCCCGCGCATAAGGAACAACACTAAATGTTTTTATGATGAATGGTTAAAAGAATTCATTTACTCATGTTTAGATGCTTTGTCTTGTGGGTTGGCGGGGTGTAGATGATACATCAAGCTTGGTCCCTGAATGATTTTAGCACCACAAGAAAATCCTGCACCCCGATCGTTTGGCAACCTAGCTATTGCTAGCAGTTGGCCGTATGAGCTTGTACTTGCTGACACCCAAATGTATGTATTTGCACGATCGAGTAAATCAAAGGGCAGGTCAAAGCAAGACAGGAATACCCTTCTCAAAAAAAGCAAGACAGGACGATGTGGTAGTTACTAATGATCTTGAGACACTCGCTAAGACGAGGGAAGACAAACTATTAACGAGCTTGATTAGCCTGCATGTGGAAATAATATAACATGTTTAATTAGGTCATGTACTGTGCTTGTTCCTTGGCTATTTAAGTTGCAAAAAGGAATTTGAAAGTACTCCTTGTTAGGCTCCCAGCGACCAAAGCAAATCCGAAAAGTTTGGCTAGAACCATATGGCATTCGTTGGCTCCTTGTCAGAAAAGGAAGGGTGGTATTCTTGCTCTTTTAAGCAGTGGTAGGCCTGGCCACCATCATCAGTCTTAGTACAGCTCGAAAAGTACTCCTTGTTGCATAAATATTTTCTGCAAGCTGGCCTCGCACTTAGAGCATTGCTTCTGTCCCAAAATACGGCAGCATCCTAGATCGATCAAGCTTAAGTACTCTGATGAACCCAAAATTGTCATTTTCTCGGATAATGGCGACTAGGTCACCTTTCCACTCCGCTGGATAGCTATAGTTCAACTCCTGAATTGTATACACATAGTCACTTCCACGTATCAGTTGATCTGGCTTGTCAAGGACCTTCCGCTCCATCTTTTCCACGTCCAAGTCCACGACTCTGAGCCTGCCATTCATGTCTAGGAATAATAATAACTAGTTCGTTTTGAAGTTGTTACCCAACTAATTAAGTGATTGGCAATATCACCAACAGTTATTTGTATTAAAATCACATCTATTATTTCGTTATTTTTGTTCTGATATTAATTGTGCTTCTATTAAAAGAATTGGGAGTTACTCACTATACTAGAACTCTGTAGGTTCACTTTGAGAATGTAAGCACCTATTATTGCTACTGATATCATTGGCTCATTGCTGCCTTTGTGCAATGCAGAACTGTTAAGAGTGATCTGGAGGATTCAAGATTCTATGAAGCTCTTTTGACATTTAAAGCTCAGAACTGAAGGTACTTAATAAACTCAAAAGCATTGATGATAACTATTGTTGCCTAGAAACAAAGGTTGTTTACATATTGCATTGCTGGTGTTTGTTTATGTTTAGAGTTTAAGCATGTGTAGTGTAATGTAGTGTAGTGTAGTGAGCTTGTTCTAGTGTAAAATCAGACTAGTATGGCCCTGGCCACAATCTATCAACGTTAGCCTTCTGTGATTTTCAAAACAAGTTAACTGCATACAGATCTCTTAATGCTCAAAACCTGTCAATTTCTATCAGCTTTTGATCTATCAAGTTGATATTCAGTCAAGTAGATGTCAAACTTGACACATAAACAGCAGCTTTAATAAACAGAGAGACAAGATGTAGGGTTTTTAGCTTCTGCCACAACACAAAGTCTATAGATGCTCAAGTTGTCAGTATTAATTATCAAATCATTCAGAGTAGATGACAGCCAGATGCTCTATTCATTTTTGTGGACTTAGTGAACATGATAAGACAAGCCAGATGCTCTATTTTTAATTAACAGTAATCCATGATCAGCAACATTTTCTTTCACTAATTTTCAGTTAACAACAATCCATGATTTTTTCAGCTAAAACTATTGATGATTCTTTGTTGGGTGACCTATTAGATCTGGAATGGAAGCTCACATAATTTGAGCTGATTTTTTTCCATATGAAAGCAGAGGACCATATGGTCTATGGCCTTTTCATCCATATGAAAGTAGAGGCCCTTGAGTTTGCTGGGTTTTGTCTCCGACCATCGTGTCGTGATGATTTTGCAGGTACCCCGAGAGGCCCTTGAGTTTGCCGGAATGTCGATTAACTTCCGTTCCGGCAAATTCGGGTACTCCATATGTCCTATTTTCAACAAAGGTCATGCTGAAATTTTCCGTGAATTTTAGCATGACTTTGCTAAAAATCAGACATATGGGGGACTTGCTACTAATGCATGGGCCAGGGTATCTTAGTACTTAATTAAGTAGGACCAACTGCCTCTTGTGTTATACATATTCTATTTGGATGGCCCTGCTAACCCTTGACCATAAATACTTGAGATGGATGTAGCAGGCTTAAAGAAAGAAATGTTTTTAGGCCAACTCCACTGGGCCTGGCTGAAAATGCACAAGTGTGCATGACTAATAATATTCTATTGTAAAGTAAACAGGAAAGAGGAACCACTCATCCTAACCATTTGCTCCCAAAATTACCACTTCACTTCTTACTACTAAAAATCTTAGACCATCTCCATGCACCAATAGCTCAAACCAGTTCGAAGGGCGTGTTTTCACCACACTGTGGATTATCTTATTGGACCCAACGCAAGAGATGATGTAGTTTTGAATTATGAACATAGGATATGTCGTCATCGGGCGATGGAAGTCTCCCGGGGGAGTGCGGATGGTGCCACGATGATCGAGGTCTGTGCGACATGCCTCACCTGGACGATGATCGGCGCTTTAGCATTAAGCTCGAGGAGACCTTCGAAGTTGAAACGGTACACAATGACAACAAGTGTTATTTTCATAATTAAGCATGACTTCAAATATTTTAACGTGTAATTTTCATCTTTTACAATTCTAGTATAGCTTATCCACTACAAGGGAAAAGCCTAGCAGCAGCGCGGGTTTTGGGCCTATTAGTAGCGCGGGGACCGGCACTACTAATAAGGCACTACAGCTAACGTATAGCGGTAGCACCTGTTGTCCCACGCTACTGCTATACATGAATAGCTATAGCGCTCTTTAGAAAAGGGCGCTGCTGATATTATCTGCAGCGCTGTTTACTGGGAAGTGCTACTGGTAAGGCGGCGCTACTGCTAAATTTTCCCCCTCGCTACTACTAGTTTTATTAGTTTTTTCCCTGCATATTTGTTTTGTATTTGAATAGGCTTTATACAATAATCTTTAGCATATCATACACATACAAATGTAACCATAGCATATACATACAATTAGTCTCATCAAATCATGTCATCGTCATAATCATCATCCAACACAAAGTGGTCTCTTGTCATCATCTCAAAAATAGCGATACAAGTCTCGATTACTTGCAAATACATAGTCATCCATCTAAACAATGATATACGCAAGAAGAGCTATCACTTTGAGTACATTTTTTCGTATCCCTCTCTCGCATTAGCGTGAACCTAAACTAACTACTGCCTATCACTCGGAAACCGGAAACCGGTACACCGGGGCCTGACACTCCGGCCACTTGTCGTATATATACTCCTGGCGTAGCACTTCTTCGCCATCTATGATCTATGCACCTGCATCGTCACATGAGTCGATGATATGCAACATATATAGTTGAGCAACAGAAAGAGACCGACTTGGAAAAAATAGAAACAACATATCATAAGCATAAATAACAAAGTTCATCGTACCCAAAAATGCCCTAACTAGAGTGATTTTCGCTAGTCGAGGAGGAGGACGGATTAATTACATCACAAATAAAGTTTCACCATGCATAACTCAAAGTTTTGTCATACAGAAAGTATGGACTAAACAGACACATTGTCATATATCGACAATTACTCCAACATGTCGTTCCATCCATCAAAGTCAGGGAGATAGTCCTCGAGCTTAGTGAAAGGTTTCATGTCAAGACGCTGAGAGGCTATCCATGTTCGAACATCTTCCCGTGACATTTGTCCTTCTCCATAGAACATCCCTGTTTTTCTGACGACCTCCTTCATGATGATTTGGGCAAGTTCGCGCTGGATGTTATAGAACTCAGCTCGAAGTCGATGATCCTCGATATCTCCTATGTCCTTTGCCCATTGTAGAATATGGGCATCGCCGGATCTAGGTGACATGCGAAGGTTCTGGTGATCCCGTATGTACTCCAGCATGTGGTGTAGGACATAGAATCCATCATTAAGAGAATCATTCGGTTGCTGGATGCAGCAGAAGTCGGTCTTATGGCCGAAGGCGACCCTGCCGCCCCTTCTCTTCTTGTCCCTAACCTCTCCACCCCCTACTTGGTAGTAAAACATAGCACTGTCGATAACATCCTTGATGTGGGTGTAATCCTTTTTGTGAATGTTCTTCGACGAGTCCAAGTAAAGAGCGTGGGAGAATCGGGGGTATAGGATGATGAGGACGGCGCGCCCGCCGCTGCGCAAAATAAGTACACCTCAAATTAATTAGCCTCCACTGTGCAACTGAATGATTGAAATCGAAGGAAGGATAGCAGCGCGGATGACTTACATGGGATGATAAGGCACGAGAATCGCCTCCTTGTCCTTATTGGCGAGCATGAAACTGACGATGTAATCCCTCTCGTATTCATGGTGCTTTGCGCAGACTCCCAAGAAGCCCTCGTGCATGTAGTACAGGTCAGCGACACATATATGAGATATCTGCTCAACCCCGATGATGTAGTTCATGTGCAAGGCATAAAGGCGGACAAACGTAAAATCAACCTTCTTCACGTGAAACATGTCGAATATGTAATCGAATCGGAGGAAGAACTTGTCCACGGGGAAGCTGTCGACGTACAACATTTGCCGCGGAACGTTAACCACGTAGAGTGGGTATCCTGGATCTTTCGAGGTGATGAGGCCTTTCTCTACCCGCAGCACATCGTCATGAAGTCTACTTAGATCACCGAATCTGGCCCATAGTGCTATTGCAGGTAGGATTGGTTGACCGGGGATATGCCATTTATCCGCATCGGGGATATCTATACGGTCCTGAAACCAAGGCTGCTGAGGCGGCTGGATCATAGAATCAGCTTTTTTGCCTTTCCTCGCTCTCTTCCTAGACTTCTTTACTACCGGAAGGTGTCCATAACACGTTGAGATGACAATTCAGGTACCAACTCATGATGCTCAAACCCTGAGGAGGCGCCAGTATAGACATACTGTTCAACGCCATCATCGTCCTCATCCTCATCCATGGCGACGTCATCAGCGACTAATGGAGCCTCCTCCTTACCCTGTCCGCTATCACCCAACCCGACACCTAACGCTAATTGGGTAGGTGGGGTGTTGATGTTCATACCTTATTGAGGCTGCGCGCTCATGGGTGTGCTCCCGGCCGCCTCTAGACGAAGCAGAATCTTTGGCCACAACAGGACCCACCCATTTCAATAATCACCAAGCCGCCGCGGTGTCTCGTCGTCATCCCCCACTAGTATTGGAGGAGGCAAATTCTCGTGGCCCGGTTTGACACTGGCCACGGAAACCTTGAAGACAATCGGGGGGATCGGCCGGTTGTGGAACAATGGTTCCTTCGGTTTCATTATCGTCGCCTTCCTCACGTCTACCTTCTAGTCGCTGATGGTGTACAATATGGTGCACGGGGTTTCGTCGGCCTGCAAAGAAAACTCTGCGACGTGAGACATCCGAAAGGCAACGAAAACGAGAGATTATACATTTATATTGAAGGGGGGCGGTGTGACAGATACCGTGAGGGCGTCGAGCTCAGCCAAAGACGAAGCACCATCGAGCACGTCTGGTGCGGCAGCAGGTGCGGGAGCCGATGCGGGAGCCGATGCTGGAGCAGGTGCTGGTGCAACGCTAGTCGAGCTGCTCCCCAAGAAGTCAGCAAGGGGAAAGTCCTCTGCATTTTTTCTGGATGTTGCCTTGTCCAAGTGAAAACGCTTGTCACCAAGGAAGTAGACAAATCTGCAACCACCTATTTTGCGGCAGCTACCACTGTTGCGACTGCCTGAGATGATTTCTTCTCAACCGCAATCTCAACCTTCTTATCAATGTTTTCTTCAGTTAACCTCCATCTTTCCTTTCTCTCCTCCGTGGTCTCACGGTAGTACTTCTTCCATGTGTCGGTGTCTCCGACACCGTGCACGCGTCCATACGACGGTCGAGTATCCACGGGTTGTCGTTTCAATATGTTCAACGCCCGGTGGAATGGAGTGTCCCACTTGGGCCTCGCCAATGCCTCAGATGGCGAGTCGCTTTCAGCCGTAATCCGGTGCTGCTCTCTCTACAAAAGGAACAAGGATTGTTTACAAATATGACTAACGTGTGCAGTCGAATTGATCAGAAACTAAAATTACAAGCAGTCTCATGAACTCCGTAATGACCGGTTTTGTCTCGTAAACATTCTTCACTGGGTCCCAACGGTGTCGGGCCCTGAGGACGTCACGCTCCTGCGGGACGGTGAAATCCGCCAAGGGGTCTAGGATGCCTAGACTCGTAGCTTCCGCGTCCTCCTTGTCCCATTTGGACCTCTTTCCGCCGTAACCACGGCTACCGAGGTGGTGGCTCCCAATGTTCCTCTCTTGAAGCCCCTTCATGTACTTAGACTTTTTTTGGCAGCTTCAGCCTCGCAAGCCTCCTTGAATATTTTAAACTACTCTTCCGCGATTGTCGGATTATCCTTTACAATCTCGGAGTAGGGTTCCTTCTTGTCGATGATCTTTGCTTTCACTCGAATTTCCCAGGCGGCCAACGCATCGCTAAACTTGGTCATGGCGTGTTTGTTTATCTTCTTCATTACCGGGTCCTCATCTGGATCTTTATAATCCTTTTCTTTCCGGCTCAGGAACAAGAATATCTGGTGAAACTTCTTTAGGAGGGAGCTCCTCATATTTTCTATCTTCTGTAGTTTCTCATCGTTGATGGTGGCGGTTGTCCATACGATGCAGCCTATCTGACTGTCGTAGCATCGACGCGCTTCCCCGGGCGCCTTTGGCTCAAAATTGCCATCTTCCACCTCCGTAACCACCAGTCTAGTAGTCCTGAGTTCGTTAGGAGGACGTTGCCTCTTTGCTTTCGGTTCTACATCGGCTCCGCTCCCCGAGGCAGCGCCGGTCTCAGTCTCAGCGCCGGTCTCGATGCTGGTCTGAGTCTCAGCGCCGGTCTCAGTCTCAGCGCCGGTCTCGATGCCGGTCTGAGTCTCAGCGCCAGTCTCAGTCTCAGTCTCGATGTCGGTCTGAGTCTCAGCGCCGGTCTCGATGTCGGCAAGGCTAAAAAATTCGCCTGCCGCCCGGTAGACATCGTCGCAATCACCAGAACCCTGTCCTTCATCGTTGCTATCCATGTTTCCTATGATTAAATCTAGTCAATTAATTATAGACCTAATAAAATGAATAATACATAAAAAGGCCTATTGTTTTACAGGAACGTTGACTCCTTCCCGGTGCGGCAAATCCCGGGCACTCGATATGTCCTAGTTTGTAGCACAATTCATGCCGAAATTCACGGAAAATTTCGGCATGACCTTTGCTAAAAAGTGGACAAATCGAGAACCTGAATTTTGTCGGAATGGAAATGAATCAACATTCTAGCAAAACATAGGCCACTCAGCTTCATTCCCTGGAAACAACAAAAGGCCACTTAGGCACAATCGAACCACTTCAATGTCGATTATGATCAATGAGCAAACACAATTGAACCCTAGAACTCAAATTATGAACCTAGAACTCAAATTATGTCCTAAATTTTTGTCCTAATAAAAATTCACTAAAAATTAAGAACCAACTAGACTTGCAACACTAATAGAAATTTATATTTTTATATTGATTTTTTCTCCAAACTAAATCCTATCACCCTGGTTAACATCTAGTTAAACCTTAGTTTCCCTGGTTAACACTACAACCCTAACCCTACCGCCCTAGTTAAGCATATACAATTTTTTTCCTACGGTGAGGGAGGCAGGGGCATCTCTGTCAAATTAACCTAACTAATTAACCTAACTAAATTCTTTTCCTAACTAAATTAACCTAACTAATTTAGAGATAGAGAGAGGGGAGGGGTGGGGGCTTACAGAGGATGGCTCCGGTGGTGGCGCGGGAGGCAGTGGTGGCGAGGGTGGCGGGGGCGTCTCCGCTGACGGTGATGGAGGCAGTTGTGGCGAGGGTGGATCCGGTGGCGTCGACTGTGGCTCTGGTGGCGTCGACTGCGGCTCTGGTGGCGTTGATGAGGCCGCGCAGTTCCGGTGGCGTTGGGGGCGGCTCCGGTGGTGTCGGTGGCGCGCGGCTCTGGTGGCTCCGGGGGAGTCGACGTCGGCAGGAGACGGAGGCGAAGTGGGGCAACGGTGAATCAGGCAAACGGCGGCGGGGTGGGTGGGTCGAGGGATTTGAGGGAGAAGTGGTGGCCAGGGGGAAACGGTTTTTTGGTTATGTCAAACTTAGCGGTAGCGCTTTTCGCAAAACGCGTTGTAGCTAAGTTAGCTATAGCAATTTTCACAAAACGCGCTACTGCTATAGCTATGTAATTTCCTTCATCTTTCTTATTTCCTTTTCTGTTTCTACACCGGGGGTCTAGGAAACACGCTGCAGCTATGTTAGCTATAGCGCCTCTTACGAACAAACGCTACTGCTACGTCTTTCTCCTTTTTTCCGCTTTCTCATTTATTTTCCTCTACATTTTATTTTTTCCTTTCTCCTTTTTCTATTTCTTTATTTTTCATTTACTTTTCCATTTGTTTTTTATTTTATTTTATTTCCATTAGCAGTAGCGCTCTCCGCGCGAAACGCACTGCTACTTATGTGCTAGCAGGAGTGCACTTTCCTCAAGACCGCTACTGCTATGCGTAGCCTATCGGTTAAGCAAAGGGGATATTAATGGTAGTGCATTTCATGCGCACGCGCTACTGCTACTATTGTATTTGTAGCGCATTTTACGGACACGCACTACTGCTATTTACCACTACCGCCCTTTTTTGACACGCGCTACTGCTAAATTTTTGTGTATAAGGTTTTCCCTAGTAGTGATCACATGCCATGCAAGACGCTATGTCTTGGAGAGGATGGATTTTGAAGATCATGAAATTTCTGAAACAAAGAAAATTCATCTAAGGACTCATAACGATGTGGATTTTGAAGTAAATCTGTATAATTCTGGGAGCGTAACCCATTTTGGTTGCAAAAATTGGGAAGCATTTTGCAAGATGTATGTTTTTGATGAGGGTATGGTTGTCACCATGGATCTTTGTGATCCTGACATCGACCAAGACAATATGGACATTTGGGTCCTTGTTGATACGCCTCCAGTTCTACCGCTATGTGAGTTTCTCAAACATAGTTAATTATTAACTAATTTATATTGTTTATTTCAAAATAGTTGACAGCTTATTTCCATTGACAACTTATTTTTATTGTTCAAAGACCGTGTGGAAGTTGGTAGACAAAACCCACTACACCGATGGCTCTGAATTAACAACTTACAAGGAGAAAAATCATCTGGTCGGATTTTGTACTGACATTGAGAATTACAATATCTACAATCAAACTCCTCAACATTATGGTCAATACATGCCACTAGTGCATGTGTTCAACAACGGTAACTACCATGGAGATACCCTGGTAAGATTTTTTACTATTACGACATCCGTGCATCTTTTGCATACTTCTAAAACTAGTACATCATTGCTAACTATGAAGTTATTACTATGTTTTTCAATAGATAATCGCAGAGAATTGTGTGCCTCATTTGATGTATCAGAAAGGTAGTCTTAATGTTTTGAACATACAGCCAGGTCATCCTACGAATCTCAACTGTCCATACGAGATTTCTAAAAGAAGTGGAGACATGAAAATCAAAGGATGGAAAAAAT
Source organism: Triticum aestivum (assembly GCF_018294505.1). NCBI lineage: Eukaryota > Viridiplantae > Streptophyta > Magnoliopsida > Poales > Poaceae > Triticum > Triticum aestivum. The sequence continues at coordinate 80,421,919 of NC_057803.1, read as the reverse complement.
GTATGGACAGTCGTAAGGAGGTTCTTGGAAGCAAAAGGAAGCGAAGCGCAAGAATTGGAGACATGATGATCTCCATTCTCCATAATGGAGAGTCAGGGTCTATATTGTTTTATGCTATTTTACCTTAAATAGGGTATTTAGGTCCTGCCTAATACTGATGATCATGTGCTAAGAACAATTAAGTAGGGTTGGTTCGATGACTATCAAGATGATGATCGTATGACTTGTTATTAATAACGAGTAGAAGTTGTATGATGATGATTAGTAGGACTTGTTAGGATTAGTATTACTTCCGACAAACTCGCTACTCATGGTCTCGAGACTTGTAATGTTCTATCTTTGTTCGGTCTTTTGAATTCGGAGACTAATATGATGATTTGTATTCGGAGACTAATCTTCTATTGTATTTGATGAATCTGCTATTGTTGTGTGGTGTTGTCTAAATTTTGTCCAATAATATATTTTGTAACCTGTGAAAATATCAGAAGAGAAAAATAAATAATCCCTAATATTCATACTAGCGACGCACCACTCAAGACACTAATGGCGCACTATAAAAATGAAACTAATGGCACATCACCCACTAGTGCGCCATTAGTATGCCCAAGCACATTGGTACGTATGGCCCCCTGGGAGGCATTCTAATGGCGCACTGTGGGCTATACTAATGGCGCACTGCGTGGTGCGCCATTAGTACACCAGATACTAATGGCACACCAGTAGTGCGCCATTAGTATTTAATTCTAATGGCGTGGTGCTAGTGGCGCACCAGTAGTGCGCCATTAGTAGGCAAAACTGGTGCGCCACTACCATGCCTTTTCCTAGTAGTGGGGGGCTGGATGAACAGTAGCCCGTGGAGGGCTGGTTGAACATGAGCCCGTGGAGAGGGCTAGTTGAACAGTAACTGGCGGAGTAGCGTGCGGTGGAGGCTAGATGAACAGGAGCCCGTGGATGAACAGTCGCAGGTGGAGGCTGGAGGAGGTCGACGGTGGATGAACAGTATCCCGTGGAGGCTGGAGGGGATCGACGGTGGAGATGAACAGTATCCCGTGGAGTCACGTTTTGCGGTACGCCACACCCCTCTCGATGAACAGTACCCCATTTCAACCGTAGCGCTCCAACACAAGTCCGTTTCCTCCGTTTTGCGGTACGCCACACCCCTCCCGATCAACAGGACCCCTGTTTCGATCGTAGGAGGTCGTTTCCTCCGTTTTGCGGTATGCAGACCCCTCCCGATGAACAGGATCCCGTTTCGAACGTGGCCGGTCGAACACAAGGCCATTTTCCTCCGTTCTGCGGTACGCCAGGCCTCGTTTCCATTGGCTGTTCTGTCCAAGCTGGTTGGCTCCCACGCGTTCCGTTGCCTCTTGATGAACACGACGCATTCCGTTGCCTCCCCATGAACACGACGACGACGCAGTTTCTCCGTTCCGACCCAGCCATGTACACGAGCATTGGCCATACGTACGCGTGAGTAGGCGTTCGAGACCCCGCCCGTATGAACTTACGTGGCCGTATTTACTTTCTTGCACCCTAGCCGTTGTACGTGCATGCACATGCTACGTGCGCGCCTCTACTACGACACGTGCGCGCCTCTACATCAACCAGTATGTACATACACGTACGCGACCAGAATTACAACGCTGTGTACGCTTCAACCAGGTGGGTCCCGACTGTCAGGCACTTCCTTGCGTGCGAAGATGTAGCAGATGGGTCCCAACAGTCAGGGGGGTGAATCGTTTTTTTGCACGGACGCACTTCCTTGCGTGCGAAGATGTAGCTGGTAGGTCCCAGCCGTCAGGGGGGAACATTTTTTTTGCGATATACGGTGGCCCGTCCGGTTGGTCCCCGCTGTCAGGTGGAGGAATAATTATTTTGCGCGTAATAAGGAGGAACTTCCTTGCTGCGGCCGTGGACCTAGCTGTCAGCCTCTCCAGGTACAGTACTCTTCCGATGGAAGTCGTTGTTGACCACGTTGACCACGCCGCGCCGAGAGCACCAGGGCGGCGGATGATGGCGAGGCCTAGGAAGGGGACGACACGGAGCCGGGGAAGACGCGGCAGTGGAAGCCCGCGCGGAGAGGAGTACGAGGGTTCACTAGTTCGGCTGCGGTTTGAGGCTGTCGTCGCCGCAGGGCCTGGCCAGCGGTGGGAATAGTAGGGGGCGGTGAGGCCTCCGCGGTAGCATAGCCGGCCACGGGAAGCAGGAGCATGTGGCACGACCGGCGCTGCTTTGGGCAGCTGGAGCAAGAAGACCAGAGGTTGAAGAAGCACTATGACCCTTGGATGGACATCGTACAATCACTGGAGCTAGAATCGTTCATATTCACTAAGTTGACAAAGCACTCCATCCCCGTCAACTTAGTAGGCCCACAAGTCAGCCACCCACCAAGGTGGGTCCCAACTAGCAAGGGGAGAATTCATTTTTTTGTGCGTTATAAGGCGGCACTTCCGGTGGGTCCGAGCTAACAGCGGGGGGGGGGGCGTTTTTTTTTAGAAATACGGTGGCCTGTCCGGTTGGTCCCAGCAGTTAGGGGGGAAACATTTTTTCGCCAAATACGGTGGCCCGTCCGGTGGGTCCCTGCTGTCAGGTGGAGGAATAATTATTTTCCGTATAATAAGGAGGCACTTCCTTGCAGCTGCCGTGGACCCAGCTGTCAGTCTCTCCATGTACAGTACTCTTCCGATGGAAGTCGTTCCTTGACCATGTTGACCACGCCGCGCCGAGAGCACCAGGGCGGTGGACGACGGTGAGGCCTAGGAAGGGGACGACGCGGAGCCGGGGAAGACGCAGCAGTAGATGCCCACGTGTAGAGGAGTATGAGGGTTCATTGGTTCGCTGCGGTGTGAGGCTACCGTCGCCGCAGAGTAACAGGGGGTGTGGGTGAGTAGAGGGATGGCCTGGCCAGCGGTGGGAGTAGTAGGGGACAGTGAGGCCTCCGCCGCATCGCAGTTGGCCACGGGAGGCAGGAGCACGAGGCACGATCGACGCTGGTTTGGGCGGCTGGAGCAAGAAGACCAGAGGTTGAAGAAGCACTACGGCCGTTGGATGGACATCGCACGGTCACTAGAGCTAGAATTGTGCATATTGACTAACTTGACAAAGCCCTCCGTCCCCATCAACTTAGTAGGCCCACTAGTCAGCCTGCCACTATACTGGGTCCCAGCTAGTAGGGGGAGTATTCATTTTTATGTGCGTAATAAGGACGCACTTCCTTGTGTGCGAAGATATAGATGGTGGGTCCGAGCTGTCAGCGACGATAACGTTTTTTTCATGAAATACAGAGGCCCATTCGATGGGTCCCAAATGTCAGGTGGAGGAATCATTATTTTGCGCGTAATAAGGAGGCATTTCCTTGCGTGCGGCCGTGGACCCAGCTGTCAGCCTCCCCACGTATAGTCCACTTCAGATGCATGTCGGTCGTTGACCATGTTGAGAAAGCCGCGCCGAGAGCACCAGGGCGGTGGACGACGGTGAGGCCTAGGAAGGGAATGACAGAGAGGCAGGGAAGACGCGGCAATTGTTTCTCACGTGGAGGGTAGTACGTCCATACGAGGGTTTACTGGTTCGTCTGCCGTCGCCGGACAATAACAGCAGGTGTGGGTGAGTAGAGGGATGGCTAGGCCAGCGATGGGAGTACGGTGGGGCGGTGATGCCTATGCGGCAGCACAGCCGGCCGCGGGGAGGAGGGAGCAGGAAGTCCCGCCAGTGCTTGTTTGAGCGGCTGGAGCAGGAATAGCAGAGATTGAAGAAGCACGACAGCCCATGTTGAGAAAGCCGCGCCGAGAGCACCAGGGCGGTGGACGACGGCGAGGCCTAGGAAGGGAATGACAGAGAGGCAGGGAAGACGCGGCAATTGTTTCTCACGTGGAGGGTAGTACGTCCATACGAGGGTTTACTGGTTCGTCTGCCGTCGCCGGACAATAACAACAGGTGTGGGTGAGTAGAGGGATGGCTAGGCCAGCGATGGGAGTACGGTGGGGCGGTGATGCCTATGCGGCAGCACAGCCGGCCGTGGGGAGGAGGGAGCAGGAAGTCCCGCCAGTGCTTGTTTGAGCGGCTGGAGCAGGAATAGCAGAGATTGAAGAAGCACGACGGCCGTTGGATGGACATCCAATAGTCACTACTTGTGCATCAACCTTTTTTTAGGAAAGCCTCAAATCTGTGGAAAACAGCATACAACCCATGTGCTATTATTTCTAATAAGTTACAGCCCATTTGTTAATTAATAAGGTTTTTTTGGAGCCCATATTCTTTTTGTTAGCATTACAGCCCATATTGTGGCCACGGTTAAAAAATTATATGAAATTTTGCATATTTCGGTGCGGTCCGAACTGTTTTTAATCCCGAAATTTCAAGTCACATTCAAACTGATTTTAAAAATAACTGTATATCAATATAAAATCCAACAAATTGTCCACGCATAAAAATTAATGCAATTTGAAATCTCGAAATGAAAAAAAAGAAATTTCAAACTAATTGTCGGTTTGATGTGTTTTAAAAATGTACAGCCCATTTCTCATTACTGATAGGCCATTTTCTCGTCCAGCCGAATGAAGCTCTCCTCGTCTTGAAAGATTTGCAGCCCAATAGGCCGAACAAAGCGACTTACTTCGCAAATCACAAAAAAACAGGGCTAGCAATTTTCAGAAAGAAAAAAAACTACTAGGCTGGTCTATGGTAAATATAAAAGAGAGGCCTGTCTAGATAGGCCAGAGTGCCCCGCACAGCCCAGTTGACACCCTGCTTCCGTCTCAAAAACAAATCAGATAAATGCCACTCCAATTACGGCGATTCGTAAAAATGCCACTGCAATTTCCAAACTTTGAAAAAAGCCACTTCAATTTTCGCAAACTTTGGAAAACGCCACAGCAATTTGCAAACTTTGAAAAACGCCACTCCAGACTTCAAAAAATGCCACTGGAAATGGCATTTTTTAAAATTTGGAAATTGCAGTGGCATTTCTCAGAAACAACAGATTTGGAGTGGCATTTATGAAATTAACCCAAAACAAAAATAACTGGGCGAGCTGCTGGGTCCCTGGTGTCAGCCGCTCCGTGTGCAATTCTCTTGTTTATTGGCTATGTTGACAATGGCATGGGACCCAGATGTCAGAAATCCATTAAGAGGAGCCATTTTTTATTGGCTTGAAATAAGGAGGCACTTGCTTGCGTACTGCCATAACCTTGGCGGGTCCCTGCTGTCATCCTCTCCACGTACAATCATCTCCTGATTGTGTACGCGTCAACTTCCTAGGCCCACAAGTCAGCCTCTAAACCCGTGAAGGACAAATACAACCCATTTTAAAAAATAACAGCCCATTCATACGTTCAAACGGAAAGTTCAACATTCAGAGCAAAGTAACAGGTCTGATCCACATATAGAGTACTGAACTTCCATGTTGACAACCATCATAGCCAAGTTAACTATCTACTCCCACTAATACTCTAGTAGCATACAAGTACTAACTTACTCTTAGCTAACTAGACGATGCCGGCCGCCATCTACGGTACAAGCTAAATGCCGGCACCGGCGTCCTCCGCCTCACCTCGGACTTGCCAGAGGTGCGATAGGGCGCGTTGCTCGTGCACGTTGGCCCTTTCCATGCCAGCGTGGTCCACCGAAGCTTTGGCTTCTAAGCGGGAAACCCACTTGACGAGTTGGTGGTAAAAATCAATGTGGCAAGTGCGTGCGTGCCCGACAGCCTCCAGGGCTATTTGTTGGGCGCCGACCTCCACGTAGTCGGCCCAGTTGCGGGTGCTCTGTTGCACCATGTCCCACTAGCGGCTCAAATCGGCAATACGCTGCTCCTCCACCAAGAGGTCGCGCTCCAACCACTCCTGCTCCTCCACCAGGCGGTCGCGCTCCAACAAGTCCTTGATCTCCGCATTGCCATCTAAAGACCGATAGAATGCCTCCTCCCTCCGTCTGCCTTCCGGTGAAAAACTAAACACTAGTTCCGGCGGTGACCTCCTCCGGCCTCGCCTATCGCGGATGGGTGGGGGCATGGCGGACGTGGCGAGAGCGAGGATAAGTGGCGAGCGATGTCGGGCCGGTGGGGGCTTATGAGGATAGGGCGAGTTGGGTCATGGTGCCACCATAGAAGGCCGGGAAACAGTTCTTATAGGCGGAAGGTAGCGTGATAGTCATCAGAATTCAATGCATAATTAATCAGGCATGGCTTAGCATGCCAGCTTGGCGTGGAAAACTAGAGAAACTGAAATTCTAAGTGTATCGTCTCGTCCCGTCCGTGCTGGGTCACACGCCGGCATGATGGTCAAACGAGTGCACTCGAATCATCTCCCTCCTTGTCAATAATGATTCCACGGATTTAAAAGGCCCGCAACAGTTAAAATGCATCATTTTGCATCAGTTAGCGGCCTTAATTATGGCCGGCTACATGCAGGAATTCAAAATCGCTCGCAACCAGTACGCGGAGCAGCATGCAACGAGTCACAGCCGAGGGCATTAGTTGATGAACTTTAGCTGGGAGATAAGGCATTTGTGAACGTTTTCGCTGGCAGTTTCTTCAGATTCTCATGGCAGTTTCTTCAGAGCAGCTTGTCAGTTTCTTCAGAGGTAGGCATTTTTATTCAAAAAACTGCCACTTCGGATCTTGCGTTGCAACTAAAACTGCCAGGAGCGCATTAGTAGGCTAGCTAGTGATCGATCAGTAACTTGTAAACACTGAGTGAACAGGTATAAGGAACTGTTAATGCATCTTAATGATTCACAAAACATATACAAATATGTAGATCCAAAAGCAAAGATCATCCACAACTAAAACCAACTAGTACGATTCCCATACATAAGATCAACATGTTAATGCATCTCAATGATTCACAGATCATATACATATGTTCTTCCTACTAACATGGATGCTTCTCTTAGCCAACATTCAGTATAGACTGAAAGACAAATTTGTTTGTGAAGTCTACAATTCCTCTTGCAAATGTAAGTGGTTTCACCAACAGCCGGAACCATGAGAATGAACCACACATGATGGAGGAAATATGATTTGGTCTTCTCTCGATCACATGGTGAGACTATTTTCGGAATACAAACTTTAACTTAGGAAAAATGATGCCCATTATATAATCAGACCAAAGCAATGAAGCACCTAGTGTTGGCCAATAAATAGTACAGTACTACTTTTCTGCAGTCCATGAAGTGACTATCCAATCTTTCTATGTCTATTTTCAAATTGCACTATATGCAGTGACTATACTATATATTCTCTTGTGTAGTTCAACCAAAATTGCGGTCACTTTGTGTGTTTGCCAAATAGCAATGGGCAGACATCTCTGTCTGCACAAATATCAAGAAGCTAGTAAACATATACCCCACCTTGTATTTTCGGTTTAAACATGTCTCTTCCACTTAGCATCTGTCATGTTTTGCACTGGACAATTTGATACAGTCATGTTTTGCCCTGGACAATTTCATATGAATTGATTTGCTTGTTTAGAGAAGAAATATAGTGCCTATTCTTCATCAGACCAAGGATATCCATGTTCACAGTGATGGAAGAGGTGAAATCGATACAACCGAAATTGAGCATCCAATCATTGAATCATGTCTTGAACCTCCAATGTAGGTCCACCCTACCAATAAATTCACATGCAAACCACTAGTATTACTATCTAATGACAGTACAAAAAGAGTAGCAAGATAGTAGGAAACCATGTACCTTCTTAATGAACAACTCATAGTGCCACCAATTGGATATAAAGATTTGGAAGAAAACATGCTCCTAATGTTGAACAAGTTGGGATTTTTGTGCAGTTCCACTAAAATCGAGCATCCCTGTTTGCGTAGATATTGAAAGTGTGATTACTATAAAAGTGGCACTAGTTGAAGCATAGACTCACAAATATAAGCATTCCAATTTCTTAATGGGAAAAGGTAGCAAGACTGTTTCTAACCACCTGTTTGAAGGAATAAATAAGGCAACAACGTCTGATGCCAGAAAGGCATATATAGTTCTTTCTGAAAGAATGATCGATTCCTCACCTTTCCTCTTCTTTTAAGAATATTTTGTGTAGTTCAACTAAAATAAAATCCAATCACCGCCTTGACAATTCAGTGACACTGTACAAAAGGAAATGACTTAACATTACATCATGATGTCAGGTATGTAGTCGATGGGCATTAGAGACAAACTTACAGACCTCCTCCAATAACATAATGAACATTAATTTTAACAAAGGTGTGACTAGCTTTAGCGGGATAATTTGAGTGAACTCTACACCCTCTGTTCCTTAATATAAGACGTTTTCGCGGTTCAGTTTAAAGTACCCAAACGTCTAGTATTTAGAAAAACAGGTAGTAGTTTTCTTGAGCACATATCTGGGAAAGCTTGCCACACTTTATTTATGTCCATACGCTAATGCAACGCCATTCGAAATTTCGAATATTACAAATATACACTAATCCAGTGGCTAGTGCAACAGTAGAGTAGTTATTTTATTATAGGGTATAGTACAATGGTTTTACTGAACATATTTCAATAAACTCTGGCACTGGAAGATTTATATAAGAATTTAAAATACAAAATGTAAAGGTAACACGTTTCAGCATTGGTATACTAGTTGTGCATGAGCATTAAACCAAATACAAAAGTCTGAAGGTAACTAGCATTATTAACTAATGATAGTATAAAAAAATTGCAAACCATGTACCTATAAGGTAAATATCATTTCAAACTCGGGGGGACCTTAAAAATTGCTATCCCAATCTTGATAATCGATCAAACATAAAAACTTGATCGAACGAATCAAGAGAACAATCGGAGGAGGAGGTGCCCACTCTTGACCTTTCCTCTTGTCTGCATTATTTTTTGTGTACTTTAACCAAAATAAAATGACATCAGTGCCTTGGCATTTTGGTGACACTGTACAAAAAAATTAACTTATCTCATGAAAGTGAGGTATGTAATCTATAAGCATTAATAGTGCAAAAATCTGAAGGTAGTAACAAGTTTCATCGTTGGTATACTGACTTTGCAACAGCATTAGAAAACCTTAGCTGAAAAATCTTTAATACATCCACAATCAACAGCTAACCCTGAAATAATCCAGTGACATTAAATGGCATTGCTTAAATTTATCGGTGGCATTAGACTGAGTGGGGCATTGGTTAAATGTGGCATCACTTTAGTAGTAGCATTGCTTGACTTGACTGCTGGCGTTATACTAACAGCAAAAAAGCGACAATAAGAGCATGGGAGGCCCATTCGGATAGTGGGCGCACCAGTATGATGTACCTCCACGGGCACATAGAGTGGTGAGAGAGGTATGGTTGCCCAAAGCAACAAATATCCAGGCAGCATATGTGGATTACGTCCCATTTTTGTTATATTTAGCCACCTTTTTCCTATGTGAGTACAACAAACCAATCGACCTAGTCATTCTCTATTGCGTTGTCATGCCTTTCTATCCTTCTTCAACCAAGAGACACGAGACTCATTCCTTAGCTACTCATTTTCCCCTTTTCAACCTAGATGCGGGTTCGATGCCTACTCTCTTGGACAGTACATTCTCCCTTCCTTTCCTTATTCAACCCAGACATGGATTACTCTGCATGAAGTAGGCTTTCCTTTAATAGTGCAAATTAAGGTTTTCCTCTACGTGACCAGCAGAGCAGAGGATAGGAAATTGGGAAGATGGTGGAGTGGAAAAAGATCCGCATGCAGCGACATGGCAGATGGGGCAATAGAACAAGGGTATGGTTCCAAAAGAGGTTGCATACCTGAGGGTCGGCGGGAAGTGGCTTCGCCCATGGTCGTCGTCCTTCGCACGCACTACGACAGCGAGCTTGGGGACGGAGGCCATCCCTCGCGGGCGCTAGTTCTGAGAGGACGGCCTTGTCATCAGTGCGTGTCCTCGATCGCCGACGATGAGTGCGTCAATGTTGCATGTCCTTTTCTTCCCTGGCGGATCTGTGACCACCGGTGAGGAGGGAGAGAGAGGCCGTCTTTTTTAGATCTGGAGAGAGGGTGATAGTGTGAGAAGCAAGTGGGCAGCCCTTAGCAAGAAAGCTGTGAAGCTCCAGCCTTTATATCTTTTTTATACTACTAGTACTATAGGTGGAGTAGTGGTAGAGTAGTTTATATTTTCTCTACAAACAGTACCAGTTAGTCATGCTTCAAAACTGAACAGCACGCCATTAAAAAAATAAAGTTGAGAAATAATACGACACTTTGGGCCAACGCGGCTAGATCGAATTTTGCACGAGAAATTACGACCCATGTTTTGTTGACATGTGGTCCCGTTCCAACATGCCAGTGAGACGATGATGAGTCCTTTTATACAATTTCCGTAAGGACATGTAGGCCGGGGCGCCTCTTCATGTACCGTGGCGAACTGGCAACTGTCCACCGACTCTTCGCCTTTCCCTCTCAATTTGGAACTGCTGTCGCACGCTCTTCCTCCCTCCTCCATTTTTTGCCTTCACCCTTCCTTCTGCCATTGTTCGATCGTCTACTCCATGGAGGGAACAAGCCGGAAACGACCCCGTTATTCTTGCCCCGGTATGAAAGGTGACATGGTGGGGGAACTCATTGATCGGTGCAACGTCATCACCTCGGCTAGCATGGCAAGTTCGTTCAAGAACATTCTTTACTCAACTAATAACATCATTACAAGGAACCCAAGGGTCTAGGAGCGGTTTGATCTACCTTATCTTCTTCGCTATAGGCCTGTTCGCATGGGCTCGAACGACAGAGGCCTCGCCTTGTGCAAGTTGATGCCGCTTGATAATGATACATGTGATGTCAAGATGCCATCGCTTAAGGGTAAGGCCTGGGATGGCACAAATGGAGATTGGGTTGTTTATATTGGGTAAAATTGTGAGTGGGAACTTGTGAATGTGTACACTCGTCAGCGGATTCCACTTCCAAAAATCTCAGAGTGCCCTGAAGTTGAGCACACAAATGATCTACGTACGTTCAAATACGATCATGGTGGCTGTCGTCTACGAAAGATAGCAATTTGTCGAGTTCCCAAACGCTCTTGGAATTACAAGAACGATGAAGTTGTTTCTATATTCGACAAGCTTCTTGCCGTCGTTACTGATTCCATAGTTCGTCCACGGATATTGCTCAAAAGTTAGTTTCTGTACATGGATGATGATTACTATGATGCAATTAAATACGAGGATCTTGCGTTTGCTTCCACCACTCGTGGCATTGTTTTTGCATGGTATCCTCGTTGTTTCGGTACATTTGTCTTCCACCGTAATTATAATTGTTTCATCCACATGCATGCGGGTTAGCAAGTTTCCCTTTACTAATTAACCTTCTTCTTATGTTTCCAAGGTCCTGTGAACATTCCACCACCTATACTTGAAAAATTTTATAACCAAGGGGAGATGAAGATGGTGATGATCACGAGCATGAGGACGAGCATGACTTATATACTCAGTGGTGGATGGCAACTAATTCCGATGGATCACCTCTTCTTGTCTGTATACAGTCAAGTGAGATTGTTACTACTGAGGGAGCACGTGTTGTCTCCCATTGTTGCCCTCCCCGGACCTATTCCAACACCCGTTGCAGGGTATTCAGGATGGATACTGGTGTGCTAGCGCCAACACCTTCTCCCTAGTACAGTATTGATAGTCTTGGAGCAAACTCGCTCTTCCTTGGACCAAACTATCCAAGGATGGTTAAAGGCGATCTAGCTGCTGTTGACGCAACGTTACTACCATTTATGAGAAGCAACTGTATCTATACCTAAGACATTGTGGTGGTTCCCTACCCTGCTCCTGATATATGCCACTTCAGCCTGGATGACCAGTCCTGTGTTGCTCTCGATATTGACAATAGCTGGCCCTTCCCAGAGCACCTATGGTTCAAAGCAAGCGTTTCCAACGCCAAGGATTGGTTGAGTTGAAGTTCATTTCATTGCTTGTTATTTGTTGTGTGATGAAAACTTCAGTATTTACTAGAATGTTTTGTTGGAAATAATCTATAATCCAACATGTATCATCGTTGTCGTTGTGTGTTGATGACTTGATGTATGTAATGAATGGTACATTTGCAAATGCGTGTCATAGACTCAATTTATGAATGGTTTTCGAGTCACTTCTTGAAGTGTGAGTACCGTAGTAGTATAGCCAGCATCCGGTTAGTATATGAAGTTGCCACATCACATAGAGCCAACCTAATATTGGAGTACCAGATCTGAGATGCCATGTGTACCAGATGAATGACTCCAAGTTCGACCACCATGATGCTAGGTGCGAGCCGAGGAACAGTATTGGAGACCCCCCCCCCTCATAATTTTCCTACATTGGTCATTTAATTCATAGGATAGAATGCTATAGGATTTTTTCCCTATGTAATAATGTTTTAATTGGCAATCTAGCATCCACTCCAACTTTTGTTTCACTTCCTTTGATCCTACGAAGAGAGTACTTGCTCTAAATGATGTGCCGCTGCAAGAGCTGCCTATATTAATTAACCATGCTCTAAAAAGGTGGACCAGCTTTGGCTATAGCAGTACTGTACTAGGTTAGTAGGTGACCTTGCGCTTGGCTCTTCTCCTCTTCCAGAAGTCGAACAATAATGATGGTGCTACTTCTGGCAATCTGACACCAAATGAACTGATGCACGTCCACCGCTTGTAAGCAAAAGTTTCTCCTCGTGCTGTGAGCCACCACGCACGCGTTGGCGAGGGAGAAGGTGTAGTAAGCAAGCTTCTCGTCGTTCTGCGAGTTGACGGGACACAACAAAGCTACGTATTTATTAGTACTCTCTTCAAAAAGGGCTAACCATGTCCATGGCTACCATCACGTACTCTTTCATTGAGTATGTGCACTATTCACGTGCCATCAAGGAGAAAAAATATTGCGTAGTACTAGGTGCCATCGAAGTGCATGACTCACTTATGCACTGCATATCTCCATTTTCTTGCTTGACACGCCACCTTGATGCTAGATGCCCCGCGTGTCATGGAGGCATATAGTATGATTTTGTAAAATGGAAGCATATTGATGTCCCACGTGGCGGCAACAGGATGAACAAAGCTCATGTCTTAAATGAAAGAGTGGAAGAACATAGATTCCCGACGACCGAGAAGGAGCTACAAACCTCGGTGAGGGAGTCCTGGATTAGGGGGTGTTCGGATAGTCGGACTCCTGGACTATGAAGATACAAGATTGAAGACTCCGTCCCGTGTCCGGAAGGGACTTTCCTTGGCGTGGAAGGCAAGCTTGGCGATACGGATATGTAGATCTCCTACCATTGTAACTGACTCTATGTAACCCTAACCCTATCCGGTGTCTATATAAACCGGAGGGTTTTAGTCCGTAGGACAACATACACATCAACAATCATACCATAGGCTAGCTTCTAGGGTTTAGCCTCCTCGATCTCGTGGTAGATCTACTCTTGTACTACCCATATCATCCATATTAATCAAGCAGGACGTAGGGTTTTACATCCATCAAGAGGGCCCGAACCTGGGTAAAACTTTGTGTCCCTTGTCTCCTGTTACCATCCGGCCTAGACGCACAGATCGGGACCCCCTACCCGAGATCCGCCGGTTTTGACACCGACACTCAGGGTGGAGCGTTTGCACTCATAATATTTTATATTATTAGCGATATAAAATCAACCAAATCTCTCCATGTTCCTATACCATTCTATAGTACTATGAGAATAACTTTGAACATAAGCCATTGATTCACTCTATCCAATGGTCATAGTTGGAAAATCCAAACAAAACCAAGCATTGGATCAACTCTTTTTTCGAGATCAACTCTTTTAGGACTTAGATTGTTGCCGCCTACCCAACTAGCCCACCTATATATCCGCTCACGTGTGATGACCACAGGAGCTATCCACTTAGATTGTATGTTACAAAAAATAAAGGTCGATAACTAATGCGGCACCTCGGGCCAACGCGGCCAGATCGCATTTTGCACGAGAAATTACACACCATGTTTCATTGACATGTGGTCCCGTTCCAACATGTCAGTGAGACGACGATGAGTCCTTTTGTACAATTTCCGAAATGAAATGTAGGCCGGGGCGCCTCTTCGTGTAACGTGGCAAACTGGGAACCGTCCACCGACTCTTCGCCTTTCCCTCTCGATTTGGAACTGCAATCACACGCTCTTCCTCCCTCCTCCATTTGCCTTCACCCTTCGTTATGCCACTGTTCGTTCATCTTCTCCATGGAGGGAAAAAGCCGTAAATGACCCTATTATTCTTGCCCCGATCTGAAAAATGACGTGGTGGGGGAACTCATTGATCGGTGCGACGTCATCATCTCAACTAGCATGGCAGGTTCATTCAAGAACATTCTCGACTCAACTAATAACATCATTACAAGGAACCCAAGGGTCCAGGAGTGGGTTGATCTCCCCTATCTTCTTCGTCGTGACCCTGCTGACTGGCACGGGGACGAGGGAAACCTCGCCTTGTGCAAGTTGATGCCGCTTGATAATGATACGTATGATGTTAAGATGCCATCGCTTGAGGGCAAGGCTTGGGTAGGCGCAAATGGATATTGGGTTGTTTATATTGGGTACAATTGCGAGTGGGAACTTGTGAATGTGTACACTCGTCAGCGGATTCCACTTCCAAAAATCTCCGAGTGCCCTGAGGTTGAGCACACAGATGATCTACATACATTCAAATATGATCATGGTGACTGTCGTCTATGGAAGATAGCAATTTCTCAATGTTCCCAACTACTCTTGGAATTACAAGAACTATCAGGTTGTTGCAATCTTCGACAAGTTTGTTGCCATACTTCGTGGTTCGACTGGATGGATATTACCCAAAAATCAGTTTCTATACACGAATGTGTACTGTGATGCAATTGAATACGAGGGTCTTGTGTTTTCTGCCACCACTCGTGGCACTGTTTTTGCATGGGACCCTCGTAGTTTCGGTACGTTTGTCTTCCACCGTAATTATAATTGTTTCATCCACATGCATGCGAGTTAGCAAGTTTCCCTTCTCTACTAATTAACCTTCTTCCTATGTTTCTAAGGTCCTATGAACATTCCACACTTATACTTGAAAATTATTATAACCAAGGGGGAGATGACGATGGTGATGATCACGGGCAAGAGGACGAGGAGGGCCCATATACTCAGTGGCGCCTGGCAACTTCCAATGGATCACCCCTTCTTGTATATATACAGCCAATGCTGATGTTACTACTAAGGAAGCAGGTGTTGTCTCCCATGGTCGCACTCTCCGGACGTATTCCAACACCCGTTGCGTGGTATTCTGGATGGATACTACTGTGCTAGCACCAACACCTTCTCCCTGGTACATTTTTGATAGTCTTGGAGCAAACTTGCTCTTCCTTGGACAAAACTATCCAATGATGGTGAAAGGCAATCCAACTGCTGTTGACACAACGTTACTACCATTTATGAGAAGCAACTGTATCTATAGGTCGGATATTACGATGGTTCCCCACCCTGGTCGTGATATAGTAGGTCGCTTCAGCCTGGATGATCAGTCCTGCGTTGGTTTCAGGATTGATAGTAGTTGGCCATTCCCAGAGAATCAGTTGTGGTTCAAAGCAAGCATTTCCAACGCCGAGGATTGGTTGAGTTGAAGTTAATTTCATTGCTTGTTATTTGTTGTGTGATGAAAACTTATTATTTATAATGTATCCTTGTTGTCGTTGTGGGTTGATGACCTGTTGTATGTAATAAAATGATATGTCTGTGATAAACTTACTAAATTTATGAATGGCTTTTGAGTCGCTTCTCTGAGTTGGTGCTGCGATGAGGCAAAAAAATATTTTTCGAATACATAATTGTACGTGCATTGCAACAGGTTATCGGATGAGGCCAATCAACAATAGTACACTATTTGTACTAGCTTTACATGATGCACTATCTCTATGTCTATGTATGTAATACAACAAGTTTTAAAATTGAGACCAGCCACGCATCCTCACAAAGAACACTTTTTAACCTAGCACAGACTCTAGGAAATTTGGTCACAGTGTGAGGTGAGCCATATGTTAATGTATTCGCTGTACATAACTAGCACCTCGAATCCTTGATAATACTACTATAAGTAGTAGGAGTAGTAGGGTGGCACGGGCCAGAACAAGCATTCACGTCTAGGAGTATGGCACACGCCACCAGCACGACTTCCATCTGACACCATATTTGTCGGAGTCCGTGCTACAACAATCTCTTCAACCTAATTGTTTCTCTAACTCAGCCATCACGCGGCGGGCAAGGTGGGGGTTTGACGATAGTCGATTTCCTCAACTACGGTCCCACTTGTAAGGACAACTCCAACGCACGACCCCAAATGGACCTCCGTTTTGCCCGGATTCTGTCCATTTGGTAGGGCAATGGGGTCGTGTCCGGGCCATTTCTCGGATGCGGTGGACGTGCGCCAAATGCGCGGACGCATCCCGGCCGCGTACATTTTTCTTTGCAAAGACATATCTTTTTTTCATCATTGATTTTTTGGTACATGGAAATACATCACCAAAATTTTTACTAGAAAAACAAGAACCACAAGAATACATTTTAGAAGATATCGAACTTCCATAACTGCTCCTGTAAGTTGGATTAGTGCCTTCTCGATGCATTCATTGTTGATCTGCAGAGGCTCGATGCTACATGCTTCTTTCTTCTTCGAGTGTAAAGAAGTAGACATGTCTAGCCTCCATTCTATAGACAAGTGCACTAGTCTCATCTCTAGCCTCTATGCTAACTAAAAGTGCTAGAACATCTACTAAATTGCGCTCTATCAATATATCGTTGTACTCTTCTTCCCAATACCAAAACTTGCATCCATTCTACATAATAAAATTTTAAGTTAGCACAACCGAAGATTTGGTCAAGTTCTTCCTCCTTTTGCTGACACGTGGGACACCCAACATCCAGGTCGTGTCATGCAAGAAAATAGAGTGGTAGTTGAAGCCACGTGATGTGCATCTTGGGTTAAACTGTAAATAGAATCTTACTACTCTTGAGTAACTCCAAAAGCGGCGACCGAAGATCTTTACTGGATTTGTTTTTCATCACCAGCATGTCGAGGTGAAAGATGTGCAGGTTTAGTGGGTCCTCTTGCGTTTTCACTGACATGTGCGACCGCATATGAGCAAACAGACGATGGGCTCCGCGCGTCAGCTAGCTGGCTGAGAAGAGAGATAGAGGAGGGCTGAGCACGGACTACAGGAAATTCGTTCTACGTAACCAGCACCTCGATTTAGTGGGGTAGCATGGGCCATAACTAGCATTCATTTCTAGCAGTAGGGCACACGCCACCCACACGAGTCCCATCCGACACCAATTTTCTTGGAGTCCGTGCTACAGCCATCTCTTCTCCCTCCTGTTTTCTCAGCCATCACGCGGTGGGCGGGGCGGGGGTTTGTCGATAGTCGGTTTGCTCAACTGCGGTCCCACTTGTAAGTGAAAATACAACACAACACGCATTCCCCCTTGAGTGTGCTGCCAGACCAACCATGTGGGGGTGCGACACGAACACGACAGGCTTTTCCTTTTGAACTTGTAACTTGTAAAATTTGATTCTGCTCCATGGCGCGACCGATAGATAGAAATAATGATTTTCCCTAGAGTAATGAGAAGTTTGGTTCTGGCGCGGTTCATGCATGGAGTACGTAGGAAAATTATGAAGTTGATGCGAAAGGTAAGATAATTACTATAGTACCATATACTACTACAAGGATTTGACAGAAAGATAAAGATACATATGGATCCATCGACGACATCCTCATGCCCTAGTGCACTGGGTCACCAACCGACGTGTGAGGAGCAGCGGCGTTGGCGGCAAGCTCAACGTGCTTCTGAACAATGCCGTCCAAGGTTGCCCTGCGGTCCAAGAAGGCCAGCATCCTATCATCCTCATCTTGCATGTAGTAGTCCTTCTGGACGATTTGCGTGTAGACATGGGTGATTATGTCGATGGTGTCTTGCTGCGTCAGGCGCTATGCGGCGAGCGTGACCTCCAGGTGGACATTCTCCGGTGCGACGGCGGGTAGTCGCAGGGCCACCAGTGCGTCGAAGAGGTTGTCACCATAGAGGCCATTAAGGGTGGCAGGTATCGCAGAGCCTGGGCGCGTGGGCTGGAGGCGTATGCCAAGGTCGTCCGCGAGCTTCTTGATGATGGTGAACTTGTCGAGGTAGCCGACGAGGACTTCGTCGAACAAGGAGACGAAGCTGTCGTCCAAGCGGCCCCTCGCCCTGGCGACCTCAAGCACTACCTAGAGACATTCCTCGGTGTCAGGCCGCAGGCCAGTGTCGTGGACCATCTGGCACAGCCGGCTGATGCTCGCGGTCATCGCCTCCATGGGTCTAGCTGCTAGTCAACTGATCTTGCGATTGGAATGATCACTCTTGCCCTTGGGTGCGTAGGAGAAGTGCACATTGCGTTGAATTCACGTGCGTGTTGGACATCTACTCCTTGCCCCTCTACTGCACCTTCCTTTGGCTGTATGATAGGTTGGCCAGCCACCCGTTGGGCCCACGTGTCATACACCCAAAGGCAGGCGCAGTAAATCAATGAAGCTGCGTCCCCCTCCATGCCTGTGCATGCTTTCAATGACTTGAGACTACCAAACATCACATGCAGTGGTTAGTTCATTGCATGTAATCCTATTAAGTACCAAAAAGACATTAAGTTATCTCGCCGATAGGAATAAAACAATAGACCATGTATTTATTTACAGAGGGAGTAGTACATTTTTTGTGACATGCATTACTAGATATTGCTAGTCAAATACTAAATCCAGATGGACGTGGTAGTACTACTAAATCCAGACGATGGTACTAGTACTAGTAGTAGTAGTACTACCAATGTAGTAGCACTGTAGTACCCGTTGGTCAAATTATTACGTGCTGCTCCTCACAGTGAAGTGACAAGACCCTACGCCGAAGATGACACCTGAGTATAGGCACCGTGTTCGGCATACCATAGTCAGCCTCATCGTCTGCAGTCACTATATATCGTCATGGTTGTAGACCTGGCCTGCTTACAACTAGCCGTGTTCAACATAATTTCCCGTGCGTAGATGCACGTGCATTGCACGAAACACCAAGATTTGGGGTGGACGGCGCTGGCAGCGGCCATCTCGCCAGATTTTTCCATGGCCTTCTAGATGTGGTGGGGAGGAGATAAGGCTGATTCTGAGAGACAAGGAGTTGTTTGTAAATACGGAATGATACATCTCCAACGTATATATAATTTTTGATTGCTCCATGCTATATTATCTACTGTTTTGTACATTATTGGGCTTTATTATCCACTTTTATATTATTTTTGGGACTAACCTATTAATTGGAGGCCCAACCCAGAATTGCTATTTTTTGCCTGTTTTAGGGTTTCGAAGAAAAGCAATATCAAACGGAATGAAACCTTCAGGAACATGATTTTCTCATCGAATACAACTCGGGAGACTCGGACCCTACGTCAAGACACATAACAGGAGGCCACGAGGTAGGGGCACGCCTACCCCACCCAGGCGCGCCCTCCACCCTCATGGGCCCTCTGTTGCTCCACCGACATACTTCTTCCTCCTATATATACCCACGTACCTCCAAACGATCAGATACAGAGCCAAAACCCTAATTCCACCGCCGTAACTTTTTGTATCCACGAGATCCCATCTTGGGGCCTGTTCATCAACACCATAGCCCCTCCGATGAAGTGTGAGTAGTTTACCTCAGACCTACGGGTCCATAGTTAGTAGCTAGATGGCTTCTGCTCTCTTTTTGTATCTCAATACAATGTTCTCCCCCTCTCTTGTGGAGATCTATTCGATGTAATCTTCTTTTTGCGGTGTGTTTGTTGAGACCGATGAATTGTGGGTTTATGATCAAGTCTATCTATGAATAATATTTGAATCTCATCTGAATTCTTTTATGTATGATTGGTTATCTTTGCAAGTCTCTTCGAATTATCAGTTTGTTTTGGCATACTAAATTGATCTTTCTTGCAATGGGAGAAGTGCTTAGCTTTGGGTTCAATCTTGCGGTGTCCTTTCCCGGTGATAGTAAGGGCAGCAAGGCACTTATTGTATTGTTGCCATCGAGGATAACAAGATGGGGTTTTCTTCATATTGCATGAGTCTATCCCTCTACATCATGTCATCTTGCTTAAGGCATTACTTTGTTTTTAACTTAATACTCTAGATGCATGCTGGATAGCGGTCGATGACTGGAGTAATAGTAGTAGATGCAGGCAGGAGTCGGTCTACTTGTCTCAGACGTGATGCCTATATACGTGATCATACCTAGATATTCCCATAACTATGCTCAATTCTGTTAATTGCTCAACAGTAATTTGTTCACCCACCGTAGAATACTTATGCTCTCAAGAGAAGCCACTAGTGAAACTTATGGCCCCCGGGTCTATCTTTATCATATCAATCTCCTACTACTTAGTTATTTACTTTGCCATTTACTTTGCCTTTATTTTACTTTGCATCTTTATCATAAAAATACCAAAAACATTATCTTATCATATCTATCAGATCTCACTCTCGTAAGTGGCCCTATAGGGATTGACAACCCCTATTTGCGTTGGTTGTGAGGATTTATTGTTTTGTGCACGGGCGAGGGACTCGCGCGTAGCCTCCTACTGGATTGATACCTTGGTTCTCAAAAACCGAGGGAAATACTTACGCTACTTTGCTGCATCATCCCTTCCTCTTCGGGGAAAACCAACGCAGTGCTAAAAGAGGTAGCAAGAAGGATTTCTGGCATCGTTGCCAGGGAGTCTACGCAAAAGTCAATATACCAAGTACCCATCACAATCCTTATCTCCCGCATTACATTATTTGCCATTTGCCTCTCGTTTTCCTCTCCCCCACTTCACCCTTGCCGTTTTATTCGCCCTTCTTCTGTTCGTCTTTCCATTTGCTTTGATGTCTTACTTTGCTCATTTGCTAGTTTGTTGAATAATTGTTTATTTATTACTAAACAGAGAACCTAAGATCTATGTATCCACATCCGCTTGCTAATCTTTTTAAGAGATCCAATTATAATGAACTAATTGCTAGTGAGTTTTGTGCACTAGATTATCTTTATGAAGTTTTCCTTGAAATTCGTGAATCTGAAAATTGTGATAAGTACCTTATGGAGTGATTCCCGATGGATCTTTGAATAAAAAGCATGATTGCAATGATGATAGTATAAATTCTATTGATATAAATTGTGCTAATAATATGCAGAACCCTAAGCTTGGGGATGCTAGTTTTGCTATGACCTCTACTTGTTGCAATGATCATGATTGGTGTGATTCTTCTTGTGATTTTGAAAATTTATTTAAGCCCCATGATGAATATGAGATTGATAACAGTGTTTGCAATATTATTGAAAGTGGGTTTGGACAGGTCATGACTTTAGTTAATGTTAATCCCACTTTTTTGGAAGAGTGTCAACTTTGCATGCATGTGGATCGTGTTGAAAATATTTTATGTGATAGCTATTTTGTTGAATTTGCTTATGATCCTACATGTAATTATTTTGAGAGAGGAAAATATGGTGGTAGATATTTTTATGTTACTAAATTACCTCTCATTATGTTAAGATTACTATTGTTTCTTTCCTCTTCCATGCATATGCTAGTTTTTGCTTGCCATGATAATTTGTTTGCCTATAAGATGCCTATGCATCGAAAGTATGTTAGACTTAGATGTGTTTGTCACATGTTTTATGATGCTCTCTTTGTACTTCCATTCTTGTCTTTCATGTGAGCATCATTAAAATTATCAATGCCTAGCTAAAAAGGCTTTAAAGAAAAGCGCTTGTTGGGAGACAACCCAATATTTTTACTTGCTGTTATTTAATAAATAAATTATCTAGCCTCTTTTTTGGTTGTGTTTTTTATGTTTAATTAGTGTTTGTGCCAAGTAGAACCGTTGGGAAGACTTGGGGAAAGTCTTGTTGAACTTGCTGTAAAAAACAGAAACTTTAGCGCTCACGAGAACTGCTTTAATTTCTATTTGGAAAGTGCTATTTAGTTAATTATTTTTGAATATTATTAATAGATAAATTCCTCACGTCCATCAATTTATTTTAGAATTTTTGGGGTTCCAGATCTTGATCTAGCTACAGATTACTACAGACTGTTCTGTTTTTGATAGATTCTGTTTTTCGTGTGTTGTTTGCTTATTTTGATGAATCTATGGCAAGTAAAATAGTTTATAAACCATAGAGAAGTTGGAATACAGTAGGTATAACACCCATATAAATAAAGAATGAGTTCGTTACAGTACCTTGAAGTGGTCTTTTGTTTTCTTTCGCTAACGGAGCTCACGAGATTTTCTACTTTAAGTTTTGTGTTGTGAAGTTTTCAAGTTTCAGGTAAATATTTGATGGATTATGGAACAAGGAGTGGCAATAGCCTAAACTTGGGGATGCCCATGGCACCCCCAAGATGATCTAAGGACACCTAAAAGCCAAAGTTTGGGGATTCCCCGGAAGGCATCCCCTCTTTCGTCTACTTCTATCGGTAACTTTACTTGGAGCTATATTTTTATTTACCACATGATATGTGTTTTGCTTGGAGCGTCTTTTATGATTTGAGTCTTTGATTGCTAGTTTACCACAATCATCCTTGCTGTACACACCTTTTGAGAGATCCATACATGATTTGGAATTTGTTAGAATACTCTATATGTGCTTCGCGTATATCTTTTGAGTTATATAATTTTGCTCTAGTGCTTCACTTATATCTTTTAGAGCATGGTGGTGGATTTGTTTTATAGAAACTATTGATCTCTCATGCTCCACTTAGATTATTTTGGGAGTATTAATAGCATGGTAATTTGCTTAAAATCCTAATATGCTTGGCATACAAGATTAATAATAAAACTCTCTTATGAGTGTGTTGAATACTATGAGAAGTTTGATACTTGATAATTGTTTTGAGATATGGAGATGGTGATATTAAAGTCATGCTAGTTGAGTAGTTGTGAATTTGAGAAATACTTGTGATGAAGTCGGAGCATGATTTATTTATTGATTGTCTTCCTTATGAGTGGCGGGCGGGGACGAGCGATGGTCTTTTCCTACCAATATATCCCCCTAGGAGCATGCGCGTAATACTTTGCTTTGATAACTTGTAGATTTTTGCAATAAGTATATGAGTTCTTTATGACTAATGTTGAGTCCATGGATTATACGCTCTCTCACCCTTCCAACTTTGCTAGCTTCTCTAATACCGCGCACCTTTCGCCGGTATCATACACCTACCATATACCTTCCTCAAAACAGCCACCATACCTACCTATTATGGCATTTCCATAGCCATTCCGAGATATATTGCCATGCAACTTTCCACCGTTCCGTTTATGACACACTCCATCATTGTCATATTGCTTAGCATGATCATGTAGTTGACATAGTATCTGTGGCAAAGCCACCATTCATAATTCATTCATACTTGTCACTCATGCATCATTGCATATCCCGGCACACCGCCGGAGGCATTCATATAGAGTCATATTTTGTTCTAAGTATCGAGTTGTAATTGTTGAGTTGTAAGAAAAATAAAAGTGTGATGATCATCATTATTAGAGCATTATCCCGGTGAGGAAAGGATGATGGAGACTATGATTCCCCCACAAGTCGGGATGAGACTCCGGACGAAAAATAAATAAAAGAGGCCAAAGAAGCCCAAATAAAAAAAGAGAAAGAAGAGAGGCCATAAAAAAGAGAAAAGGCCCAAATAAAAAATAAAAAAATGAGAGAAAAAGAGATAAGGGACAATGTTACTATCCTTTTACCACACTTGTGCTTCAATGTAGCACCATGATCTTCATAGTAGAGAGTCTCTCATGTTGTCACTTTCATATACTAGTGGGAATCTTTCATTATAGAACTTGGCTTGTATATTCCAATGATGGGATTCCTCAAATTGCCCTAGGTCTTCATGAGCAAGCAAGTTGGATGCACACCCACTTAGTTTCTTTTTGAGCTTTCATATACTTATAGCTCTAGTGCATCCGTTGCATGGCAATCCCTACTCGCTCACATTGATATCTATTGATGGGCATCTCCATAGCCCGTTGATACGCCTAGTTGATGTGAGACTATCTTCTCCTTTTTGTCTTCTCCACAACCACCACTCTATTCCACCTATAGTTCTATATCCATGGATCACGCTCATGTATTGCGTGAAGATTGAAAAAGTTTTGAGAATGTCAAAAGTATGAAACAATTGCTTGGCTTGTCATCGGGGTTGTGCATGATTTAAATATTTTGTGTGGTGAAGATAGAGCATAGCCAGACTATATGATTTTGTAGGGATAACTTTCTTTAGCCATGTTATTTTGAGAAGACATAATTGCTTTGTTAGTATGCTTGAAGTATTATCATTTTTGTGTCAATATGAACTTTTGTCTTAAATCTTTTGGATCTGAATATTCATACCACAATTAAGAAGAATTACATTAAAATTATGCCAAGTAGCACTCCGCATCAAAAATTTTGTTTTTATCATTTACCTACTGGAGGATGAGCAGGAATTAAGCTTGGGGATGCTTGATACGTCTCCAACGTATCTTTAACTTTTGATTGCTCCATGCTATATTATCTACTGCTTTGGAAATTATTGGGATTTATTGTCCACTTTTATATTATTTTTGGGACTGACCTATTAACCGGAGTCCCAGCCCAGAATTGATGTTTTTTCCTGTTTTAGGGTTTCGAACAAAAGGAATATCAAACGGAGTCGAAACGGAATGAAACCTTCGGGAACGTGATTTTCTTATTGAATACAACTCCGGAGACGTGGACTCGTCAAGACACGTAATAGGAGGCCATGAGGTAGGGGGCGTGCCTACCCCCTAGGCGCGCCCTCCACCCTTGTGGCCCCCATGTTGCTCCACCGACATACTTCTTCCTCCTATATATACCCAGGTACCCCCAAACGATCAGATACAGAGCCAAAACCCTAATTCCATCGTCGTAACTTTATGTATCCACGAGATCCCATCTTGGGGCCTGTTCCGGAGCTCCGCCAGAGGGGGCATCGATCACGGAGGGCTTCGTCATCAACACCATAGCCCCTCCGATGAAGTGCGAGTAGTTTACCTCAGACCTACGGGTCTATAGTTAGTAGCTAGATGGCTTCTTCTCTCTTTTTGTATCTCAATACAATGTTCTCCCCCTCTCTTGTGGAGATCTATTCGATGTAATCTTCTTTTTGCGGTGTGTTTGTTGAGACCGATGAATTGTGGGTTTATGATCAAGTCGATCTATGAATAATATTTGAATCTTCTCTGAATTCTTTTATGTATGCTTGGTTATCTTTGCAAGTCTCTTCGAATTATCAGTTTGGTTTGGCCTACTAGATTGATCTTTCTTGCAATGGGAGAAGTGCTTATCTTTGGGTTCAATCTTGCGGTGTCCTTTCCCGGTGACAGTGAGGGCAGCAAGGCACCTATTGTATTTTTGCCATCGAGGATAACAAGATGGGGTTTTCTTCATATTGCATGAGTCTATCCCTCTACATCATGTCATCTTGCTTAAGGTGTTACTCTGTTTTTAACTTAATACTCTAGATGCATGCTGGATAGCGGTCGATGAGTGGAGTAATAGTAGTAGATGCAGGCAGGAGTCGGTCTACTTGTCTCGGACATGATGCCTATATGCATGATCATACCTAGATATTCTCATAAATATGCTCAATTCTGTCAATTGCTCAACGGTAATTTGTTCACCCACCGTAGAATACTTATGCTCTCAAGAGAAGCCACTAGTGAAATCTATGGCCCCCGGGTCTATCTTTATCATATCAACCTCATACTACTTAGTTATTTACTTTGCCATTTACTTTGCCTTTATTTTACTTTGCATCTTTATCATAAAAATACCAAAAATAATATCTTATCATATCTATCAGATCTCACTCTCGTAAGTGGCCCTATAGGGATTGACAACCCCTATTTGTGTTGGTTGCGAGGATTTATTTGTTTTGTGCAGGTCCGAGGGACTCGCGCGTAGCCTCCTACTCGATTGATACCCTGGTTCTCAAAAACTAAGGGAAATACTTATGCTACTTTGCTGCATCATCCCTTCCTCTTCGGGGAAAACCAACGCAGTGCTAAAAGAGGCAGTAGGGAACAAGTGGGGGCATCTTTTTGCAAAATTGGAGAAATTTTGTTTGTATGCGTCAGATCTAGATCCGACGGCTATTGGTTAAAGATGGCAGGCACAACATCATCACCAACTCAGGACCTATTTGATTCGCGGGATTTTGAAAACACAGGAATAGGACACGACAATATTACAAGTTTCAAACTGATATTACAAATGTTAGGAGTAATGCTGCACCTACGAAGAGGGAATTACTAGGAAGTTTACATAACAACTTTCATTACTTTAGGTGGATGCAGCATTATCGTACAAACTAAAATACACCGCCCTGACAAGTCACTAATGGGCAAATAAGTTTTCGAGTCTTTGGCCACTTGATGTTTCAAAAACAAATTCAGCTTCCGCGGAGACTTTGTCATTTAGGATTAGACGCTTGTGGTGATCAGCGCGCCATTCATTGTTGCACCAGAGAATGCCAAACCTCATTACCTTGAGCACACTTGCCTCCAGAACAAAGAACCTGGCCAATTTAATCTCAGATGTGCTGCCTCGGTAGTCGATCAAATCAATTTCTGTAAGATGGAGATCAAGTTATTCTATGAGATTGTTATAGTGCAGCACATTTTTCACTTTCGAGTCTTTTTTTATCTGCAAAAGAAGAGAACATATTAGAGCAGCTGGCTGTATAAGATTGCTGTGTCATCAAGAGGTACAAATATCATTCGCTCATACGATAGGGTTGGCTGGCTAGTGATATTTTTTCACTCTCTCTCTCTCTCTTTCTCTTTCTCTTTCCTCTCATTTACCTAGGAGTACATGAAGGGCTTGGGCATTTGTTGCCTTCCACTATGTGGCTGATTCCATATTTCGCAAAATTATGCCACATAATACGCATCGATGTCCAATCAAAAGATTTTGGCACCGCTCTCGCGATGTGAGAGAGTTGGCACCGCAGTGCACACAGACCCACATGTATAAACAAATCAATCAAACCAACTACACCAGCCTCTCACTCTCCCAAACAAGTGTTTTTTTATTGCCTCAGTCCTCTCTCTCTCTCCCGCGCAAGTGTTTTTTCATTCCGTGAGTTAATTTGGCACCGGAGCAAAGTAGGTGATCCAGATTGGGGCACCATGTGAGAAATGGAGGGGCATCGATGCCAAATGCATCTCAAGTGAATTTGGCACGTGTTTTGGCCTACATAGTGGAGGGCCGTTATAGCCCACTTTTGTACAACCATTTATTTAGTATAAAATTTTGACCATAGATTTACGTAAGAAAATGCCAATGCATGTCACTAAAATTACACCATTTGAAATTATGTTCAAATACGAATCCAACGATATAGTTCTTAGTGACATGCATTAACATTTTGTCAGTTAAATCTATGGTCAAATTTTGATACTACAAAATAGGAAGAGTAAACCAGGACGGAGGTAGTACTTGCGCTTAGGGTAACCATAGAGTTACTGGAGTAGTCTAAGTTACTTTCCACTATGACTAGCCTAGGCTACTATAGTAGTACAACAAAAAACGATGCAGGTGATCACGTGAGAAAAAATACTAAAAAAAATTCTTTCGGTGCGGTGTGTAGATGCAGTTTTGAACACTACACTTGTCATCATAATTTGGGAAAATTATGAAAAATATGAGCTACGTTGTGATTACCGTTTACTAATAGAAAAGAAGTTTCACCTCGATGAGTTGCTTCTCCGTGCACGGAAAGCATGTAAGGAATCCAACAACTTGATCCAGATTGGGGCCGATAGATTTTATTGCTAAGATCTTCACTGTGCGCATAGACTGGGTCAAGCTTGTGGTAATCATTTTCTGGAAGACGGTCATAAATACATCAAGAAGAAATTTAAAAATGTGAATTTCAAGAAGACGGAGAAGAAGATGAGTGATGTACCTGAACGATTACGGATCCAATAAAAGTTCAGAGAATTTGGCAGGCGAGTGCACGAACGCTGTCAATTTCGGCACGTCAATGACCATGATTTTTGTTGGACCATCTAGATCTGATACAAGCAATATCTCAAGGAAAGGCACATTCTCAATGACCATAACGTGGAATAGCTGGAGTGATCTCTTCCCAATTGATGTCTTGTTGCGGGGCCAGCAAGACACATAAATCCATCGGAGATTCGTCGAGGCGATGTGGAGGCCAATGAACCCGTGGATCTGCTCAAGACGAAGGTACTCGAGCGCAGTATAGCAGCGGAGTAGGTGCTCCATAGCCTTCTTCGAGATGACAACATCAAAGAGGTCGAGCTGCTTGAGTTGAGGGAGAAGAAGAGCAGGCACGACATTAGTCTTGGGAAGATAGCAGGAGCTGAAGCTGGCGCGGTGCAGCGTTGGCGCGAGGCGGAGTGCGACGGCGGCAGAGAGCGACATCGTCCAGCTTCAAAGCTGAGATCCTCAAGCTGATCTAGGGTGGGGGACAAGAATCACTCATCAAACTTGGGTTGGACCTTGCAGTTGATACTGAACATGCGGATGTCAAGGCGTCTGGATGGCCCAGGGTGCGATGAAAGGATCTTGGAGACTGCGGCCATGTGTTTGCAATCCCCGTTGCAGAGGCAGCTGTCGACGGTGAGGTTGAGGGGGACGCGGCGCCAGAGGGGGTGTCACCGCCGGGAGAGAAGGGCGGTCCTCACGGCAGATTTGGTGGGGAGGAGGCCGATGATGACGAGCAGCATGTCGTCCGAGAGGCTGCTGATGAAGTCCAGGCTCACCGGATGCAGTTTTGGCTCGAGCCGCCTCCACTTGTTGGCTACCTCGCCGTCCATCTCAACCGGCAGCGACGCTGGTGAACACGTGTGCTGGTGTGTGTTGTGTGCTCGGTGTGCGCGAGTGCGTCCTTCTGTGCATGCCACAACGCAGTGGTGAATTGTGCGTGAGTGCGTCCTCCACATGGAAGAAGTGTGTCCATAATGCGCCCTCAATTTACTAGCATGCAGGGTGCTACCCTAAGTGGTTTCAACTTTGTTTACTTCACCGCGTGTCAGATGGGCCTCTAGCTTACTTATTTTCACCCACTGCCACATGGGCCAGCACACGAAGATACAGAACACGAGCTGACATGGTAGCATGTGGACTGGTTGACCGGTCACCTAAACAATATACGGAGCTATACACTGACACGGTGACCATATAATCCATCGGTATAGAGTGTTCGTGTGAGAGGGGAGGCCCGTGAGAGATAGCAGAGAGAGAGAGGGTGAGAGAAAGAGCTACTCCCTCCTCTCGATAATGTAGTTCCAACATTTTTTTAAAAGTCAAACTTTTGATACTTTGACCAAGTTTATGAAGAAATTACTTATATCTACAATACCAAAGATAAATGATAGTATGAAGTAAGTACATGTTGTGATGAATCTAATGATCTTTCCAGATGTAAATGTTTTTCTCCACATATACCTGGTCAAAATTTTCAGAGGTTTGACTTTTCAAAACATCCATATGCTTATGGGCGTGAGAGAGTCCCTAACTAGAGAGAGAGAGAGTGAAATAGAAAGAGTGAGTGAAAAAAGTGTGTGTGCGTGTGTGAAAGAGACATGGACAACACTCGATAAAAGTCGACAAAAAACGTGTGTGTCTTATGAAAACATATCACACATGCATCTTCGACAACGGAAGCAAGGAGAGGAGATAGTGTGTGGTTGTTTGCAACTGAGAGAGCAAGACCCCTAGCACGTGGCCAAGAGGGGTCTGACAAACAAGGGAGAGAGGTCGAGAGAGACGTACGAATAAAATGCAGACATGGGGAGGAGAGAGTGTATGTTTGTCATAGAGAGATCCCCTGGAGATCGTGATGGGACTACATGGGTGGGAGATCGATTGACAAGGTGTGTGCGCGATAGAAGATACCCTGAGAGATATCAAGATAGACGTATGGATGGAAGGAGACAATATGTGTGTTCCTGATGGCTAGTGAGAGATAATCATACTTAGGGGGTGCTTGTGCCTATGATGGAGTGAAGGATTATGGTACTTATTAGGGGGGTGCGTGTCACATAGAGAGAACAAGGGCGGAGAGTGTTGGATGGGTCTATATGTATAGCGCGAGCGAGACATGTGTATATGTGAACCAGGGAGATATAAAGTTTGAGAGAGATTGAGGAGCCCCGTTAAGGCTGAGTGGTGCGTCAGATAGTTGAGAGGGGGAAAGAGATATTCCATCCGCTCGATAATGTAGTGCGTGTAATTTTTTTAGAAGTCAAACTTTGGAAACTTTGATCAGGTTTACACAAGTGTTATTTATATCTTCAATACCAAAGATACATTATACGAAACTACATCTCATGGTGAATCTAATGGTATATGTTTGCCGTTCCAGATGTAATTGTTTTTCTCCACGTACATGGTCAAACTTTGTGATGTTTGACTTTTCAATAAATCAATATGCTATGGACCGAGGAGAGTGCCTAAGTCGAGAGGGATCATGTGTGTGTGAAGGAGAATGAGTAGGTGTGCAAAAAGAGTATGTGTGTGAAAGAGAAAGTGACAACAAATGATAAATTAGAGAAAGAGTGTGTTTTTTCGTTTCTTAGGCAAACATATCACGCATGCATCTCCGAGATAGAAAAGCGAGGTGAGGAGATACACGAAGATAGCTAGTGTGTGATTGTTTGCAACGGAGAGAGACACCCATATAGCACATGTCCAATAGAGGTCTGGCTAACAAGGAACAAAGGTCGAGAGGGACACATGGAGAACATGGACGCATGAGGAGGGCAAGAGGGTGTGTTTGTGATAGAGAGAACCTCTCGAGATCTTGAGGGGACTATATGGGTGGGAGATCGAGGGAGGTGCGTGCGCGATAGAAAGATGCCCCGAGAGAAATCGAGATAGACCATGCACATGTTTGTGATGGAGACTAAGATTATCTAGTCATATACATATAGGGGGGACTGCATGTGCCTACAATTGAGTGAGAGACCATCATACTTGGCTAGCTAGGCATGAGATTGTGTTTGTGTGTGCATGTGAGATGGAGAGAGAACGAGGGAGAGAGATAGAGTTTTAGATGGGCCTATTGAGTGTGAGTGAGATATGCATGTGTATGTGTGACCCAGGTAGATGGAGAGTTTGAGAGAGAGGGGGAAGAGCTCCGAGACGACAGAGTGGTGCGTCAGAGAGTTACGGGCAACGAGCCAAGGAATTTGTGTGCATACGATGAGTGCACCCAAGATATCTAGCTTGGACTAGAGAATCATACATAGTGTGCGAGAGAGACCTATAGATGGAGTATATATGCATGCGAACTAGAAAGAGCCCCCCACCCCACGCACACACACAAAGAGAGAGAGAGAGAGATGAAGAGAAAGAGAGAGGACCAAAAGGTTTGTATGTTGGATGCTTGCGACAGAATTGAAGATTGTCGGCGTGAGAGAGAGAGAGAGGGAGGGACAGAGAGAGAGAGCAGGAGTCCGGGAGAGGGGGAGGTCGCGTTTTATGCACCAAAGACTGATATAAACCATGTATCGATATAAACTTGCATTCAAATATTTAAATTGGAGAACATGTTTTCTGCAATCCACACATGAACGGATATATGCGTATATCAAACAAGTTCATTAATTTTACTTTTAACATGTTCATGGAGTACTATAATACTGTACAACATGCTATTCGATTGAGGTGTTCAATTTTGGATTTAGTTCACTATTTTGACCTGGTGAACGTGCTATTTCATTGAATTGAGATATTTCATTTTGGGTTTGATTCCCGTTTTTTGAGTGGGTCAACTATTTGTCATATAGTAAATTGCTAGCAACGAGCATGTAAAAACACATTACTCCCGAGCATCATCTCTCCATCTAAAAAAATTGGCAAGGTAATATTTCTAAATTTGATTCGAATCGACTTGGTAAGGTAGACGTGGATGCTCATTCTCCCAAATTTTGAACGAACCGTTAAACATCCTCTGCTCGGTGGAATTCACCCGAGCAAATAAATGGAAGACGCGAAATTACCGTCCTATGTGGGAGACGCATTAATTGGCCCGTTGTGCATCGAGGGTAGGTTCATAACTTCATCCAAGCGTGCCTTCTCCTCGGCCGAAATGACATGTGCCGAATAATTCATAGACCATGGTCGGCAAAAACATGCTCTCCTCTCCCAAAATAGCTCGTGCCCACAATTTCAAAACACGCTCTCCTCAACCGAAATTGCTCGCGCCCACTATATTTCAAAACACGCCCTCCTCGCCCAAATCGCTCCCGCCCACTATTTGGAGAGAAGCAAAGTTACTCTACTATCCCCGACCCTTAGTACACTGACACAAGCCGAGAAGCCTAAAGGCAGGAGTAGAACTGTAACTTGTAACACCCATAATGCAGCTATATCTCCCATGTGTCGGGGCACGACTTACAGGCATAGCCGCATGGTAGGTTTGTCACAAGAGGGGTAATCTTCACAGATCCCATGTACTCAATATGAAAGGGATTAAGAGTTGGCTTACAATCGCCACTTCAAACAATACATAAAATATATCATACATCATCGAGGATACAATCAAGGTCCGACTACGGAACCAAAATAAAGAAAGACAACCCCAAATGCTAGATCCCTGATCGTCCCAACTGGGCTCCACTACTGATCAACTGGAAAAGACATAAAACAACGAACATGATCTTCATCGAGCTCCCACTTGAGCTCGGTTGCATCACCTGCACTCGCATCATCGGCACCTGCATCTGTTTGGAAGTATGTGTGAGTCATGGGGACTCAGCAATCTCACACCCTCGTGATCAAGACTATTTAAGCTTACGAGTAGGAAAGGGTAGTGATGTGGAGCTGCAGCAAGCACTAAGGATATATGGTGGCTAACTTACGCAAATAAGAGTGAGAAGAGAAGCAACGCACGGTCGAGAAGCTAATAGTGATCAAGAAGTTATCCTGAAGCTACTTATGTTCAAACACAACTCCAAAGCCGTGTTCACTTCCCGGACTCCGCCAGAAAGAGACCATCATGGCTACACACGCGGTTGATGCATTTTAATAAAGTTAAGTGTCAAGTTTTCTACAACCGGATATTAACAAATTCCCATCTGCCCATAACCACGGGCACGGCTTTCGAAAGTTTAAAAACCTACAGGGGTGTCCCAACTTAGCCCATCACAAGCTCTCACAGTCAACGAAGGATATTCCTTCTCCCAGGAAGACCCGATCAGACTCGGAATCCCGGTTACAAGACATTTCAACAATGGTAAAACAAGACCAACAAAGCCACCCGATGTGCCGACAAATCCCGATAGGATTTGCACGTATCTGGTTCTCCGGGCACACCGGATGGGCAAGACGTCGGGTTGGCATAAACCCTTTGCCCAGGGGGCGCCGGACATCGCCCAGATTGGACCAACACTTAGAGAAGCACTGGCCCGGGGGTTTAAAATAAAGATGACCCTTGAGTCCACGGAACCCAAGGGAAAAAGGCTTAGGTGGCAAATGGTAAAACCAAGGTTGGGCCTTGCTGGAGGAGTTTTATTCAAAGCGAATTGTCAAGGGGTTCCCATAACACCCAACCGCGTAAGGGACGCAAAATCAAGGAACATAACACCGGTATGACGGAAACTAGGGCGGCAAGAGAGGACCAAAACACCAGGCATAAGGCCGAGCCTTCCACCCTTTACTAAGTATATAGGTGCATTAAAATAAACAAGATATAATAATGATATCCCAACAATAACCATGTTCCAACAAGGAACAAACTTCATCTTCACCTACAACTAGCAACGATATAAGAGGGGCTGAGGAAAAGCGGTAACATAGCCAACCAACGGTTTGCTAGGAAAGGTGGGTTCGAGCCTTGACATGGCAATATGGGAGTCATGATAAATCAAGTGGTAGGTATTGCTGCATAGCAAAAGAGCGAGCAACTAGCAAGCAAAGATAGAAGTGATTTCGAGGGTACGGTCATCTTTCCTGCAAAGTTCTTAGAGTTGACGAGAGCTTGATTCTCATAAGCGTACTCAACGGGTTCCTCAATCACGTACTCGTCTCCCGGCTCTACCCAAAGCAATAACACAAGCAAAGGACCAACAATCAATCACGGTGCAATGCACAAGAAACATGATGCAAAACATGGCATGACATGCGTGATGTGATATGCAATGCATATGCGTGCTTCGGAAGAGAAAGAATGAACAAGGCATCACCTTGGCAAACCAAGTGTGCCGCTAGAAAGATGAGATGATTTTGGTCGAAATCGATATAAAGATCACCGGAATCGGATGCACGATTTGCAAATGGCAAGCAAAACAAGAATGTCACAATTGTGCGATTAACAACATGATGCCATGTAGAATGCAACAAGAAACTAAGCTACTGCGCTCGAACATAGCAACAAAGCACATGGAAGAGATCTACTCAAGATGCTTGACAAAACATGAACACTGAGCTACGGCTAATCACACAAGAGCAGGTTCAAACAAGCATGGCAATAGTGCAAAAGATATCAGCAATACTACCATGCCAGGAATAACATCAGGAAGCAATGTTTATAACAAGTAAACAACATGCTAAAAGAACAGAACATAGCAAACAAAGGCAAGGCATGCATCTACTAAAAGCATAGAACAAAAGTCCCTTAATGATCATGATCCAAAAAGGCATAGAAGATATGATGGCATTCATGTAAACATAGCAAGTTTCGTTAACAGATTCAGACTGGGCAGAAAACTGAGCATGGCATAAACAGAATTATGAAGGCATCTTTGCGAGCTCGATTCACTCACCACAAGGCATTGAATGAAAAAACAAGCATAGCACCAGTAAGAAGACATGTTCAAGAAGCTAACCATGGCAAGAGCAAGTTCATAGCATGCATGGATCAATAACAACACCCATGGAAAAATTGATTAACATGTAAACAATCTGCTAGGAACATTTTATAGCAAAAGTAGAGCAAGATTGAGACATGCTAGGTCACTCCATAATTGCAAACAGGGGCATGGATGGATAGAGCACAACCATATGTCCAAATGATCCTTACTGAAGCAACTCAAAACAAGCATGGATCTTACTATAGCATCTAGTTTACATGGCATAAAACTAACAGCAGGAAAAATGACTTAGTAGAATCCCAAGTCCCTGAAAACAACAATATCACGAAGGCTACTTTGCATGCTTGTGCTAGTCGCCACATAGATCACAAAAATACATGGCAAACACCCCTGTAAATATGGCATGGCATAGATCAAAACACATGTAGAGCTCATGCCCATATGCAGCACACAACAAATGTAGCAAAAATGACAAATCCTCATACTCTGGTCAGAATCAACACCTAACAATTTATAGAACTCTTGCATCAGTGATTAGGGTCTTAAGATGGACTCAAACAAGCATGACACAATGTAACAAAATGAACAGTATCTCACAATGAACATTTTGATATATCATGCGCATGAAACGGAGCTATGGTCATGAAGTTATGATGCGATGAACAGGGGCTCAAAATACTGCAGAAAAAGGACATAGAGATATATTACCCTCCGGATCTAGGGTTTCGGGCGCGTGGATTGAGGTTGTACGAAATCCTCGCCGGAGTAGAGGACGGAGTTTGCCGGAGACGTTAAGGACGCCAGATCCGAGCCGGCCGGAGACGACGGAGGGCGGCGGATGCACGGGCGCGACGCGGTGGCCGCAGAGAACAACGACGGTGGCGGGGCACTGGGCGGCGAGCTTGGCGGTGGCGCAGCGCAGGCGCGGGGCGGCGGTAGCGGAACCGAGGCGTGAGTGGCGGGGCGCGGGTGGAGAGGCGGCGGCGGGGCGCGGCCCGGTCGGCGTGCGGGAGGGCCTGCCACCAGCCAGGCGGGCCGACGCTGTGGGAGATGGCGACGCGACACGTGGCGTCTCCTGGCTGGTTGGGCGGCAGTGGCGGACGCGTCCGGCTCCGCCCGGATGTGTCCGGCGGCAGTGGAGGGTGGAACTAGGGTTTTGGGACTCGGATTTTGGACGGGGAGGACATATTTATAGCCAGGAGGAGGTAGGAGTGTCCAAATGGGGTCTAGTTTTCGCCGACACGATCGTGATTCGACGGTGGAGGACATGGGAGTGGTTTGGAAGGGTTATTGGGCCATTTTGGAGGGGTGTTGGGCTGCAACACACACGAGGCCTTTATGGTTCCCCGGTTAACCGTTGGAGTATCAAACGGACTCCAAATGACATGAAATTTGACAGGCAGTCTACCGGTGGTGTACCAAGGCCGCTTGGCAAATCTCGGTGCATTCCGAGAACATTTAACACCCGCTCACGAAAAGAGACAAAAGGGGGACACCGATGCACGTAGGAGTGTCGGATTGCAAAATGGACAACGGGGAAAATGCTCGGATGCAAGAGACGAACACGAATGCATATGCGATGCACATGATGACATGATATGAAATGCATGACATGAAACAATGCAAAACGAAGACAAAAACCCAACCACGAAGGGAATCTCGCAACACAACTCCGGAAAAGTCAAGGTCAGAGTTACAAATATGGAAATTTGTATCCGGGGTGTTACAACACTCCACCACTACGAGAGGATCTCGTCCCGAGATCTAGCATGGCACCGGAGGGAAAACAGAAGATGAAGGGGGTAAAACAAAGTTGCTTCTTTGACAAATGAGTGAAACCAACGAACCATGATAGTTTGAACAAATTGAAAGAAAGATTACAACGAAGATGAACAAAGTTGAAAACACTCCGTTAGAAAAGAGGAACAAGGAACATTACTAGAGCCTTGTAGGTTGAATGACATAAGAAAAGGGTTGTGATGGACAAGAAGTACATACAAGCACTCCGGTTGAAACGAGATGTACAAAGAATGATAAGGATAAATTATGACAACACTCCGGTTAAATGGATAAGCACGAAAAGAACATGATCCTCACAATTCGAGATGATGAGAGAAAAGAGCAACATCACAATGCCTCCGGAAGAAATGTAAGAATGGAACCAAAAGAACAAAGGAGAAAACCACATCTTCTACCTCAAATTAGCTCAGAAAAAACATCTTTAGGAGAAGGGTTGAACGGAGTTGTTGGAAATCAAACAACAAAAAGAGTAAGCTTTTTGTGGGCTTACGGGAAACATCTCAAAATTTGAGGTGAAATTCTGCCACTAACGGAATCACTGCTTGCTTGAGAGTAACGAAGAGATGAAAACCTCTTTCATCGCAAGAATAGGAGGAAACTTGGATTATTGATAAGCACCACAATAGCAACATTCCTTAGGGAAGGCTTTAGGTGAAATATAACTCAAGATAACTCCAACGAAGAGATTGATGGATTGAGAAGAGATTGATGGGTTTAACTATCTCATTCTTGACAATGTTGAAATCATGACACACGAAGGGAAATTGTCAAGAGTGACATAACACCACCTCAAAAGATAAGATAGGAGGAACTTCACTTTGGAATGCAAGATGAAGAAGGATTGAACTCCTCAAAACAAAACATGTGTTGAGCACCATGTTTAATTTTGAGTATAGCTTGGCGGATCTTTACTCCAAGAAAAAATATTGAAGAACAATTGAAGAATGAAAGGAATCCTTGACGAAGCACCATGTTGAGCCTCCATGAAGAACTCCGGTAATAAAAGAATGATAAAAAAGAAGTGAAGGATAAAAAGAATAAGATTGAAGCCTTGCAATGATTGGATGGATCTTCGTGATGATATAATGCAGAAAAACTTGGAACTCCGGAAAGAAAGATGAACAAATGAAATCAAGAATTTGATGAACCTCCGGAATAAGGAATTAATCACTTGGATGAAACAAGAATAAGAATTACATTATGTTTATCCTTGATCAATTAAATTGATGACAAGCAACGGATTTGGCATACTACTTATTCTCGTTGAAAGGATTAAGAGAGATATAGAGTAAACTTGGGAAGGTCTTCGATGAACCACCGGTAGGATTGAAATAACGAATAAATTGATATGATAACCAAGGAAGAGAACTCTTGAACGAACCACCGTTAGAATTGAACATGAACGAAGAAAAGATAAGGAAACACCAGGGAGAATTAGAGAACGAATGAAGATACTTGAGGGAATTTAGATACAAATGAAATGAAGAGATCATGAACTGACTAGAGAATACTTGAGCGATGCACCGGTAAGATTTGGAGAATGAGAGATGAAAGCTGAGAATGAATAAACCCGAAATGATGGCCTCCGGAGAATCAAACTGAAAAGACTCCTGAATTGCTCCGGATGGTTGAAAAGAATTCTCACAATTGGAAACAATTATGAGCGGATGGCATCAAGCTAGAACCATGAATCTTGAGAACGGGTAAGATTTGGAGGAAAAACTCTTCTTCGGTCTTCAAAAGTCCGAGAATGACAACGAGAAACACCACCATGAATTGTTGAGGCACTCCGGAATGAAAATTAGAAAGGTTGAACTAACAATGAAAGGAATTTGAAAGATCTTGGAGAAAAACATATGACTGATAACAATTCATTCTTACGTCAAACTTGGAAAAAAATTGAGAGTAGCTCCGGAAAATTAGAAGAGTCAGGTAAGATCTTGGGAAAAGACCTGTGGGTTAGGGCCCACTCAAAAGAAACACCACTGAACGGTTACTTGAAAGGGAAATTGCACCGTTAAGAATTAAATGGCTTGAATGAGATAACTTCCTCGAAAGAGCTTGAACGAAGGTAGAGTGGAAACACGAATCTTCAAGATATCTTGAGCACTCCAGAACAATTGAATAGAGAGAAGTGGATGATTAAGGGGTGCATCGACATGATAAAACATTTGAAACAAGGAAAAGGATATGATCAACACCAAAGATTGAATTGAATCCACCGGAGAAGAAAGAGAACGAATAATGATGAACTTAATGCTCCATTAGAATCTTCATGAGAATCATCGGATAAGAACCTTGATTGAAAAGAACGAAGAGACTTCACATGAATAAAATGGATACTAGATTAAGAAATATGATTCCTTGAAGACAAAGGGTGGGAGGGCGGGAAAACAAAGGAAACTTGTAGCAGATGGAATGGAACAAACACTAATGAGAAAACTTAGAGTTGATCTTGCGCATGTTGAAAATGATTGGATCCACTTGAAGAGAAACACATAGGTTGAAAAGGATTGACAATACAATCTCGATTATCAAGAAGGATTAGTATTCACATAGAAATATGAGAACACCGCTTAGGAAAGGTATGGAATCCACAGTTGACATTGAAGCAAATTGAATACCACAACTCAAAACAAAACAGAGGATTGGCTTGCAAAATAAGCCGGAAACAAACATATGATAGATCACATATTGTATCATGTGTCTGTTGGAAAGATATTCTAGGACCTACTTGAATTCCCACTTATAAACTCCCGAAACCTTCTGGTTATGCAATCAGGTGTTGGGGATACAGGGGAAGCATAATATCTCACCCAAAACTAGCAAATCATATATCCAGCTGTATCCATCCTTCAACACATAACCAAGTGCTGGAGATATTCCCTAGAGGCAATCATGTATGATGATATTTCCTATGTGTTTATGAATAAAGATAATCCTTGGACATTATCAATGATGTGTATCAGCAAGTACGTGACTTGTTTGTGGGACTATGCATTGTATGATGACTGTCCTAAAAGGTCCCTAGTCAAAAGGGCTGTGTGCATGCGCAGCCAACTAGACTAGCATATGACACGGTCGATGGCTTGGTCTCACTAGCCATGGAGCATTGGATGCTAACCGGATAATATGGACTTGGAAGGATCTGGTCGGATTCGACGTAGTCGGATCCGAGTCGAGATAAGGTCCAAGTCGGACAGACCCAACTATGAGACGCAACGATATGTCATCCATGAGTCTCTAGTATAAGATATGTTCTATGTCCTAAGACCTGAGCTAACGCATGTACTCGGGATGGTGACAGACTTGCTTTGGGCCGACCAAACGCTACTCCGTAACTGGGTAGTTATAAAGGTAGGTGATACATCTCCAAAGTATCTATAATTTTTGATTGCTCCATGCTATATTATTTACTGTTTTGAATGTTTATGGGCTTTATTATACACTTTTATATCATTTTTGGGACTAACCTATTAACCCAGAGCCCACTGCCAGTTTCTGTTTTTACTCTGTTTTAGGGTTTCGAAGAAAAGGAAAACCAAACGGAGTCCAATTGACCTGAAACTTCACGGAACTCATTTTTGGAAGGAAAGAAGCCCAGAAGACTTGGAGTGCATGTCGGGGGATCTGCGAGGAGGTCACGAGGCAGGGGGGCGTGCCCTCCACCCTCGTGAGCCCCTCGTGGCCCCCCTGATGTACTTTTTCCGCCTATATATTTCCATATACCCTAAAAACATCCGTGGGCACAATAGATCGGGAGTTCCGCCGCCAGAAGCCTCCGTAGCCATCGAAAGCCAATCTAGACCTGTTCCGGCACCCTGCCGAAGGGGGCAATCCCTCTTCGGTGGCCATCTTCATCATCCTGGTGCTCTCCATGACAAGGAGGGAGTAGTTCTCCCTCGGGGCTGAGGGTATGTACCAATAGCTATGTGTTTGATCTCTCTCTCCCGTGTTCTTGAGGTGATACGATCTTGATGTATCGCGAGTGGATCCTATGATATTTTCTCCCCCTCTACTCTCTTGTACTGGATTGAGTTTCCCCTTTGAAGTTATCTTATCGGATTGAGTCTTTAAAGATTTGAGAACACTTGATGTATGTCTTGCCGTGGATATCTGGGGTGACAATGGGATATCACGTGATTCACTTGATGTATGTTTTGGTGATCAACTTGCGGGTTCTGCCCATGAACCTATGCATAGGGGTTGGCACACGTTTTCGTCGTGATTCTTCGGTAGAAACTTTGGAGTATTCTTTGAGGTTCTATGTGTTGGTTGAATAGATGAATCTGAGATTGTGTGATGCATATCGTATAATCATACCCACGGATACTTGAGGTGACATTGGAGTATCTAGGTGAAATTAGGGTTTTGGTTGATTTGTGTCTTAATGTGTTATTCTATTACGAACTCTAGGGATGTCTGTGACACCTATAGGAATAGCCCAACGGATTGATTGGAAAGAATAACTTTGAGGTGGTTTCGTACCCTACCATAATCTCTTCGTTCGTTCTCCGCTATTAGTGACTTTGGAGTGACTCTTTGTTGCATGTTTAGGGATAGTTATGTGATCCAATTATGTTATTATTGTTGAGAGGACTTGCACTAGTGAAAGTATGAACCCTAGGCCTTGTTTCCTAGCATTGCAATACTGTTTACGCTCACTTTTATCATTAGCTACCTTGCTGTTTTTATAATTTCAGATTACAAATACCTTTATCTACCATCCATATTGCACTTGTATCACCATCTCTTCGCCGAACTAGTGCACCTATACAATTTACCATTGTATTGGGTGTCTTGGGGACACAAGAGACTCTTTGTTATTTGGTTGTAGGGTTGCTTGAGAGAGACCATCTTCATCCGACGCCTCCTACGGATTGATAAACCTTAGGTCATCCACTTGAGGGAAATTTGCTACTGTCCTACAAACCTCTGCACTTGGAGGCCCAACAACGTCTACGAGAAGAAGGTTGTGTAGTAGACATCAAGCTCTTTTCTGGCGCCGTTGCCGGGGAGGTGAGTGCTTGAAGGTATATCTTTAGACCTTGCAATCGAGTCTTTTAGTTTCTTGTTTTATAACTAGTTTAGTTTATAAAAGAAAACTATAAAAAATGGAATTGAGTTTGTCTCACATGCTTTACCTTTTTAATATCTTTCGTGAGTATTATGGAAAGGATAATTGTGCTCAAGTGCTAGAAGAAGAAATCTATAAAATGTTTGACACTAAATATTTGAATGATGAGCATGATTGCAATGTTGTTAGTATGAATTCTTTGAATATCCATGATACTAATGATGATTGCACTAGTTATGATGAAAATGTCTCCTATAAACATGTCAATTTTTGTGGAGTGCATTGGGTTTGTAAGTACACACCAAATACGGAAGATAGATATTGCAAGAGGCATAAGTACATAGAAACTGAATTGTTGCAAGAAAGTCTTGATGATTGTGCTGAAAAATTTAATATTTTTCGCGCCCCTTGTGAACTTTGCAATGAACATGGTCATTTAAAATCTCCAATGCAAATTGTTTCATGACCGAATCGTATCCAAAAATTGTGATAATTTGATTGCCCTTGAGCATCATAAAGAGCTTAGTCTTCTTTTGGGGTATGAGGAAATGAAACATATAACTGAGGGTATTTCAAAGTTTAATCTTGATAAAGTTCTTCATTTTGATCTAGAGAAAATTTATATGTATTGTGCGGTGAATTGGATTGAAAATCCTTATATTGCCAACTACATAAAGAAAAGAAAACAAATAGAAGATGAAGAGAATACTAATGAAAGGGAAGAGACTTCCCAATATCCTCCTATTATTTCTTATGATGAATCAGGTAACGAGGAGGAGCCTCCTATTCAACCAATCTCATTAATAAGGATCTCCAAAAAGAGGATTGAACCCACACATGATGTGGTGAAGAAGAAGAAAAGAAAAAGGAAGAGAGGTAAAAAGATATCTCCCCTAAATAATGCAGCTCCTATTACTATTGTGCCTCATGAAAATATAATTGTGGAAGATAATGATACTTCTTATGATCTTGAAAATCTTTTTGGCATTTGCTTGGAAGAATATGATAATTGCTATACTATTGGTGCTATCTATACTATTAATGATGAGAGTGATTATGCTCATGATATGAAAAGGCCCAAGCTTGGGGATGCTATGTTTGATGAAGATGATGATTTTGAGAATATATTTCCTGCAATTAATGTTTGTCCTAATCTTGGAGATG
Source organism: Triticum aestivum (assembly GCF_018294505.1). Classification (NCBI taxonomy): domain Eukaryota; kingdom Viridiplantae; phylum Streptophyta; class Magnoliopsida; order Poales; family Poaceae; genus Triticum; species Triticum aestivum. The sequence continues at coordinate 80,379,025 of NC_057803.1, read as the reverse complement.
CTACGCTTAATGAAGATGATATTTTTAGTCTCCCAAGTTTTGATATGCAAATTTATAATGATGATAGCATGCCTCCTACTTATGATAATTATTGTGATGATACATATGCTATAAAAAGTAGTGACGATTATATTTATAAAACTTTTCATGATTATGATTACCCTTTTTCTGAACATTACTCTTTTAATGTGGAAACAAGTTATAGTATTCAAGTCTCTTATGATACTCCCACTATTCTGAATGAGAAGAATTTTGCTTATGTGGAGAGTAATAAAAATTATATGCTTGTAGATCATGAAAAGAATGCTTTAGGTGCTGGTTATATTGTTGAATTAATTCATAATGCTACTGAAAATTATTCTGAGGGTGGAACATATGCTTGTAGGAATTGCAATAATATCAAGTTTCCTCTCTATGTGCTTAAAGTTTTGAAGTTATGCTTGTTTTGCCCTCCTATGCTAGTTGATTATTGTTCCCATAAGTTATTTGCTCACAAAATCCCTATGCATAGGAAGTGGGTTAGACTTAAATGTGCTAGTCATATTCTTAACAATGTTCTCTTTATGTTTCAATTCTTATCCTTTATGTGAGCATCATTGAAATCATCATGCCTAGCTAGGGGCGTTAAACGATAGCGCTTGTTGGGAGGCAACCCAATTTTATTTTTATTCCTTGTTTTTTCCTCCTGTTTAGTAATAAATAATTTATCTAGCCTCTGTTATGATTGAGTTTTTATGTTTTAATTAGTGTTTGTGCCAAGTAGAACCGTTGGGAAGACTTGGGGAAAGTCTTGTTGATCTTGCTGTAAAAAACAGAAACTTTAGCGCTCATGAGAATTGATGCCGTTTTTATTTGGAAAGTTCTATTTAGTTAATTATTTTTGAAGATGGTTAATAGATAAATTCCTCAGGTCCAGAAATTTATTTGATAATTTTATGAGTTCCAGAAGTATACGTTTGATTCAGATTACTATAGACTGTTCTGTTTTTGACAGATTCTGTTTTTCATGTGTTGTTTACTTATTCTGATGAATCTATGGCTAGTAAAATAGTTTATAAACCATAGAGAAGTTGGAATACAGTAGGTTTAACACCAATATAAATAAAGAATGAGTTCATTACAGTACCTTGAAGTGGTTATTTATTTTCTTATACTAACGGAGCTTACGAGTTTTCTGTTAAGTTTTGTGTTGTGAAGTTTTCAAGTTTTGGGTAAGGATTCGATGGACTATGGAATAAGGAGTGGCAAGAACATAAGATTGGGGATTCCCAAGGCACCCCAAGTTAATATTCAAGGACAACCAAGAGCCTAAGCTTGGGTATGCCCCGGAAGGCATCCCCTCTTTCGTCTTCGTTCATCGGTAACTTTACTTGGAGCTATATTTTTATTCGCCACATGATATGTGTTTTGTTTGGAGCGTCATGTTATTTTATTTAGTTTTGCTTGCTGTTTTAATAAAATACCAAGATCTGAAATTATTAAATGTTAGAGAGTCTTCACATAGTTGCATAATTATTCGACTACTCATTGATTTTCACTTATATCTTTCGGAGTAGTTTGTCATTTGCTCTAGTGCTTCACTTATATCTTTTAGAGCATGGTGGTAGTTTTATTTTATAGAAATAGATGAACTCTCATGCGTCACTTATATTATTTTGAGAGTCTTAATAGTATGGTAATTTGCTTAAAATCCTAATATGCTAGGTATTCAAGAATAATAAAACTTTCTTATGAGTGTGTTGAATACTAAGAGAAGTTTGATGCTTGATGATTGTTTTGAGATATGGGGGTAATAATATCAAAGTCGTGCTAGTTGAGTAGTTGTGAAATTGAGAAATGCTTGTGCTTCAGTTTGCAAGTCCCGTAGCATGCACATATGGTTAACGTTGTGTAACAAATTTGAAACATGAGGAATTATTTGATTGTCCTCCTTATGAGTGGTGGTCGGGGACGAGTGATGGTCTTTTCCTACCAATCTATCCCCCTAGGAGCATGCGCGTAGTACCGAGGTTTTTGATGACTTGTAGATTTTTGCAATAAGCATGTGAGTTCTTTATGACTAATGTTGAGTCCATGGATTATACGCACTCTCACCCTTCCATCCTTGCTAGCCTCTTCGGTACTGTGCATTGCCCTTTCTCACATTGAGAGTTGGTGCAAACTTCACGGGTGCATCCAAACCCCGTGATATGATATGCTCTTTCACACATAAACCACCTTATATCTTCCTCAAAACATCCACCATACCTACCTATTGTGGCATTTCCAGATCCATTCCGAGATATATTGCTACGCAACTTTCCATCATTCCGTTCATCATGACACATTCATCATTGTCATATTGCTTAGCATGATCATGTAGTTGACATAGTATTTGTGGCAAAGCCACCGTTCATAATTCTTTCATACATGTCACTCTTGGTTCATTACATATCCCGGTAAACCGCCGGAGGCATTCATATAGTCATCTTTGTTCTAGTATCGAGTTGTAATCATTGAGTTGTAAATAAATAGAGGTGCGATGATCATCATTATTAGAGCATTGTCCCAAGTAAGGAATAAAAAAGGCCATAAAAAGAGAAGGCCCAAAAAAGAGAGAAAGGCCATAAAAAAGAGAAGGCCTAAAAAATGAGAGAAAAAGAGAGAAGGGACAATGTTACTATCCTTTTACCACACTTGTGCTTCAAAGTAGCACCATGATCTTCATAGTAGAGAGTCTCTCATGTTATGACTTTCATATACTAGTGGGAATATTTCATTATAGAGCTTGGCTTGTATATTCCAACAATGGGCCTCCTCAAGTGCCCTAGGTCTTCATGAGCAAGCAAGTTGGATGCACACCCATTAGTTTCTTTTGTTCAGCTCTCATATATTTATAGCTCTAGTGCATCTGTTGCATGGAAATCCCTACTCCTTGCATTAACATCAATAGGTGGGCATCTCCATAGCCCATTGATTAGCCTCGTTGATGTGAGACTTTCTCCTTTTTTGTCTTCTCCACATAACCCCCCTCATTATATTCTATTCCACCCATAGTGCTATGTCCATGGCTCATGCTCATGTATTGCGTGAAAGTTTATAGATTTGAGATTACTAAAGTATGAAACAATTGCTTGGCTTGTCATCGGAGTTGTGCATGATGAGAGCATTCTTGTGTGACGAAAATGAAACATGACTAAACTATATGATTTTGTAGGGATGAACTTTCTCTGGCCATGTTATTTCAAGAAGACATAATTGCTTAGTTAGTATGCTTGAAGTATTATCATTTTTATGTTAATTATCATCATCCCGGTGCTCTCCATGACAAGGAGGGAGTAGTTCTCCCTCGGGGCTGAGGGTATGTACCAATAGCTATGTGTTTGATCTCTCTCTCTCTCTCGTGTTCTTGAGGTGATACAATCTTGATGTATAGCGAGCTTTGCTATTATAGTTGGATCCTATGATGTTTTCTCCCCCCTCTACTCTGTTGTAATGGATTGAGTTTCCCCTTTGAAGTTATCTTATCGGATTGAGTCTTTAAAGATTTGAGAACACTTGATGTATGTCTTGCCGTGGATATCTCTGGTGACAATGGGATATCACGTGATTCACTTTGTCACACCCTAGCTAGTTCAAGCATTAGAGTGTGCATCATGTTTAAATTCCTCTTAAATTTGAAATGGGGAAGACAGAAACCCCAGCACCCGCTGGAAACAACTAGGGTCTACTAAAATTATTTTCAATGAACCTGAAATGCCCTTCTAAAAAGTTCACCCTCTTTGTCTTGGGTTAGAACCTCTGACAAAATTGGTGCACAATTTTCTAGGTCAATAGAAGGTCATTGAATTAAATCATAAGTATTTGATTTTGGGCATTTAAATGCTATAAAATAATTTAAATGCTCAAATAATTCTGGAAATAAGTGTGGGCTGTTGGAAATAATCTAAATAGAGCCCCTGATTATTTTCAGGATTTTTAAAGATGTCTAGGTATTTTTAATAAAGCCCAACAGTTGCAGATAAATGGAAAAAGAAAACAAATAAAGAGAGAGAGAGAGAGAGAGAGAGAGAGAGAGAGAGAGAGAAACCCACCTGGGCCTCACCTATGCTGGCCCAGCCCACCTGGTGATGAAGCTATGTACCTAGGGTAGGGTCATGGACCTGTCCTAACCGCCCTACCCAAGGACATCTCTAGAAGAAATCATCTTTCAATCGACTTGAAGGTGTTCCACTCGACAGACTCGAAGCCACTCGACCAAGATCCAACCACTCGACGGCCAGGAGACCTAAAGTCACCCCGCACGCTAACGGTCAGTCATTAAATAGCTTTTATGGTCATCATAGCACTTTATTACTAGCGTTACCAGTAACGCCCTGCCTTAATGTACATTGAACCCTTCGTAACGTGGGCTGGTCGGGGTCCTGGCGCACTCTATATAAGCCACCCCCCTCCTCCGAGACAAGGGTTCGCGCCTCTGTAACTCATACTCACATAATCCAGTCGACCGCCTCCGGGCTCCGAGATGTAGGGTTTTTACTTCTTCCGAGAAGGGCCTGAACTCGTAAACCTTGCGTCCTTTCAACTTCTCCATAGCTAAGATCTCGCCTCTCCATACTTAACCCCCTACATTATTGTCAGACTTAGAACCACGATAGTTGGTGCCCACCTTGGGGCCGGTGTTTTAGCATTTTGTTGGAGGAGTTGCGATCTTTTCCGACCAGAATCATCATGGTTTTCGCCGGAGTTTTGGTGAAGGGCCGCGAGATCTGTCTCGGCGCGCTCACATTCATCGTCGACGACTCCGCCTGGCTTCAGGAGGCTCTGCTCGACGTGGACGCACTCCCTGTCCGCGGGGCAACGCACTTTAGCGCGTGCGTCCGCGGCGTTCTCCTGCGGCAACCGTCGACCCCCTACCGGTCGGCTCCTGTGTTGTCCTCCCTCCCCGTTTCCCGCCGGCGCAAGCGCTCCAATCGGTCGAGACTCCAGCGGTGGGTGAAACACGCGGTGGCCCGTCATACGGCCATCCCTCAAGTCGCGGCGATCGAGCCCGATGAATCCCTCTACGGCCTGTTCGACTGGCTCCGAAGAGACTGCATCCGAGTGCGACAGCAGCGATCCGACGGCAGAGGTTCTGATGGTCGACGGACCGCCCAGTCCACCCGGTTTTACCCGCACCAACGGAGGCGCGGGAGGAGGCGACCCATCGCGTCCCCATGAGGAGTATCTTCCCGAGCCTCTCACGTCGCTGCAGAGAGAAGAACTTCGCCGCCGGAATATGGATGCGCTGCACACTCCTATCGTTGGAGAAACCCCCAAGGCTCGCACCTTGGAGGACGCGCACCTGGCAAACTTGGCCGAGCACACTCGACTGGAGAACCTCCAGTGAGCACTCGATGAGCGGGCGCAGCAATGGGTTCCTGAATCCAGTCGACGTCAGCTCTTCCCGCCCCCGCAGGTATATCGGACTCCGATTCAGAATTTAGCAGTTGCGGCCCGTATAGCGGAGTCGATTCAGCCTTCCCAGTCGAAGGCTGGCAGAGGCTTGCTGCAGATCAGAGCATTACTCCGGGGAGCAGGAGATCAGAATTCCGCTGTTTCTCAGTCACGGAACAGAATTCACAGCAAATCCGTTGCTGCGGACATAGTCCAGTCGGCTCACAGCCCGAGATCACCCCCGAGGCGTGAGGGACGTGGAGACCGGCGTGACCAGTATGGGAACCATGAGCAGTATGATCACCGAGTCGATCGCGATGGTCGATGTCGAGTACCCACGCCTCCCCGAAGGAGCGGGTCGTATGTGCCCCGCCAGCAGGATGACAGGCGCCCTCATAGTGGTGGGCGAAGGATTCCAGTCGACCCCAGAGGGCCAGGCTTTGACGCGAGATCCATCCTCGTCCAAGGTATGGTCGACAGGAACAGGGCTCACCGAGAAGGCCACGACAGAGATGCGCCTGCCAGCAGCAGAGTACATGTTTCGGGGCTAGAGTGCTTTAGTAGAGCCATCAGGGCTGCTGTGATTCCTCCCAATTTCAGGTTGGCGACTGGAGTCAGCAAGTTCACTGGCGAGTCCAAGCCCGATACTTGGCTAGAGGACTACCGAGTGGCCGTCCAGATTGGCGACGACGATGATGAAGTGGCCATGAAGCACCTGCCTCTCATGTTGGAGGGCTCGGCCAGAGCGTGGCTAAACCAGTTAGCACCCAGCAGCATTTACACTTGGGAAGATCTCTCCCGAGTGTTCGTCACCACATTTGAAGGCACATGCAAGCGACCGGCAGGACTGACGGAACTGCGGTCCTGTGTGCAAAAGCCGAATGAAACTTTGAGGGATTACATCCAGAGATGGATCACGTTACATGACTCGGTGGAGAATGTGCCTGATCACCAAGCAGTTTGTGCCTTCAAGGATGGCGTCAAGTATAGAGAACTGAATTTGAAATTCGGTCGCCAATGCCTGTAGTTGAAGAATTGTTGGATGAGTTATCTTGTGCTGTTTGGTTTACTAAGCTGGATCTGAGAGCTGGTTACCATCAGATAAGATTACATGAAGCAGACGAATACAAACGGCATGCAAGACCCCGGAGATATGTCCCTGAATCGGATGATGGAGATTGCCACCAAGTACGCTAACGGCGAAGATGAGGACCGACTCAGGAGTGGCAAGCTCAAGTCAGTCGCCCAAGAAACCGGAGGCAATTCCAGTCGGAAACAGAAGCGGAAAGCCGAGCCAGCGGCTCCCGGGGAAGCCTTAGCTTTGGCCCAAGGAAAGTCTAAAGGGAAACCTAAAGGGCCTTGGAACCCCAAAAAGGTTAAAGACCAGGAGGGAAATGATGTGTTGGACTTACCGTGTCTCGTCCACACGAAGAAAGACGAAGAGGGTAATTTTATTTACCCGAAACATACCACTCGACAATGTCGACACTTGATCCAGCAATTCCAGGGCAAGCAGCCCAAGGGTAAGGAAAAGGAGTCAGACAAGGTTGAAGACAAAGAGGACAGTGATGACGGATACCCTCAAGTCAATTCCACCCTGATGATTTTTGCTGATGTTGAGAGCAAAAGTCGACTGAAAGTTATTAACCGAGAGGTGAATATGGTCGCCCCGGCAACACCTAGTTACCTGAAATGGTCTCAGACTGCCATAACATTCGACCAGTCCGATCACCCAATGCACATCGCCACCCCTGGGAGGCAAGCTTTGGTGGTCGACCCAGTTGTTGAAGGCACTCGACTGACCAAAGTCCTGATGGATGGTAGCAGTGGTTTGAACATATTATACACTGAGACGTTGAAGGGGATGGGCATTCCGATGTCCAGACTCAGTGCCAGCAACATGAGTTTCCATGGAGTCATTCCTGGGAAGAAGGCTGAATCACTCGGCCAGATTGCTCTTGATGTGGTCTTCGGTGATTCCAAGAATTACCGCAAAGAAAAATTGACATTTGAAGTTGTAGACTTCCAGAGTGCCTATCACGCTATTTAGGGCAGGCCGGCTTATGCACGCTTCATGGCCCGACCATGTTACGTGTATCTCAAATTGAAGATGCCTGGCCCCAAAGGTGTGATCACCATTACGAGCAATCGGAAGAAGGCGGAAGAATGTTTTCAGAAGGGTTCGAAGATCGCCGACGCACAGATGGCAGTGGTGGAGTTGCAGGAATACCAGAAGACTGCAGACCTGAGTGATCTGTTGCGAGCCAAGAAGCCCGCTACAGAGTCAGCTTTCCAGTTGACTGGCGACACGAAGACAGCTCACATCCACTCGACCGACCCCAGCGCCGCCCCGACTCATATCTCGACAACACTCGACTCCAAATAGGAAGAAGCGCTCATCCAGTTCCTCCGTGAGAACTGGGACATCTTCGCCTGGAAGCCTTCTGACATGCCAGGTGTTCCCAGGGAGCTGGCTGAGCATCGCCTGAGAGTCGACTCAAAAGTAAAACCTGTTAAGGAACATCTTCGACGGTATGCCGTCCAAAAGAGAAAAGCTATTGGCGAAGAGGTGTCTCGACTCTTAGCAGCGGAGTTCATCCGAGAGATCTACCACTCCGAGTGGCTCGCCAACATTGTCATGGTCCCCAAGAAGGACAAGTCACTTCGCTTATGCATTGACTTTAAACATATCAATCGGGCTTGCCCGAAAGATCATTTTCCTCTCCCCCGCATCGACCAGATAGTTGACTCGACTGCGGGATGTGAGCGACTGTCTTTCTTATACGCTTATTCCGGGTACCATCAGATCCGTCTGTATGGACCTGACGAGATCAAGACAGCTTTCATCACTCCATTCGGGTGCTTCTGTTATGTTACCATGCTGTTCGGCCTCAAGAATGCGGGTGCCACATTCATGAGGATGATTCAAAAGTGTTTACTCACTCAAATCAGTCGGAACATGGAAGCATACATGGATCATATTGTGGTCAAGTCACGGAAGGGTTCCGACCTGCTGACTGACCTTGCTGAAACCTTCGCCAACCTCAGGAGGTATGATATCAAGCTTAATCCATCAAAGTGTACATTCGGAGTCCCTGGCGGAAAGTTACTCGGTTTTCTCGTTTCCGAACGGGGAATCGTCGCCAATCCAGAAAAAGTTGGCACTATACTCCGAATGAAAAGTCCTGTGCGAGTGCACGATGTCCAGAAGCTTACTGGTTGTTTGGCCGCCCTAAGTCGATTCATATCTCGTCTCGGTGAAAAGGCATTACCTCTTTTACCGATTGATGAAGAAGTCTGACAAGTACGAGTGGACTCCCGAAGCTGATGCAGCGTTTGCAGAGCTCAAAGCTCTGCTCTCCACCCAGCCGGTGCTTGCTGCCCCAATCAGCAAAGAGCCTTTGCTGCTTTACATTGCAGCCACAAGACAAGTCGTCAGTATGGTACTTACGGTCGAGCGGGAAGAAGAAGGGAAAACCTTCAAAGTTCAGCGCCCAGTATATTATATTTCTGAAGTCTTGACCCCATTGAAGCAAAGATATCCTCACTATCAGAAGCTTGTATATGGGATTTATATGACCACCAAGAAAGTTGCTCACTACTTCTCCGATCATTCCATTACAGTTGTCAGTGACGCTCCGTTATCAGAGATCCTGCATAACATGGACGCAACTGGTCGAGTGGCAAAATGGGCGATTGAACTCCTTCCCCTTCATATCAAGTTTGAGGCAAAGAAAGCTATCAAGTCCCAAGCAATCGCAGATTTCGTCGCCGAGTGGATTGAACAGCAGCTGCCGACTCAGATCCACTCGGAGCATTGGACTATGTTTTTCGATGGCTCCAAGATGCTGAGTGGTTCCGGTGTCGGAGTGGTGTTGGTCTCCCACAGAGGAGATAAACTCAGATACGTTCTTCAACTCCATTTTGATTCCTCCAATAACGAGGCAGAATATGAAGCACTTTTATATGGGTTGCGCATGGCCATCTCACTTGGCGTCCGTCGCCTCATGGTCTATGGCGACTCAGATTTGGTGGTTAATCAGGTGATGAAGGAGTGGGATGTCAGAAGTCCAGCCATGACTGGTTATTGCAATGCAGTGAGAAAGCTGGAGAAGAAATTCGAGGGGTTAGAGCTTCATCACATACCCCGACTGAAAAATCAAGCAGCTGATGATTTGGCAAAAATAGGTTCCAAAAGAGAAGGCATTCCCAGCAATGTGTTTTTGGAACATATCCACACACCATCAGTCCAGGAGGACCCCTTCACGGAAAAGGCCCCACAGCCAAAAAGCGCCATGGATGCGACTGAAGTTGAAGTTCCAGCTGTGGTCGATTTGATAATGGAAGTGCTGGTTATCACCCCCGTCTGGATAGAACCGTACATCGCGTACATCCTAAGGAAAGAACTCCCAGAAGACGAGGAAGGGCTCGACAGATCGTCCGTCGATCCAAGGCCTTTACAGTCATAAAGGGACAGTTATATAGGGAAAGCGTGACTGGGGTCGGCCAGAAGTGTATCATGCCAGAAGAAGGTCAGATGATCCTTAACGATATCCACTCGGGGACCTGTGGTCATCATGTGTCCTCTCGGACCATTGTGGCTAAAGCATACCGAGCGGGGTTCTACTGGCCAAGGGCCAATGAGATGGCTAAAGAGATAGTCGACAAATGTGAAGGATGTCAGTATTACTCCAATATGCCGCACAAGCCCGCGTCAGCCCTGAAAACCATTCCACTCGTCTGGCCCTTCGCTGTTTGGGGGCTGGACATGGTTGGGCCACTGAGAACAGGCAGGAGCGGCTTCACTCATGTGCTGGTAGCAGTCGACAAGTTCACCAAATGGATTGAAGCCAAGCCTATCAAGAATCTCGATGGTTGCACCGCTATCAGTTTCATCAGAGAGTTGATATTCAGATATGGAGTTCCACACAGTATCATCACGGACAATGGGTCAAACTTCGATTTAGACAAGTTCAGGGCCTTTTGCGCCTCTCAGGGCACTCGGGTCGACTATGCTTCGGTCGCTCACCCCTAGTCGAATGGACAAGCAGAAAGGACAAATGGCCTAATTCTCAAAGGACTGAAACCCCGATTGATGCGCGATCTCAAGCACGCAGCAGGTGCATGGGTCGAAGAGCTCCCATCAGTCCTCTGGGGATTGAGGACAACCCCGAATCGATCGACCGGAAGAACCCCATTCTTTCTGGTCTACGGAGCCGAGGCAGTCTTACCAAGTGACCTGCTTCACAACGCTCCCAGAGTCGAGCTCTACTCAGAAGATGAAGCAGAACAAGCCCGGCAGGACGCAGTCGACCTCCTAGAAGAAGAAAGAGAAATGGCCCTGATCCGATCGACCATCTATCAGCAAGACTTGCGTCGATTCCATGCCAGACACATGAAGAACCGAGCCTTCCAAGAAGGAGACTTAGACCTTCGAGTGGATCAGCAGAAACCACACAAGCTTGCTCCTACTTGGGAAGGCCCCTTCATAGTCACCAGAATCCTCCACAATGGAGCATACCACCTCTACAATGTCGATCGCCAGATTGATGAGCCACGAGCCTGGAATGCGGAGCTACTCCGCCCCTTTTATACTTGAATTCTCACTCGGACGAGATGTAATAAGAAAAACTCCTGTAGTTTATTTATCAAAGACAAGAGCATTATAATTTTCCCAGTGATTAATATTGTTTTTGTTTGCATAAGAAATCCCCCAATGGGTGTCTTTGCTGCGAATCCGCTTCGCCTAAGTTGGTAAAAATCTTACCGAGTAGAGAGCAGTCCTCCCACTCGGGGGCTTAGCTGCAGTCCAGTACTCGCCTAAGTTCTCTCACTTGAGGACTTAGCTGCAGTCAGGAACTCGCCTAAGTTGGTAAAATTCCTACCAAGTGGAGAGCAATCCTCCCACTCGGGGGCTTAGCTGCAGTCTAGTACTCGCCTAAGTTCTCTCACTTGAGGACTTAGCTGCAGTCAGGCACTCGCCTAAGTTTGTAAAAATCCTACTGAGTGGAGAGCAATCCTCCCACTCGGGGGCTTAGCTACAGTCCAGTACTCGCCAAAGTTCCCTCACTTGAGGACTTAGCTGCAGTCAGGCACTCGCCTAAGTTTGAAAAAATCCTACCGAGTGGAGAGCAATCCTCCCACTCGGAGGCTTAGCTGCAGTCCAGTACTCGCCTAAGTTCTCTCACTTGAGGACTTAGCTGCAGTCAGGCACTCGCCTAAGTTTGTAAAAATCCTACCGAGTGGAGTGCAATCCTCCCACTCGGGGGCTTAGCTGCAGTCCAGTACTTGCCTAAGTTCCCTCACTTGAGGACTTAGCTGTAGTTAGGCACTCGCCTAAGTTTGAAAAAATCCTACCGAGTGGAGAGCAATCCTCCCACTCGGAGCCTTAGCTGTAGTCCAGTACTCGCCTAAGTTCTCTCACTTGAGGACTTAGCTGCAGTCAGGCACTTGCCTAAGTTTGTAAAAATCCTATCGAGTGGAGAGCAATCCTCCCACTCGGGGGCTTAGCTATAGTCCAGTACTCGCCTAAGTTCCCTCACATGAGGACTTAGCTGCAGTCAGACACTTGCCTAAGTTTGTAAAAATCCTACCGAGTGGAGAGCAATCCTCCCACTCGGGGGCTTAGCTGCAGTCCAGTACTCGCCTAAGTTCCCTCACTTGAGGACTTAGCTGCAGTCAGACACTCACCTAAGTTTGTAAAAATCCTACCGAGTGGAGAGCAATCCTCCCACTCGGGGGCTTAGCTGCAGTCCAGTACACGCCTAAGTTCCCTCACTTGAGGACTTAGCTGCAGTCAGGCACTCGCCTAAGTTTGAAAAAATCCTACCAAGTGGAGAGCAATCCTCCCACTCGGAGGCTTAGCTGCAGTCCAGTAATCGCCTAAGTTCTCTCACTTGAGGACTTAGCTGCAGTCAGGCACTCGCCTAAGTTTGAAAAAATCCTACCGAGTGGAGAGCAATCCTCCGACTCGGAGGCTTAGCTGCAGTCCAGTACTCGCCTAAGTTCTCTCACTTGAGGACTTAGCTGCAGTAAGGCACTCGCCTAAGTTTGTAAAAATCCTACCGAGTGGAGAGAAATCCTCCCACTCGGGGGCTTAGCTGCAGTCCAGTACTCGCCTAAGTTCCCTCACTTGAGGACTTAGCTACAGTCAGGCACTCGCCTAAGTTTGAAAAAATCCTACCGAGTGGAGAGCAATCCTCCCACTCGGGTGCTTAGCTGCAGTCCAGTACTCACCTAAGTTCTCTCACTTGAGGACTTAGCTGCAGTCAGGCACTTGCCTAAGTTTGTAAAAATCCTATCGAGTGGAGAGCAATCCTCCCACTCAGGGGCTTAGCTGCAGTCCAGTACTCGCCTAAGTTCCCTCACATGAGGACTTATCTGCAGTCAGACACTTGCCTAAGTTTGTAAAAATCCTACCGAGTGGAGAGAAATCCTCCCACTCAGGGGCTTAGCTGCAGTCCAGTACTCGCCTAAGTTCCCTCACTTGAGGACTTAGCTGCAGTCAGACACTCGCCTAAGTTTGTAAAAATCCTACCGAGTGGAGAGCAATCCTCCCGCTCGGGGGCTTAGCTGCAGTCCAGTACTCGCCTAAGTTCCCTCACTTGAGGACTTAACTGCAGTCAGGCACTCGCCTAAGTTTGAAAAAATCCTACCAAGTGGAGAGCAATCCTCCCACTCGGAGGCTTAGCTGCAGTCCAGTACTCGCCTAAGTTCTCTCAATCGAGGACTTAGCTGCTGTCAGGCACTCGCCTAAGTTTGTAAAAAAATCCTACCGAGTGGAGTGCGATCCTCTCACTCGGGGGCTTAGCTGCAGTCCAGTACTCGCCTAAGTTCTCCCAAACACATCTCAATCCTCAAGGACGACAAGGGGAAGGTCGACTGCCACCTTCTCCTGGAAGAGCTTCGCCACAAATACAATGCGCGATTCATCCCGCTCTACAGTAACGAAGTACGGGTCGACTACGACCTTCTCCTGGAGAGCTTCGCCACAAATACAATGTGCGCTCCGTCCCACTCTGCAGTAACAGGGTGTGGGTCGACCGCCACCTTCCCCTGGAGAGCTTCGCCACAAATACAATGTGCACTCTGTCCCACTCTGCAGTAACAGGGTGTGGGTCGACCGCCGCCTTCCCCTGGAGAGCTTCGCCACAAATACAAGACATGAGTCGTCTGCTTCCCTCTCCTTCGGGGCTGCACTGCGAATACAGAAAGTTGTCTCGAATTAAGAATGGTTTCACTTAGCAGGAGACTCATAAAGATATTCAACGGTAAACCAAGTTCAGATAAAATTCTAAAGGTTCTAGATCCCGGATCGAGGTACTCAGGCACGCAGACCGAAAAAGTTTAATGGGTACAAAAACCACTCGGCATTCCGAGGCAAATTTAAGATAGGACACAAGAGTTTGTTCACTCCGTGGGAGGAGGGCTGGCAGGCTCAACGAACTCATCCAGGTCGACGCCATCAGCAATCCGAGTGGCAGTAGCTATGAAGGTCTCCATAAAAGTTCGGAAGTCGTGCTTCTGGGTGTTTGTGACCTTGATTGAGGCCAGCTTGTCTTGTCGCACCTCCTTGCAGTGGACACGAACCAAGGACAGAGCCACATCAGCACCACAACAAGCAGAAGACTTCTTCCACTCCTGCACTCGGTCAGGGATTCCGTTAAGTCGAGCCATCAGAGACTCAAGATCGTTTTGGAGCGTAGCCTCTGGCCAGAGTGCCGGGTCGATCCGTGACAGCCAAGTAGTCCACGGCACCGTCGATGCGAGATGCCAGTCGGAGCAGATTCATGGCAGCTTCATCTTTCACTAGAGAGTTGATTGGATTCAAACCTGGTTCGATCCTCCCAGTTTCTTCTTCAAAGTCCTGGCAAAACTCTGCATTCACGATCCAAGGATAAGTCAATCTTCATACACTGAGTCGACACGAAAAAAAATCAGTCGGAACTAAATGTGCACCTTCAAGCTTGATATACAACTTCTTGGCAAGGCTCCTCAGGTAGCTCTCCTGATCGTCCCTCCTACGAGCGACGCCTTCCATCTTTTCGTTCAGGTTGAGGTTCTCCTTCTTCCAACGTGTGCACTCCCTGTTGGCTTCATTCAGAGCAGTCTTCAGCTTGGTATTCTCTTCTTCCAACTGGCCGACTGAAGCCAGCTTCTGTTCGGCCAGAGCGGTCCTGTCGTCAGCCTCCTTCTGGGCAGCAGACAAATCCTGATCCTTTTTCATCAAAGCCTCTCTCAGTTTTTCTGCAAAGAAATGATGATTGATTCAGAAATAGCAGAAGGGTGCTCGAGCCTAGAACTGACCAGTCGACAGACTTGTCTTACCAGCGGCGCCATCTCTGACCGTCTGCAGTTCTGTCCTGGCCAGCTCCAAGTCAAGTTTTAGTTGAATCTGCTGACTTTCCAAATCAGCGAAGCGAGCTCCGAGATCACAAGATTTCTGAAATCAAAGGGGAGAAATTATTCCACAGCAAAAAAAAAAACAACAAATACTAAGACTATAGTCGATTGCCAATAGTCCACCATAGTCTCGGGGACTACACCTAGTGGGTGCACTTTGCGTGCCCCCATCGGTTCTGATTCCACTCGACCGGCCCGCCGGAGTCGAGTTCAAAAAAAAGAGAGACAAAGTAGAACTCAGACCATAGTCGACTGCCAGCAGTCGACCGCGGTCTCGGGGACTACACCCAGCGGGTGCACTTTGCGTGCCCCCACCGGTTCTGATTCCACTCGACCGGATCGAGCGGAAGAAACAAACTACCAGTTTGGTTTTACTCGACAAAATACAAAGACTACGGTCGACTGTAGCAGTCCGCCGTAGCCTCGGGGACTACACCCAGTGGGTGCACTCAGCGTGCCCCCACTAGTCCAAAAAATTCAATCGACACACCCAGTGTGTGTACAGATGAAAAGATTTTCGGAAAGAATCTTCAGAACAAGCGGCGACCAACTAACCTGAACATTGCTCTGGAGAGCCGAGTTGGCATCATAGGTGGCCTGGCTGGCGTCCCGCACAGTCTTCATCTTCTCCATCATAATGCCCGCCTGGCGGATGGCTTCCCTAGCAGCACTCACCTCGTCCTCCGGGACATGATGAGTTGCAAAAAGTGAAGGCGGGTCGACGGGGGCCTGAGGAGTCGAAGAAGAAGGCAAGGCACTCGACAGGGGCTCCGTGAAGGTAATAGAACCCCGATTGATGTCACCAGTGTCCTGAACGACTGCTTCCTCCCTCGGTGTCGACTGCAGCACCTCACTTACAGGAGCTCGCCTACTCTTCCTTGTCAAAGACCTCTCGGGCTCTTCATCATCATCAGGGAGGTCAATAATGTTGGGAGCTGTACAAAGTTCAAATTGCCAAAATCACGTCACCCAATGATGCACGATGTAGTTGAATCGACCAAAGAAAGATAGTATGGCAGAAATCATACCCGGATTAGAAGTGACCGCATCCTCCATCACCTCATCATCATCCCTGTAAGCTGAGGTCCCGGAAGTGGCAGCGCTAACAATTCCAAAGCTCGTCCAGTTAAAACAAGAAAAATAAACAGCACGGAACGTCGAGTGAATACAAGGAGAAACACTCACGCGGAGGCGACAGGGATATCGATCTTGATCTTCGGCAGCGCCTCCGAGTCTTCGGTTCTGCAACTTTGGGGTGCTTTGGCGCCCTCTCAGTCGTGGTTGGTGAAGAGATCCGAGGACGCTTCGAAGACTGACCAGCCTGAGCAGTCGCCTTGTTGCGGGCACTTGGCCGATCCTGGTCAAGCTTGGATCGCCTCTCTATGCGAGGAGGCGGCTCGACTTCTTCCTCATCACTCGAGTCGTCGCTTCCTCCATCCCCTTCACCATCGGAAGTCCACTCGCCACTTTCGCCACCACTCACCTCGCCTTCCAGAGCTTGCTCTTGCTCCCCGTTGGGCATCGAATACATTTCAATAATGGCCTGAAAGAAAGCAGGGAGAACAAAGTCAGTCGACGCAATACAGACAGCTGCGCGAGTGAATTCAGATTACAAGCAAAAACTCAGAATCATACCTTCTCTGGTGCATGAGACTAGTCGAATGAAGGGACTCTCCTGGCTCCCCTGGGGTTGTCCTTGTTCCCGGTAATGCTCGACAGCCACTTCTCTAGCGTGTCGTCATCGACCTCCTCCGGGTGGATCCGAGTGGAGTCTTCTAGACCCGAATACATCCACATCGGGTGGTCTCGGGCTTGGAGAGGCTGGATGCGCCGCTGAAGGAAGACCTCTAAGAGATCCATACCAGTGACCCCGTCACGAATGAGCTGGACCACTCGGTTGACCAGCACCTTCACCTGCGCCTTCTCCTCCGGGAGCACCTTCAAAGGGGAGGGTTTTTCCACTCGGTCCATGGTAAAGGGAGGGAGGCCAGTCGATTGCCCTGGCGTCGACTGGTCTTTGCAGTAGAACCAGGTGGACTGCCATCCGCGAACTGAATCGGGAAGAATCATGGCCGGAAAGGAGGTTTTTCCCCTCATCTGGATGCCAAGACCCCCACACATCTGGATCACTTGGGTCCTCTCGTCACTCAAATTAGCCTTTTTCACTGTCTGGGAGCGACAAGTGAAAATATCCTTGAAAAGACCCCAGTGAGGTCGACAACCCAAGAAGTTCTCACACAAGGAAATGAACGTGGCAAGATAAACGATTGAGTTGGGGGTAAAATGATGGAGTTGAGCCCCAAAGAAGTTCACAAACCCTCGGAAGAAAGGTTGAGGGGGCAAGGAAAACCCACAGTCGACGTGGGTGGCAAGAAGAACGCGCTCACCCTCCCTGGGTTGCGGCTCGAATTCCTTCCCCGGAAGCCGCGCCGAGTAGTAGGGGATCAGCCCTCCCTCGGCCAGGTCATCGAGGTCCTCTTGGGAGATCCTCGAGTGGATCCAGTCGCCCTGGATCCAACCCCTCGGTAGGCCAGTCCGCGAGGAAGATCCGCCCCGGCTCATCGCCTTCCCCTTTGACCTCGCTGTCACCTTCTTTGCCCGCTCCAGAGCCGCTGTCTTCTCCTTCACCATTGTCACTGACGAGACGCGTGTGGCTTGGTGGTGCTGGAGCGAGAGCAAGCACAGAGGAGAGGCGTGAGGAGGAGAAGAGATAATGGGGCGCACTGTTCGGGAGACCCCGGTCCAACGCCTTATATGAGGCCGCTTCCGAGTGGCTGACAGGTAGGCCCAGATGGCTCTGTCAAATCCCGTAACGACCGCACGAGCGATACATGGCGAAAAAGGTGGCACGGGGATCGAGGCGGCTCCGCTCTATCTCGTCCAATTACTGCGGCCTCCCCCGTCCCGCGCGCTTCCCAAAATTCGGATCCCACCAAATCCGCGGGCAGCAAATAACTTGCCAGACCAAATATCTCCTCCGCATCGTCGCTCGAAGCCTTACAAGTAAAGAAACTCACTCGACGAAGAATTAAGAATGGATCAAGGCGACTGAAAAGGAGGTTGCTGCCATCACTCAGGTCCGTTGATCTAGAGCAAGATATGCTCACGGCATGAAAAACGAGTCGGAGAGGTCCTCAACTCCTTCCCCACTCAAACCTCGATCCATTCGGGGGCTAATGATGAAGCTATGTACCTAGGGTAGGGTCATGGACCTGTCCTAACCGCCCTACCCAAGGACATCTCTAGAAGAAATCATCTTTCAATCGACTTGAAGGTGTTCCACTCGACAGACTCGAAGCCACTCGACCAAGAAGCGATCACTCGACCAAGATCCAACCACTTGACGGCCAGGAGACCTAAAGTCACCCCGCACGCTAACGGTTGGTCATTAAATAGCTTTTATGGTCATCATAGCACTTTATTACTAGCGTTACCAGTAACGCCCTGCCTTAATGTACATTGAACCCTTCGTAACGTGGGCTGGCCCGGGTCCTAGAGCACTCTATATAAGCCACACCCCTCCTCCGAGACAAGGGTTCGCGCCTCTGTAACACATGCTCACATAATCCAGTCGACCGCCTCCAGGCTCCGAGACGTAGGGTTTTTACTTCTTCCGAGAAGGGCCTGAACTCGTAAACCTTGCGTCCTTACAACTTCTCCACACCTAAGATCTCGCCTCTCCTACTTACCCCCCTACATTACTATCAGACTTAGAACCATGACACGTGGCCTGTGCCAGTCGTCACCCACCTCTGCCAGTAGGCAGAGGCATGTCGCCGGCGCGTGCACCCGCGGCCACCTCCTGCTTCCACCTCCTGCTGCCTCCTCGTCCCCATCCGAGCGCCACGGAGACGCCCAGCACCTCCCTGCACTCCTCCCCTCTCTCCCCCTCGTCTCCCTCACCCTCTCCCGCGATGGCCGAGTGCGATCCTCGCTGCCGTTCACCGTAGTTGTCACCAGAGTGACGCCCTCGCCTCTCCGATAAGCCCATTAGCTCTGCGCTGCCGTCCTTGACCTCCTCGTCGACTCACGCGACATCGGACACCTCCAAGCACCTCCCCAATGCCTTCTTCTTCCTCGGTCCGCCGAGATCACCGGCAACGCCCCGACGACGTCCGACCTCCCCCGAGCCCGCTAAGACGCGTTCTGCAAGCGCCGTGAGCTCCTCCACCGAACCCCCCTCTTCTCTGCTTCGTTTGCTCGCCGTAGACGCCGCCCCCTTGCTCACCGTAGCACGCCACCGTGTGAGCTCGACGCCGGCGTCACTCCGATGACCATTTGGTCAGGCGCGGGTGCCTAACGCACTCACCGCACGTCGTAGCGCCTCGCTAGAGCGTCCGTTTCCCCGCTAGCTCGCTGCAGTAGCAAAACCACCAACGGCCGAGCTCTGGCCGCCGCCACGAGCTCGATTCCGGCGAGCTCGCTCCACCCCAGCTCCTCGCACTTGCCCCACTAGATGCGCGCGAGCCCCACCTACACGTAGGACCAAACCATGGTCGATTTGGTCGCCTGTGGGCGATTTCCGAAGCTCTCCGCCGTCTCGGCCTCGCCGGCGACTCAACGCCGGCGGGATTGACCGTGCTGACCAGGGGTTTGACCCCAGTTTGACTCCGCCTGAGACACTGATATGTGGGGCCGGCTCCTAACTAAATTAGATTAGTTTTAATTAGAGCTAATCACTATGTTAGAGGTTAATGACCTCGTTAACTAACTCTCTCTCACTGACATGTGGGCCCAGGCCCCACTGACAGTTAATTAGAGTTAATTTAACACTGTTAACTAGTTGAGTCACTGACAGAGAGCGCCCACCAGTCAGGTTTGACCTGGGCTAGCGCCAATGAACCGGTGACGTCACAATGACGTAGTGCTGACGCATTAATTCAATTACTGGATTTATTCTTTAATAGGAAATTCCAGAAAATATCCAAAACTTCTAAAAATCATAGAAAATCAACCATAGCTTCAAATGCAAAGATCTATATATGAAAAATGATCAGAAAAATTAAATCTATCCATCTGTAATGGTTTCATGCATGACAAAACAAGTTAACCTTGCTGTTTAAGCAGAATAAGGTAATGCACTAATAAGGCCATGTTTAATGAGCTAATATTTGAATCTTTGATTCAAATGAGTTCATCCCCTTCTTTTTTAGCTTTCATTAGGCCAAGACACTTTCATCTTGCCATGTCATAGCATGCATCATATTGCTGCATATTTCCATGTATTGATTATGTTCGGTGTGTTTTCGTGGTAGGTTCTGCCTCCGAGGATAACCCCGAGTATCCGTCGGAAGGGCAGTACCCTACTACCTCTACAACAGGCAAGCAACCCATTGATCATTCTGATACAAACCCTTGTTCTCGCTTCTTCTTTTGTTTACTGCATTAAGACGACGCGATTCTAACTGCTGTGTGCTACGGTAGTTGAACCCTTATCCTCTGCATGACCTGTCATTGCCACAGTAACTAGATGAAACCCACTAGCATGTGTAGGAGTTGATTGAGCCATGTCTGTGATTCCTACCTTGCTATGCCTGCTATGCTTAGAGTTGTGTCAGGTCTGGTTCATCTGGGTGATGGCTAGAGTGATATGATTATGTCGGTAATATGAGGGGTGTGTTGAACATGTTTTGGTAAAGGTATCGATGAGAGGCCATGTAGGAGTACATGGTGGGTTGTTCCATTGAGACCGTCCATAAGAACTGAGATCTGTATGCGTGATTTAAGACTCAGCTACTACCACACATTGGGCCCTGAAATATGACCCCGCTCGACTTAATGACCCCTCTCGCCCTCTGTCCAGGAGTTGCAACTAGTTTCTGGTGTTTGTAAGTTATGTGTTGGCGGCCGTGCGTAGCGCTGACCCTAGGGGTGGGCTATGATGCGGTAGATACACTATGGCCGGGTATGCCGGGCGCCCGTTTGGCGTCTCGGGACCCTCTACACATCGTTTGGGGCTGTTGAGGACACCCCGGCCGGATTTCCTTGCGGATGGAACCTGAATAGGAGATAAACCTGGACTAGAGACTTGCGCGGTTAGTCAGGTCGTGGTCTACACCCACATCGGTTTTCGCTTCAAGTCTGTCGAGCACATGTCGTGAGAAGACGCTAAGTGGTGGAAACATGTGTGACAAAGTACACCCCTGCAGGGTATAAAACTATTCGAATAGCCGCGTCCGTGGTAAAGGACTACTTGGTTGCCTATACAGTTCATAGACAAGTTAATGGTTACTACTAAAAGACTCAAGATAAGTGTGAGTACCGAGGATGGCCCTCTCTTAGGATCACGAGAGAGGATCCCCGGTGGAGTATTGTGTGGATGAGTAGTGGACTCGTGTGCGAAAACTATTCTACTAGTGGAGTTCCGCAGGATAGCTTAGCCAAGAGTCAAAGATGGCTTGTTGCAATAACCCCACCACCTTCTTGAGAATGAGCATGTATAGTAGGTTCTGATGTAAGACTTGCTGAGTACCTTGTTCTCATGTTTTCTTATTTGTTGTTTTCAGACGAGAACACCGCCCGCTCCGATGGGTTTTATGTAGACCTTGATGTCGACGAGTGACTAGCCACCCAGGTGGTGATCCTGGCCATGGAGGGCCCTATGTAGACAGACAGGCTTCGAGAAGCCTTCTTTCTTTCTAGTGTCTGTACTCAGACTAGTTGCTTCCGCTTGTGCTTGTATGATTGTATGACTTGAGTGTCGGGTCATGTGACCCCTATCTGTATGAACATGTTATGTATGGCTCTCTAGAGCCTTTAAATAAAGTACTTGAGTTGTAGAGTTTTGTTGTCATGCCATGTTGTATGTACTCATATTGGGCATATTGTGTGTATGATTGAAATGCTTGGTATGAGTGGGATCCGACAATCTAGTTGTTTATCCTTGGCAGCCTTTCTTATGGGGAAATGTAGTCTAGTGTTCCTCAAGCCATAGTAGTCCACTACAACCCGGTTCACCAGAGTCCTGCTAGCCCAGCACTACTGCTCAGGACTCTTGACTAGCCGGCATGTGATTCACGTCGTTCCTATGTCTGTCCCTTTGGGGAAATGTCACGCGGTGACATCCGGAGTCCTGCCTAGCCTGCTACAGCCCGGGTTTCCCTGGAGTCCTGTTAGCCCAGTGCTACAGCCCGGAATCACTTGCTGATGACCGACATGCTCGATGTGATTCATGTATGCCTATCTCCATAGGTCTGTGCCGCTTTGGGTTCACGACTAGCCATGTCGGCACGGGTTCTTTGTCATATGGATGCTAGCGACACTATCATATACATGAGCCAAAAGGCGCAAACGGTCCCGGGCCATGGTAAGGCGACACCCGTGGGATACCGTGCGTGAGGCCGCAAAGTGATATGAGGTGTTACCGGCTAGATCGATGTGACTTGGGATCGGGGTCCTGACAGCGTTGGCATCAGAGTCGGACTGCCTGTAGGGTCGTTGAGCCAAACTGGTCGACGTCTTGTCTGGAAATGCTTTAGTTATATGTAGGGGAATTTATTGTGGGAGGGAACGGAAGGCTCTTTTACTCCTTTACCCTATGCCCTCTGATCTGAGTCATTCTCTTCTCATTCAACGTGGGTTAAGGACTAGGCTCTCTTCTTCTATCAGGTTCATGTGTTACTAATCTGTAGTAGCTTATAGGATTGTTGTTACAAGCCTCGGTACAGTTTCAACTACTTTTAGTATGTTGCTAATTGAATCAGAACCTTGATATGATGTTGTTGAGTGGTATTGCAGACTATTGTGGATGTCTCAAATCTTTTTCTGAGCATTTACAACTGTTATGCTGTGCAATTTTCCCTAGAAATTCTAATGTCTTTGCATTGTGGTTGTGCTTTCAGATGGCCAACCGTGGTTAAAACCAAGTGGTTGGCCTGACCCGGTGCCTCGACGTGCCCGGTCATACGGCTATGTTAGTCCGGGTAATGATCGAGATGGGTTACCGTTGGTATCCCGAATACACCGTCGAAGAGCAATTCCGAGACTTTAATCAAAGCCAATATTTCTGCACCGTCAGGATATTTCCTTCTTATCCTGGATCTACCGAGCCCCTTCACTGTTCCTACGGACTCGGGGTTACTATTGAGATGGCTGTGCAGGATGCTGCCTATTCCATGATGACCATCATGCGAGTCCGAACTGGCCTGCTTCGGAACACCGACTTCCGTTACATGCCAGCTTCACTTCCGGGAGCGCAAGGGTATCTTCAGGCTATCTATGCTGACTCCACTCAGGAGGACTCATTAACTCGTACCACTGCCGAGATGCTCGAAGATAAGGACCGAGAGAATCGGGCCTTGAGGTTGGAGCTTTTCAATACCCATGATGATCATTGGGCCACATTGACTCGGTTTGCACCTGTGGTGCAAGATTGATGTATGGATACAAGGGATTTGTATCCTGTGAGATCTGCTCTGCCAGACATGGTGGATTGGCGTGATGTGGGAGGCATCACCCCACCTCGTGGTCCCCGCAGGCCACCGTTTGTTGGTCCAAGACCTCATCCTAGCCCCTATGGTCCACAAGCTCCTCAGGACCGTCTGTTCCCGGATGATCACGTTGAACTTCCAGGCTATGGAGGTGACTTCTATGAGGAGTACTACGGAGCTGTCTGAGTTAGTAGTAGTACCACTAGTATTGTAACAGTTGTATCTCCAATGTCCTGCGTGACTTGTGGAATATGACTTTTTGTGTAATCAATTCCGGAGGTGTAGACAAATAATGTATAGGAGCTTGGAATGCCTCCGATGAGATGTAATGTCTTTCATCATAGTTGTACTATAGCCTGGGCTTGTACTAAACTATGTATGATGTGTATGACCGTTGGTATATATATGGCAGTTTTATATTACCATGACATACGGATGAACATCTCTGCATTCCGTGTTATCCATTACATTCTGCACTTCCTTGCTAGGTTTGAGCCATCCTTATCTAAACCGTTGTCTTGTTTCTCCTAGGATGGTCAACACCCGCAGCAACCCTGCTGCCCCGGAGCAGGGGGAAGCCAGTGCAGCTAGGGGTGAAAATCTGCCTCACCCGCCTTCTCTGGCCGAAGTAATGCTGGAGGCGGAAAGAAACAAGCGTGAGACTAACCGCCTGCTGGAGCGGATTGAGCAGAACACTGCACGCCATCCGCAAAATGACTTGGTGTCAATCAATAACTTTATCAAGCTGTACCCACCAAATTTTAACCATTCTGTCGAGCCCCTCGACGCGGATGACTGGCTTCGCAGCATCACCCACAAGCTACGTTCTGCCAACGTAGCCGAAGCCGACAAGGTTACCTATGCTGCCTACCATCTCGAAGGCCCTGCTAGCCTCTGGTGGGAAAACTTTGAAGCTATGAGCCCGGTCGGCCAAATCACTACTTGGGCTGAATTCAGTGAGGCTTTCCGTGAGCATCACATTCCGGAAGGTCTCATGGATCGCAAGAGGGAGGAGTTCTGCAATTTCACCCAAGGAAGACTGACTGTGGATGCATATAGTCGTGAATTTGGGAATCCGGCACGTTATGCCCCTGAAGAGGTATCTACTGACGCTAAGAAGCAGGCAAGGTTCCGCAAGGGACTTAGCCCTGAGCTTCGCCGCGATCTTCGTCTGCACGAGTGCACCTCCTTTTAGAAGTTGGTCAACAAGGCCATCAGTGTTGAGACAGGCCAGACTGATTATGACGCTTCACGCAAGCACTCCTGTGATTTTGGCTCTTCATCCGGCTCTGGAGCTCATAAGCGCCGAGTGTGGATCCCAAGCACGACACTGCCACCCAGGTTCATCCCGAGGCCATCCTTTGAGGCGCCTCGTCCCAACCAGCAATTTGCACCGCCCAAGCCCTATGGTGGCCCCATTGCTAATGCTACTCCACGCCCCAATGTGGTGACATCTTTCAAGTGTGGAGAGCCGGGTCACTATAGCCGAGAGTGTCCCTCGAACAACAACCCCAATCAAACTAGAAAGTTCGTTGGCCGTGGTAAGCCCGCGGGAAATACATTCTACGCCAAGCCGGTCACTACTACACGTGGCCATGTCAACTATGTTTCAGCCAAGGAGTCTCATGACGATCCTAACGTCGTCCTTGGTACGCTCCTTGTTAACTGCCATCCGGCATCTGTTCTTTTCGATACTGGAGCATCTCATTCATTCATATCCGAGAACTATGCTCGATTGCATAACACGACATTCTGTGACTTGCCCCCTACCATGGAAATTCAAACCCCTGGCTCTAGATGGCAAACTTCTAGAGTAAGCCATGGGAACGAAATTCTTGTCGATAGACTTGTCTTCCTTGCATCCTTAATAGCTCTCAAGTCCTCAGACATAAACATCATTTTGGGTATGGACTGGATGCCAGCTCATTATGCTAAGATTGATTGTGCCACTAGAACCGGTCAACTTACTCACCCATCGGGCAAGACAGTCAATGTCTTAACTCGAGTGGCCAAGCGCCAGCTTTACTCCCTAAATGCCATCCCCCTTCCAGACCTTGAAGATGTTCCGGTAGTCCGAGACTTTCCGGATGTCTTTCCAGAAGAATTGTGTCAGGACCCCGACTCGATGCCACATCGATCTAGCATGTAACACCTCATATCGCTTTGCGGCCTCACGCACGGTATCCCCACGGGTGTCGCCTTACCTTTGCCCGGGACCGTTTGCGCATTTTGGCACACGTATATGATGGTGTCGCTAGCATCCATATGATAAAGAGCCCGGGCTGACATGGCTAGTCGTAAACCCAAAGTGGCACTAACTTACAGGGACAGGCATTCATGACCCAGCATCGAACGTGTCGGTCATCAGCGAGTGAATCCAGGCTGTAGCACTGGGCTAACAGGACTCCGGTGAACCGGGCTGTAGCGGCCTAGCAGGACTCCGGTATTCATCGCGTGACATTTCCCCGAAGGGACAGACACAGGATCGAAGAAGGACACATGCCGGCCTGCCTAAGTGTTCCGGAGCAGTAGCAAGCTACCAGGGCTCAGTGGAAGCACTAGGAGACATTTCCCGGTAAGAGAGGCTACTAAG
This sequence comes from Triticum aestivum, assembly GCF_018294505.1. Classification (NCBI taxonomy): domain Eukaryota; kingdom Viridiplantae; phylum Streptophyta; class Magnoliopsida; order Poales; family Poaceae; genus Triticum; species Triticum aestivum. Next base: position 80,353,186 of record NC_057803.1, on the reverse strand, counting down.
AATAAACAACTAGATAGTCAGATCCCACACATAGCAATAGACATTACACGTACGCATAACATGCAAGTATGTGCTGTACAACATGGCATCACAGCATAACTCAACAACTCATATAGATAAAGGCTCGGAAGAGCCGTCATAGCATATATTGCAAACAGGGGTCACAAAACCCATCATACAGAGCATACAAGCAACAAGCGGAAGCATACATGTCTGGGTACAGACATCTACAAATGAAAAGGCTGAAGAGCCTGACTATCTACAACATCCGATCAAGATCGTAGCTGAGGTACTAGCTACTAGTCGAAGTCCATGAGAACCCTAGTAAGACCGAAGTCTCCGCTGCAAAAACATAAATAAAGCAACATGAGTACAAAGCTACTCAGCAAGACTTACATCAAATCCTATCGTACATGCGTTTGTATCAAGAGGGTAATGTGGGGTTTAGTTGCAGCAAGCCAGCTTTGACTCTGTGGCTATCCTGTTCTACGACTACCAGAAACTCTGGAGGTGAAACAACGTACACGAGTCCACTAATCACCATACAATACACTACTATGGGTTCATCCCCGTCTCCCTACGAGAAGGCCATCCATAGCACTCACACTTGTCTTGAGCATTTTAGAATATCCACTTCAAGTTGTCTATGTACCATGTAAGCATCCAAGAAGTCCATAACCGCGGACCCGGCTATTCGAATAGATCATGTTAACCCTGCAGGGGTGTACTTCTTCACACACGCTCTCGCCACTTACCGCCATGTACACGTCATGTATCTCGGCAACCTTCAAGCGGAAGCCTGGCGAGGGTGTCGGCCACGACCTGACTAACCACACAAGACTCTAGTCCAGGTTTATCGCCTATTCGGGTTCCATCCGCAAGGAGATCCGGCCGGGGTGTCGCTTACGGCCCCAAACGATGTGTACAGGGTTCCCGAGCCCACCATCCGGGTGCCACTCGGTACACCAGGCCACGTGTGCCTAGTCTGTCCCAAGCCCACCCTGCCGGGTGCCACTTGGTAGAAAAATAGCACTACCTACAAACACCAGAAACTAGTTGCGACTCCTGGACAGAGATCAAGTTGGTTAATAAGTCGAGAGGGCTTGGAGCGCCCGGAGCCCAATGTGTGGTAGTATCGAGTCATTGGACAACATACACAGAACTCAGGGCTTAAGGACGGTTCCAGTGAGACAACCCACCATGTACTCCTACATGGCCTCTCACCGCTACCTTTACCAAATCGTGTTCACACACTTCACTCTCAGCATCAGAACATATCGTAACACTCCAATTCATTCCCAATGAACCAGACCTGACACAACTCTAAGCAATAGCAGGCATAGCATGGTAGGAATACAACAATGGCTTCAATCAACTCCTACACATGCTAGTGGGTTTCAACTATTTACTGTGGCAATGACAGGTCATGCAGAGGAATGGGTTCAACTACCGCAGCATAAAGTAGCAGATGAATCGTTGTTGTCCTAATGCAATAACTGAGAGCAGGAGCGAGAGAGTAGGGTTTTATCGAAATGAACAAGGGGGTTTGCTTGCCTGGTAAAACAACAAGGGAGGCACTGCTTCACAGACAGGTACTCTGGAACGTCTCCGGAGCAGGACCTATCGAGAAGGAACGGTGCCGACAATCAATACACAATCATATGCAACAATATGATGCATGAACATGGCATGTAGATGTGATGCTGTTTGAGCTAATGCATCTAGTAAACATTTGGTTTGAAGTCCATTTGAACCAAAGGTTCAAATGCATTTCTAAATTAAGTCTCTTATATATGCCCTAATGTGTTTTCCCATATTCAGCATGTATAAGTTGGTTTGTCATGCATGAAACTAGTACAGATGGAAAGATTGCATTTTTCTGATAATTTTTCATATATAAATTATTTAAATCTGAGCTACGGTTGAATTGTTATGAATTTTTGAAGTTTAAATCATTTTCTGGATTTTCTGAATTATTTTAATTCCAGAAAATATATAATTGCGTCAGCATGACGTCATCATGACGTCAGCGGTCAACTGGGCTGGTCCGGGTCAAACCTGACGTGTGGGACCCACACATCAGTGACAGGGGGGTTAACAGGGGTTATTTTAATTTAATTAAATGGTTAGGGGGGCACCGGGCCCACTGTCAGTGTCAGGGGGGGTTAGTTAACGGTGATTAGCACTAAGCTAATCACCTGACGGGCCGGCCCCACATGGCAGGGCTCAGGCGACGGGGCTCGCCGCCGGCGACCTCTGGACGCGGCGAAGTCCGCGCCACAGGCCACGGGGACGGCGTCGGAGAGCACCGGGGCGTAGCCCGGGCTCTCGCGCATCTGGTGGAACAGGTGGGAGGAGCGGGGAAGGCCGGAGCTCGCCGGAGCAAAGCTCGCGGCGGCGGCCGGAGTTCGGGCGCGAGCGGAATCGGGCTGCGGGGCACGGGGAGGCCACCTGAGGGGCCCGGCGGCACCCTCGTGGCACCAGGAGCGCGAAGGGAGGCTTGGTTTGGGCGGAGGCGGGCCGAGACGGCGGCGGCGACATGGACGGCGGCGAGAGGCTTCGGTCGTGGTGGGGAACGGTGCTACGGCGTGGATACGAGGGGGAGAAGAAAGGGGAACGGCGGCGGAGCTCATCGCGATCACGCAGAGCAGCACAGCGGGGTCGGGGAAGACCTGGTGACGGCGAATCGACGTCGGCGGACGACGGAGCCCGAGGAGGAAGACGGTGGCGATGGCGGCTACACAGGGCGTCCGGAGGTTCGTGGCTCGACGAGGAGGTGGAGGGGGTTGTGGCGGAGCTCGGAAGCATGTCAGGGAGGCGAGGGGAGGCCGGTGGCCATGGCAACGGCGAGCGATGGCGGCGGCTGCGCTCGGGTGCGCTCGGGGAAGAGAGAACCAGGGAGGAGGGAGAGCGAGAGGGAGGGGAAAAGGACCGGGGGGGCTGCGTGGCGACGTTCCGGACGTCCAGGCGTCGAGGGGGAGGACAGGCAGGCAGGTGCCGTGGCGGCACGACGGTGCGCACGCGCCGGCCACACGCCCCTGGCCTCCTGGTGCGACGAGGGGGACGACTGGCGTCGGCCAGTCAGCTGGGCCGAGCTGCTGGGCCGATCGGGTAAGTGGCCCAGGTAAGTCTCTCTCCCCTTTTCTGTTTTCTTTTCTAATTTTCTGACATTTGTTTGATTTAATAAATATATTAAATCATTTAATTTTATTATGCCAATTTTTGCAGGAGCTAGATATATTATCCCAGAGCTCTTTTATAATTGGCATAATTTTTGGACCATATTTCATATATATAGAAATATATTTCCAATGCAAATATCTATCGAATTAATCCAAATAGCCAAAATAAATGTCCATGAGCTCCTAAAAATATTGTTTTGATTTTTATCTCTGTCCAATATTTCCAGAGGGCAACATGAGCATTTTCTTGGACCCTTTTGGAGAAATTTTTATTTGGGTCATTTTCAAAAAAATGATTCTGAGGGTTCCACCAATCCTCATTTCAAATTTAAATGAAATTTAAATATGATGCTCAAATGGCTAGCTAGTCTAGGTCATACCAGACTAGGGATGTGACAACTCGCCCCCACTTGAAAAAATCTCGTCCCGAGATTCAGGGGTCGACGGAAAGAAAGCGGGGTACTCCAGTCGAAGACGATCTTCTCGCTCCCAAGTAGCCTCTCTGTCGGAATGATGAGACCACTGAACTTTGAGAAACTTGATGTTCTGACGTCGGGTAACACGCTCTGCTTGATCAAGAATGCGAACCGGGTACTCTCGGTATGTGAGGTTATCTTGGAGATCAAGCCTTTCGTGGTCCACTCCGCGGATGGGATCCGAGAAGCAACGCCTGAGTTGAGAGACGTGGAAGACATCATGAACTCGAGAAAGATGTGGAGGTAGTTCCAATTGGTAGGCAACCTCTCCTCGTTTAGCGAGAATACGAAAAGGACCAATGTAACGAGGAGCCAACTTGCCCTTGATACCGAAACGATGGGTACCCTTCAAAGGAGTAACCCGAAGGTAAGCTTGGTCGCCAATTTCATAAGTCATATCCTTATGATGACGATCGTACTGACTTTTCTGACGAGACTGGGCTGTTTTCAAATTCTCACGAATGATGCGAACTTGCTCTTCTGCCTCCTGGATCATATCCGGTCCAAAGAATTGTCTTTCACCGGTTTCTGACCAGTTCAAAGGTGTTCGACATCTTCGTCCATAGGGAACCTCAAAAGGAGCTTTCTTGAGGCTGGATTGGTAGTTATTGTTATAAGCAAACTCGGCGAAAGGAAGACATTTCTCCCAATCCATACCGAATGAGATAACGCAAGCTCTGAGCATGTCTTCGAGAATTTGATTGACCCGTTCCACCTGACCACTCGACTGAGGGTGGAAAGCGGTACTGAAGGAAAGATGGGTTCCCATGGCAGTTTGGAAACTCTCCCAGAAATGAGAAGTGAAAAGGCTGCCATGGTCCGAATTGATCTCTAGTGGAACACCATGGAGTGACACTATTCGAGAAATATAGAAGTCAGCGAGCTGACTAGCAGTGATACTCTCTCGAACAGGAAGGAAGTGAGCCACTTTGGAAAGACGATCAACGACTATGAAGATAGCGTTATTCCCTCTCTTGGTCCTGGGAAAGCCGGTGATGAAGTCCATACCAACTTTATCCCATTTCCATTCAGGAATAGCTAAAGGCTGAAGGGTGCCAGCAGGTCTTTGATGCTCTGCCTTAACGCGACGACAAATGTCACATTTAGCAATGAACTCAGCGATTTCTCTCTTCATCCTAGTCCACCAGAACCTCTGGCGTAGGTCCTGATACATCTTAGTACTACCGGGATGAATCGTGAGAGGAGATTCATGTGCCTCCTTAAGGATCAATTGTCGCAGATGTTGATTCTTGGGAACCACCAAGCGATTCTCAAAGAAAACAACACCACGATCATCCATAGAGAAACATCCACCAACTCCCTTCTTAATGTTTCTCTTGATCCGAGAAATTCCTGTGTCTTGCTTTTGAGCAGCGATAATCCGATCTTCAAGATCAGGTTTCGCCACCAGGGTAGAAAGGAATCCGCGAGGAGCAATGTGAAGGTTAAGCTTACAGAATTCCTCATGGATAAGTGGTTGGCCTTGCTGCAACATGAGATTGTTGCAATAAGATTTACGGCTTAGAGCATCGGCCATGACATTGGCTTTGCCTGGGGTGTAGGTAATCCCTAGATCATAATCTGTGATCAACTCCAACCAACGTCTTTGCCTAAGGTTCAGATCCGGTTGGGTGAAGATATACTTGAGACTCTGGTGATCGGTGTAGATCTCGCAACGTTTACCAAGGAGGTAATGTCGCCAAGTCTTGAGTGCATAGACTACGGCTGCAAGCTCTAGATCATGTGTAGGATAATTCTCCTCATGTGGATGCAACTGTCGAGATGCATAGGCAATCACATGACGATCCTGCATAAGAATGCAACCTAGTCCCTGTCGTGAGGCGTCGCAGTAGATAATAAAGTCTTTAGTGAAATCCGGTGGCACAAGTATGGGAGCAGAGGTCAGGCGCCTTTTCAGTTCCTGAAAACTGTACTCACACTGTGGGGACCACTCGAACTTTTTATCTTTCTTGAGAAGTTCCGTGAGGGGTTTGGCTACTTTGGCGAAGTTTTCAACAAAGCGGCGACAATAGCTGGCTAGGCCAAGGAAACTCCTAACTTGTTTAACGGTCTCAGGTGGAGTCCAATCGAGAACGGCTTGAACTCTCTCGGGATTGACAGCAATGCCCTTACCAGAGATTACGTGGCCTAGGTAGGTCACTTCTGGCAACCAAAATTCACACTTGGAGAACTTGGCATAAAGGCGGTGCTCTCTGAGTTTTTCTAACACAAGTCTAAGATGTTCGGCATGCTCTTCCTCGTTCTTCGAGTAAATAAGAATGTCATCGAGGTAAACCACGACGAACTTATCTAAGTACTCCATGAAGATCGAGTTCATCAAGCGGGAGAATGTGGCTGGGGCGTTGGTTAGGCCGAAGGACATGACGGTGTACTCGTACTGACCATAACGAGTGACAAAAGCTGTCTTGGGAATGTCCCCATTTCTGATCTTGATTTGATGGTAGCCTAACCTTAAATCCATCTTGGAGAAGACTGAGGATCCAGCAAGCTGATCATACAGGTCGTTGATCCTGGGAAGCGGATACTTGTTCTTTATCGTGACCAAATTAACGGGACGATAATCTAGAACCATCCGGTCCGTACCGTCTTTCTTCTTGACGAAGAGGACGGGGCAAGCCCAAGGAGAAGAACTAGGACGGATGAAACCCTTTTGCAAGGACTCATCGAGTTGTTTCTTAAGCTCGGCTAGTTCTAGGGGTGCCATCTTGTAAGGTCTCCGGGAGATTGGAGCTGTTCCTGGGATAAGATCTATGACGAACTCTACATCTCTGTCAGGTGGAACACCTGGCAGTTCCTCTGGAAAGACATCCGGAAAGTCACGGACTACCGGGATATCTTCAAGGTCTGGAAGAGGGCTGGCATTAAGAGAATAGAGCTGACGCTTTGCAACTCTAGTGGAGACGGTGACTAACTTGCCAGATGGGTGTGTAAGCTGAACAGATCTTGTGTAGCAATCAATCTTGGCATGATGAGCTGTCATCCAGTCCATACCCAAGATGATGTTAATATCTGAGGACTTGAGGGCTACAAGTGATGCAAGGAATACAAGTCTGTCAACAAGGATTTCATTACCATGGCTGATTCTGGTGGTCTGCCATCTAGACCCTGGGGTTTGGATTTCAAGCGGAGTTGGCATATCACAAAATGACATGTCGCGCAAACGAGCATAGCCTTCAGAAATGAAGGAGTGAGATGCTCCAGTATCGAATAGAACTGATGCTGGGTGACAATTGACAAGGAGTGTACCAAGAACGACATCCGGATCATCATGAGCGTCTTTAGCTGAGACGTGATGCACACATCCACGTTCAGTGGGGGCCGACTTAACACTGATCATCTTGCGTGATGGCTTAACACAGCCAACAGTCTTCTCGGGCTGAGGTGGAGCATAACTAGTCTGAGAGCAGTCACGTGCATAGTGTCCTGGCTTCCCGCATGTGAAGCAAGTCCCTGAGGTTGGACGGGGACCCGCACTAACAAGCGGTCTACCAGTAGGCCTGGGTGGAACATACGACTGAGCTGGAGGAGGCACCACATGAGATGACCTCGGTGTATAACCGGAAGGAAGAGCAGAGTTTGGAACCCAAATCCGGCGTTTCAGGGAACTAGAGCCAGAGGAGGATCCCAAATCACGGGTGTGCTTACGAGACTCCTCGTAAGTGAGTTGAGCTGTCTCTGCATTGATGGCCTTGTTCACAAGGGCTTGGAATGTATCACAATGATGCAGGTGGAGATCACGACGCAACTTGGGGTTGAGACCCTTCCGGAACCTAGCCTGCTTCTTAGCATCCGTGGACACTTCTTCTGTGGCATAACGGGCGAGGTTCTCGAACTCTCTGCTATAAGCATCAACAGCCATCTTACTCTGGGTGAAACTGCAGAACTCTTCTCTCTTGCGATCAAGGAGGTCTTGGGGAATGTGATGCTCACGAAAAGCCTCAGTGAAATCCTTCCAGGTAGGAATCTGGCCAGCTGGAAGCATAGCCTCATAGTTCTGCCACCAAAGACTAGCAGGACCTTCCAGGTGGTATGCAGCATAGGTGACCTTGTCATCTTCAGCTACGCTCGTGGAACGCAGCTTATGAGTGATGCTACGGAGCCAGTCATCTGCGTCGAGTGGCTCGATGGAATGATGAAAGGTAGGTGGGTGCAAGCGAATGAAGTCATGAATGGTAGCAGACCCTTTGAACTGATGTGCGGTGTTCTCCTCGATACGTGCCAACAAGCGGTTGGACTCACGCTTGTTCCTCTCCATCTCTAACATGAACTCTGTCAACGAAGGTTGGTCAGGAGGATCCTCATTCCTACCATCTCCGTGGTTCTGGCTACGAGCAACGGAACTTCGCTTAGCTGATGACATCCTGAGAACAAAACCAAGGACGAAATCAACATTAACTATAGAATGTAGAATGTAGGACAAGGGTTTAGTATCACTCGAACTCCTAGGGAAAATTCCGGCAGCATAACGGCAGCAAAATGCTCAGAATGAGACATCCTACTAAAAATGGGGTAGTACAACAACTCAACATCACCACTCAAGGTTCTGGGATAGTACTAAACAGACTACACCGGAAATACTCGAAACTGGGGTATGACTCTGATCAACCAATCCTATGGAACTACGGAGTAGTAACACGTGATCCTGATAGACAGAAGAGAAGCCTAGTTCCTTAACCCCGTAGGAAAGATAGGAGGACTCACATCAGAAGGTCAAGAGGTATAAGGAGTAAAAAGAGCCTTACGTTCCTTCCCACAATCAATTCCCTTACATAACTAAAGAATTTCTAGACTCAACTTCGACCAGTATGGCTTGGTAAACCTACAGGCAGTCAGGCTCTGATACCAAAGCTGTCAGGACCCCGACTCGATGCCACATCGATCTAGCATGTAACACCACGGGTGTCGCCTTACCTTTGCCCGGGACCGTTTGCGCATTTTGGCACACGTATATGATGGTGTCGCTAGCATCCATATGATAAAGAGCCCGGGCTGACATGGCTAGTTGTAAACCCAAAGTGGCACTAACTTACAGGGACAGGCATTCATGACCCAGCATCGAACGTGTCGGTCATCAGCGAGTGAATCCAGGCTGTAGCACTGGGCTAACAGGACTCCGGTGAACCGGGCTGTAGCGGGCTAGCAGGACTCCGGTATTCATCGCGTGACATTTCCCCAAAGGGACAGACACAAGATCGAAGAAGGACACATGCCGGCCTGCCTAAGTGTTCCGGAGCAGTAGCAAGCTACCAGGGCTCAGTGGAAGCACTAGGAGACATTTCCCGGTAAGAGAGGCTACTAAGAATAAACAACTAGATAGTCAGATCCCACACATAGCAATACACATTACACGTACGCATAACATGCAAGTATGTGCTGTACAACATGGCATCACAGCATAACTCAACAACTCATATAGATAAAGGCTCGGAAGAGCCGTCATAGCATATATTGCAAACAGGGGTCACAAAACCCATCATACAGAGCATACAAGCAACAAGCGGAAGCATACATGTCTGGGTACAGACATCTACAAATGAAAAGGCTGAAGAGCCTGACTATCTACAACATCCGATTAAGAGCGTAGCTGAGGTACTAGCTACTAGTCGAAGTCCATGAGAACCCTAGTAAGACCGAAGTCTCCGCTGCAAAAACATAAATAAAGCAACATGAGTACAAAGGTACTCAGCAAGACTTACATCAAATCCTATCGTACATGCATTTGTATCAAGAGGGTAATGTGGGGTTTAGTTGCAGCAAGCCAGCTTTGACTCTGTGGCTATCCTGTTCTACGACTACCAGAAACTCTGGAGGTGAAACAACGTACACGAGTCCACTAATCACCATACAATACACTACTATGGGTTCATCCCCGTCTCCCTACGAGAAGGCCATCCATAGCACTCACACTTGTCTTGAGCATTTTAGAATATCCACTTCAAGTTGTCTATGTACCATGTAAGCATCCAAGAAGTCCATAACCGCGGACCTGGCTATTCGAATAGATCATGTTAACCCTGCAGGGGTGTACTTCTTCACACACGCTCTCGCCACTTACCGCCATGTACACGTCATGTATCTCGGCAACCTTCAAGCGGAAGCCTGGCGAGGGTGTCGGCCACGACCTGACTAACCACACAAGACTCTAGTCCAGGTTTATCGCCTATTCGGGTTCCATCCGCAAGGAGATCCGGCCGGGGTGTCGCTTACGGCCCCAAACGATGTGTACAGGGTTCCCGAGCCCACCATCCGGGTGCCACTCGGTACACCAGGCCACGTGGGCCTAGTCTGTCCCAAGCCCACCCTGCCGGGTGCCACTTGGTAGAAAAATAGCACTACCTACAAACACCAGAAACTAGTTGCGACTCCTGGACAGAGATCAAGTTGGTTAATAAGTCGAGAGGGCTTGGAGCGCCCGGAGCCCAATGTGTGGTAGTATCGAGTCATTGGACAACATACACAGAACTCAGGGCTTAAGGACGGTTCCAGTGAGACAACCCACCATGTACTCCTACATGGCCTCTCACCGCTACCTTTACCAAATCGTGTTCACACACTTCACTCTCAGCATCAGAACATATCGTAACACTCCAATTCATTCCCAATGAACCAGACCTGACACAACTCTAAGCAATAGCAGGCATAGCATGGTAGGAACACAACAATGGCTTCAATCAACTCCTACACATGCTAGTGGGTTTCAACTATTTACTGTGGCAATGACAGGTCATGCAGAGGAATGGGTTCAACTACCGCAGCACAAAGTAACAGATGAATCGTTGTTGTCCTAATGCAATAACTGAGAGCAGGAGCGAGAGAGTAGGGTTTTATCGAAATGAACAAGGGGGTTTGCTTGCCTGGTAAAACAACAAGGGAGGCACTGCTTCACAGACAGGTACTCTGGAACGTCTCCGGAGCAGGACCTATCGAGAAGGAACGGTGCCGACAATCAATACATAATCATATGCAACAATATGATGCATGAACATGGCATGTAGATGTGATGCTGTTTGAGCTAATGCATCTAGTAAACATTTGGTTTGAAGTCCATTTGAACCAAAGGTTTAAATGCATTTCTAAATTAAGTCTCTTATATATGCCCTAATGTGTTTTCCCATATTCAGCATGTATAAGTTGGTTTGTCATGCATGAAACTAGTACAGATGGAAAGATTGCATTTTTCTGATAATTTTTCATATATAAATTATTTAAATCTGAGCTACGGTTGAATTGTTATGAATTTTTGAAGTTTAAATCATTTTCTGGATTTTCTGAATTATTTTAATTCCAGAAAATATATAATTGCGTCAGCATGACGTCATCACGACGTCAGCGGTCAACTGGGCTGGTCCGGGTCAAACCTGACGTGTGGGACCCACACGTCAGTGACAGGGGGGTTAACAGGGGTTATTTTAATTTAATTAAATGGTTAGGGGGGCACCGGGCCCACTGTCAGTGTCAGGGGGGGTTAGTTAACGGTGATTAGCACTAAGCTAATCACCTGACGGGCCGGCCCCACATGGCAGGGCTCAGGCGACGGGGCTCGCCACCGGCGACCTCTGGACGCGGCGGAGTCCGCGCCACAGGCCACGGGGACGGCGTCGGAGAGCACCGGGGCGTAGCCCGGGCTCTCGCGCATCTGGTGGAACAGGTGGGAGGAGCGGGGAAGGCCGGAGCTCGCCGGAGCAAAGCTCGCGGCGGCGGCCGGAGTTCGGGCGCGAGCGGAATCGGGCTGCAGGGCACGGGAAGGCCACCTGAGGGGCCCGGCGGCACCCTCGTGGCACCAGGAGCGCGAAGGGAGGCTTGGTTTGGGCGGAGGCGGGCCGAGACGGCGGCGGCGACATGGACGGCGGCGAGAGGCTTCGGCCGTGGTGGGGAACAGTGCTACGGCGTGGATACGAGGGGGAGAAGAAAGGGGAACGGCGGCGGAGCTCACCGCGATCACGCAGAGCAGCACAGCGGGGTCGGGGAAGACCTGGTGACGGCGAATCGACTCGGCGGACGGCGGAGCCCGAGGAGGAAGACGGTGGCGATGGCGGCTACACAGGGCGTCCGGAGGTTCGTGGCTCGACGAGTAGGTGGAGGGGGTTGTGGCGGAGCTCGGAAGCATGTCAGGGAGGCGAGGGGAGGCCGGTGGCCATGGCAACGGCGAGCGATGGCGGCGGCTGCGCTCGGGTGCGCTCGGGGAAGAGAGAACCAGGGAGGAGGGAGAGCGAGAGGGAGGGGAAAAGGACCGGGGCGGCTGCGTGGCGACGTTCCGGATGTCCAGGCGTCGAGGGGGAGGACAGGCAGGCAGGTGCCGTGGCGGCACGACGGTGCGCACGCGCCGGCCACACGCCCCTGGCCTCCTGGCGCGAGGAGGGGGACGACTGGCGTCGGCCAGTCAGCTGGGCCGAGCTGCTAGGCCGATCGGGTAAGTGGCCCAGGTAAGTCTCTCTCCCCTTTTCTGTTTTCTTTTCTAATTTTCTGACATTTGTTTGATTTAATAAATATATTAAATCATTTAATTTTATTATGCCAATTTTTGCAGGAGCTAGATATATTATCCCAGAGCTCTTTTATAATTGGCATAATTTTTGGACCATATTTCATATATATAGAAATATATTTCCAATGCAAATATTTATCGAATTAATCCAAATGGCCAAAATAAATGTCCATGAGCTCCTAAAAATATTGTTTTGATTTTTATCTCTGTCCAATATTTCCAGAGGGCAACATGAGCATTTTCTTGGACCCTTTTGGAGAAATTTTTATTTGGGTCATTTTCAAAAAAATGATTCTGAGGGTTCCACCAATCCTCATTTCAAATTTAAATGAAATTTAAATATGATGCTCAAATGGCTAGCTAGTCTAGGTCATACCAGACTAGGGATGTGACAAATTGTCAGGTGTTCCACCTGACAGGGATGTCGAGTTTGTGATAGACCTTGTTCCAGGAACCGTTCCAATTTCTGGAAGACCCTACAAGATGGCACCCTTAGAACTAGCCGAGATTAAGAACCAACTCGATGAGTCCTTGAAAAAGGGTTTCATCCGTCCTAGTTCCTCTCCTTGGGCTTGCCCCATCCTCTTCGTCAAGAAGAAGGATGGAACGGATCGAATGGTTGTAGATTACCGACCTGTCAACTTGGTCACCATCAAGAACAAGTATCCGCATCCCAGGATCAACGATCTGTATGATCAGCTCGCTGGATCCTCAGTCTTTTCCAAGATGGATTTGAGGTTAGGCTACCATCAGATCAAAATCAGAAACGGGGACATTCCCAAAACGGCATTTGTTACTCGTTATGGCCAATACGAGTACACCGTTATGTCCTTCGGTTTAACCAATGCCCCAGCTACCTTCTCCCGGTTAATGAACTCGGTTTTCATGGAGTACTTGGATAAATTCGTCGTGGTATACCTCGATGACATACTCATCTACTCCAAGAATGAAGAGGAACATGCCGAACATCTAAGGCTGGTATTGATGAAACTTCGAGAGCATCGCCTTTATGCCAAATTCTCCAAGTGTGAATTTTGGTTGCCAGAAGTGACCTATCTAGGCCATGTAATCTCTGGCAAGGGTATTGCTGTCAATCCCGAGCGAGTTCAAGCCGTCCTTGATTGGACTCCACCTGAGACGGTCAAGCAAGTTCGAAGCTTCCTTGGCTTAGCGAGCTATTGCCGCCGCTTCGTCGAGAATTTCTCCATGGTTGTTAAACCTCTAACTGAACTCCTCAAGAAAGATAAAAAGTTCGAGTGGACTCCACAGTGCGAGTTCAGCTTTCAGGAACTGAAAAGACGCCTGACATCTACTCTCGTACTGGTACCACCAGATTTCTCCAAGGACTTTATTATCTATTGCGACGCCTCGCGACAAGGACTAGGTTGCATACTCATGCAAGATCGTCAGGTAATTTCCTATGCTTCACTGCAATTACACCCACATGAGGAAAATTATCCCACACATGATCTAGAGCTTGCAGCTGTAGTCCATGCACTTAAAACTTGGCGACATTACCTTCTCGGTAATTGTTGCGAGATCTTCACCGATCACCAAAGCTTGAAATATATCTTCACCCAACCAGATTTGAATCTCAGGCAAAGATGTTGGGTCGAGTTGATCTCGGATTACGACTTAAGAATAACTTACACCCCGGGCAAAGCTAATGTCATGGCTGATGCACTAAGTCGTAAGTCCTATTGTAACAACCTGATGTTACAACAAAGTCAACCACTTCTCCATGAGGAATTTCGTAAGATTAATCTTCACATTGTTCCTCGAGGATTTCTATCCACCCTGGTGGCGAAGCCTAACCTTACGGATCAAATCATAGCTGCCCAGAAGCATGATAAGGGCATTTTCCGAATTAAGGAAAACATTGCTACCGGAGTTGCTAAATGTTTTTCCATGGATGAGCGAGGTGTTGTCTTCTTCGAGAACCGTTTGGTGGTTCCCAAGAAACAACAACAACGCCAGTTGATCCTTAAGGAAGATCATGAATCCCCTCTCACCATTCATCCCGGTAGTACTAAAATGTATCAAGACCTACGCCAGAGGTTTTGGTGGACTAGGATGAAAAGAGAAATCGCTCAATACATTGCTTGTTGCGACGTCTGTCGTCGTGTTAAAGCAGAGCATCAACGGCCTGCTGGCACCCTTCAACCTTTGGCTATTCCCGAGTGGAAATGGGATAAAATCAGTATGGATTTCATCACTGGGTTTCCCAACACCAAAAGAGGGAATAATGCCATCTTCGTCGTGATCGACCGTCTTTCCAAAGTAGCCCACTTTCTACCTATTCGTGAGAGTATCAACGCTAGCCAGCTAGCCGATTTATACATCTCCCGAATAGTGTCTCTTCATGGTGTTCCATTGGAAATTAACGCAGACCGTGGGAGTCTCTTCACCTCTCGATTTTGGGAAAGTTTCCAAAATTCTATGGGAACTCGTCTCTCTTTTAGTACCGCCTTCCATCCTCAATCAAGTGGTCAAGTAGAGCGAGTCAATCAAATTCTGGAAGATATGCTCCGAGCTTCTGTCATCTCGTTCGGAATGAGTTGGGAGAAATGCCTTCCATTCGCGGAGTTTGCTTATAACAATAGTTATCAAGCTAGCTTGGGCAAGGCTCCTTTCGAAGTTCTCTATGGACGAAAATGTCGAACGCCTCTTAACTGGTTAGAAACTGGGGAAAGACAACTCTTTGGCCCGGATATGATTCAGGAAGCAGAAGAGCAGGTTCGTGTTATTCGTGAGAAATTGAAAACAGCCCAATCTCGTCAAAAGAGTCAATATGATCGTAAACATAAGCCTATGACTTATGAAGTCGGCGAGAAGGCTTACCTTCGGGTTACTCCGTTAAAGGGAACCCATCATTTCGGTATCAAAGGCAAATTGGCTCCTCGTTACATTGGACCCTTTCGCATTCTTGCCAAACGAGGAGAAGTTGCCTACCAATTGGAACTACCTTCGCATCTTTCCAGAGTTCACGATGTCTTCCACGTTTCTCAACTCAAGCATTGCTTCGCGGATCCTATCCGTGGAGTGGACCACAAAACGCTTGATCTACAAGATAACCTCTCATATCTGGAATATCCCGTTCGTATCCTTGATCAAGCTGAGCGTACCACTCGACGTCATAATATCAAGTTTCTCAAGGTTCAATGGTCACACCATTCCGAGAAAGAAGCCACTTGGGAAAGGGGGGATCGTCTTCGACTCGAGTACCCCACCTTCTTCCCGGAGGATCCTAAATCTCAGGACGAGATTCTTTTGAGTGGGGTGAGTTGTCACACCCTAGCTACTTCAAGCATTAGAGTGTGCATCATGTTTAAATTCCTCTTAAATTTGAAATGGGGAAGACAGAAACCCCAGCACCCCCCTGGAAACAGCTAGGGTCTACTAAAATTATTTTCAATGAACCTGAAATGCCCTTCTAAAAAGTTCACTCTCTTTGTCTTGGGTTAGCACCTCTGGCAAAATTGGTGCACAATTTTCTAGGTCAACAGAAGGTCATTGAATTAAATCATAAGTATTTGATTTGGGGCATTTAAATGCTATAAAATAATTTAAATGCTCAAATAATTCTGGAAATAAGTGTGGGCTGTTGGAAATATTCTAAACAGAGCCCACAATTATTTTCAGGATTTTTGAAGATGTCTAGGTATTTTTAATAAAGCCCAACAGTTGCAGATAAATAGAAAAAGAAAACAAATAAAGAGAGAGAGAGAGAGAGAGAGAGAGAGAGAGAGAGAGAAACCCACCTGGGCCTCACCTGTGCTGGCCCAGCCCACCTGGCCTGTGCCAGTTGTCACCCACCTCTGCCAGTAGGCAGAGGCGTGTCGCCGGCGCGTGCACCCGCGGCCACCTCCTGCTTCCACCTCCTGCTGCCTCCTCGTCCCCATCCGAGCGCCACGGAGACGCCCAACACCTCCCTGCACTCCTCCCCTCTCTCCCCCTCGTCTCCCTCAACCTATCCCGCGATGGCCGGGCGCGATCCTCGCCGCCGTTCACCGTAGTTGTCACCAGAGCCACCCCCTCGCCTCTCTGATAAGCCCATTAGCTCCGCGCTGCCGTCCTCGACCTCCTCGTCGACTCCCGCGACGCCGGACGCCTCCAAGCACCTCATCGACGCCTTCTTCTTCCTCGGTCCGCCGATATCGCCGGCAACACCCCGACGACGTCCGACCTCCCCCGATCCCGCTGAGACGCGTTCTGCAACCGCCGTGAGCTCCTCCACCAAACCCCCTCTTCTCTGCTTCGTTTGCTCACCGTAGACGCCGCCCCCTTGCTCACCGTAGCACGCCGCCACGCGAGCTCGACGCCGGCGTCACTCTGGTGACCATTTGGTTAGGCGCAGGTGCCTAACGCACTCACCGCACCTCGTAGCGCCTCGCTAGAGCGTCCGTTTCCCCGCTAGCTCGCTACAGTAGCAAAACCACCAATGGTCGAGCTCTGGCCGCCGCCACGAGCTCGATTCTGGCGAGCTCGCTCCACCCCAGCTCCTCCTACTTGCCCCACTAGATGCGCACAAGCCCCAGCTACGCGTAGGACCAAACCACGGTCGATTTGGTCGCCTGTGGGCGATTTCCGAAGCTCTCCGCCGTCTCGGCCTCGCCGGCGACTCAACGAGGGGTTTGACCCCAGTTTGACTCCGCCTGAGACACTGATATGTGGGGCCGGCTCCTAACTAAATTAGATTAGTTTTAATTAGAGCTAATCACTGTGTTAGAGATTAATGACCTCGTTAACTAACTCTCTCTCACTGACATGTGGGCCCAGGCCCCACTGACAATTAATTAGAGTTAATTTAACATTGTTAACTAGTTGAGTCACTGACAGAGAGCGCCCACCAGTCAGGTTTGACCTGGGCTAGCGCCTTTGACCCGCTGACGTCACAGTGACATAGTGCTGACGCATTAATTCAATTACTGGATTTATTCTTTAATAGGAAATTCCAGAAAATATCCAAAACTTCTAAAAATCATAGAAAATCAACCATAGCTCCAAATGAAAAGATTTATATATGAAAAATGATCATAAAAATTCAATCTATCCATCTGTAATGGTTTCATGCATGACAAAACAAATTAACCTTGTTGTTTAAGCAGAATAAGGTAATGCACTAATAAGGCCATGTTTAATGAGCTAATATTTGAATCTTTGATTCAAATGAGTTCATCCCCTTCTGCTTTAGCTTGCATTTGGCCAAGACACTTTCATTTTGCCATGTCATAGCATGCATCATATTGTTGCACATTGCCATGTATTGATTATGTTCGGTGTGTTTTTCGTGGTAGGTTCTACCTCCGAGGATAACCCCGAGTATCCGTCTGAAGGGCAGTACCCTACTACCTCCACAACAGGCAAGCAACCCATTGATCATTCCGATACAAACCCATGTTCTCGCTTCTGCTTTTGTTTACTGCATTAAGACGACGTGATTCAAACTGCTGTGTGCTATGGTAGTTGAACCCTTATCCTCTTCATGACCTGTCATTGCCACAGTAACTAGATGAAACCCACTAGCATGTGTAGGAGTTGATTGAGCCATGTATGTGATTCCTACCTTGCTATGCCTGCTATGCTTAGAGTTGTGTCAGGTCTAGTTCATCTGGGTGATGGCCAGAGTGATATGATTATGTCGGTAATGTGACGGATGTGTTGAACATGTTTTGGTAAAGGTATCGCTGAGAGGCCATGTAGGAGTACATGGTGGGTTGTTCCATTGAGACCGTCCATAAGAACTGAGATCTGTATGCGTGATTTAAGACTCAGCTACTACCATAGATTAGGCCCTGAAATATGACCCCGCTCGACTTACTGACCCCGCTCGCCCTCTGTCCAGGAGTTGCAACTAGTTTCTGGTGTTTGTAGGTTATGTGTTGGCGGCTGTGCGTAGCGCTGACCCTAGGGGTGGGCTATGATGCGGTAGAGGTATGCCGGGCGCCCGTTTGGCGTCTCGGGACCCTGTACACATCGTTTGGGGCCGTTGAGGACACCCCGGCCGGATTTACTTGCGGATGGAACCTGAATAGGCGATAAACCTGGACTAGAGACTTGCGCGGTTAGTCAGGTCGTGGTCTACACCCACGTCGGTTTTCGCTTGAAGTCTGCCGAGCACAAGTCGTGAGTAGACGCTAAGTGGTGGAAACATGTGTGACGAAGTACACCCCTGTAGGGTATAAAACTATTCGAATAGCCGCGTCCGCGGTAAAGGACTCCTTGGTTGCCTATACAGTTCATAGACAAGTTAATGGTTACTACTAAAAGACTCAAGATAAGTGTGAGTACCGAGGATGGCCCTCTCGTAGGATGACGAGAGAGGATCCCCGGTGGAGTATTGTGTTGGTGAGTAGTGGACTCGTGTGCGAAAACTATTCTACTAGTGGAGTTCCATAGGATAGCTTAGCCAAGAGTCAAAGCTGGCTTGCTGCAATAACCCCACCACCTTCTTGAGAATGAGCATGTATAGTAGGTTCTGATGTAAGACTTGCTGAGTACCTTGTACTCATGTTTGCTTATTTGTTGTTTTCAGACGAGAACACCGCCCCCTCCGATGGGTTTTATGTAGACCTTGATGTCGACGAGTGACTAGCCACCCAGGTGGTGATCCTGGCCATGGAGGGCCCTATGTAGATAGACAGGCTTCGAGAAGCCTTCTTTCTTTCTAGTGTCTGTACTCAGACTAGTTGCTTCCGCTTGTGCTTGTATGATTGTATGACTTGAGTGTCGGGTCATGTGACCCCTATCTGTATGAACATGTTATGTATGGATCTCTGGAGCCTTTAAATAAAGTACTTGAGTTGTAGAGTTTTGTTGTGATGCCATGTTGTATGTACTCATATCGGGCATATTGTGTGTATGATTGAAATGCTTGGTATGAGTGGGATCCGACAATCTAGTTTTTTATCCTTGGCAGCCTTTCTTATGGGGAAATGTAGTCTAGTGTTCCTCGAGCCATAGTAGTCCGCTACAGCCCGGTTCCTGCTAGCCCATCACTACTGCTCAGGACTCTTGACTGGCCGACATGTGATTCATGTCGTTCCTATGTCTGTCCCTTCGGGGAAATGTCACGCGGTGACATCCAGAGTCCTGCCTAGCCTGCTACAGCCCGGGTTTCCCCGGAGTCCTGTTAGCCCAGTGCTACAGCCCGGAATCACTCGCTGATGACCGACATGCTCGATTTGATTCATGTATGTCTGTCTCCATAGGTTTGTGCCGCTTTGGGTTCACGACTAGCCATGTCGGCCTGGGTTCTCTGCCATACGGATGCTAGCGACACTATCATATACGTGAGCCAAAAGGCGCAAACGGTCCTGGGCCATGGTAAGGCGACACCCGTGGGATACCGTGCGTGAGGCCGCAAAGTGATACGAGGTGTTACCGGCTAGATCGATGTGACTTGGGATCGGGGTCCTGACACACTTGATGAATGTTTTGGTGATCAACTTGCGGGTTCCGCCCATGAACCTATTCATAGGGGTTGGCACACGTTTTCGTCATGATTCTCCGGTAGAAACTTTGGGGCACTCTTTGAGGTTCTATGTGTTGGTTGAATAGATGAATCTGAGATTGTGTGATGCATATCGTATAATCATACCCACGGATACTTGAGGTGACATTGGAGTATCTAGGTGACATTAGGGTTTTGGTTGATTTGTGTCTTAAGGTGTTATTCTAGTATGAACTCTAGGGTTGTTTGTGACACCTATAGGAATAGCCCAACGGATTGATTGGAAAGAATAACTTTGAGGTGGTTTCGTACCCTACCATAATCTCTTCGTTCATTCTCTTCTATTAGTGACTTTGGAGTGACTCTTTGTTGCATGTTGAGGGATAGTTATCTGATCCAATTATGTTATTATTGTTGAGAGGACTTGCACTAGTGAAAGTATGAACACTAGGCCTTGTTTCCTAGCATTGCAATACCGTTTATGCTCACTTTTATCATTAGTTACCTTGCTGTTTTTATAATTTCAGATTACAAATACCTTTATCTACCATCCATATTGCACTTGTATCACCATCTCTTCGCCGAACTAGTGCACCTATACAATTTACCATTGTATTGGGTGTGTTGGGGACACAAGAGACTCTTTGTTATTTGGTTGCAGGGTTGGTTGAGAGAGCCCATCTTCATCCTACGCCTCCTATGGATTGATAAACCTTAGGTCATCCACTTGAGGGAAATTTGCTACTGTCCTACAAACCTCTGCACTTGGAGGCCCAACAACGTCTACAAGAAGAAGGTTGTGTAGTAGACATCAGTAGGTTTCGGGTTTGTCCAGAACCATACTGCGAGACGTGGTCGAGCAAGATGGGATTTGCCCCTCCGATCAGGAGAGATTTACTCTAGGCCCCTTGTGTGATCCGACCAGGATAAGCATGGCCATGCGACAAGGATTATGAGATAATACGGTTTGTGGTCGGCATCATTGGAACGAGAAAGAGGTCGTGCTTGCACAAGGATGACATACTCGCCTTGAGCTCGACAAGATATATCATGTGGCAAAAGGAATGGAAGTGTGATGTACAGGTTCGCTAACCAGCTTCATAGTCTGCTTGGTGTTTGGCATGCCTTGCTAGAGGCCGCTACCAACCGTGCAGTTCGGAGGTGATCCGAACTGCGACCAAGCCGACTTGAACCTAAAGGGTCGCGCGCTTAAGGGAAGGAACCTACGAGGTCGGATCCGAGGACACTGGTCGGATGTGATCCAAACTATATTCGGATTGTGGCCGAGTAGACTTATGGGCTTTAGGGTCCGTGCGAGGCCCAAGTGTTGAGCCCGTGACGGACGCCTATATATATAGTGGAGGTGCGGCACACTAATGGGGTTGATCGCTTCGGCGCTGTCACTAGGGTTTTCATGTGTTGCGAATAGACACCTACACTCGCCGCCGGTTGTGTGATCATACCTAGCAGTCCGCCGCACGACGTTCCTCTTGCACGCGCGGATACCGTTAGAGGCGGTGCACTTGCGCCGCTCCGGCGAACCTGTACGTGAGAACCGACCACCGGTTGTACGAGGGAGATCGGACGAGGAGGAGGCGATCCACGTGGACGCGCTGCCCCAACTCTTCTTCCGCTGCACGACACTGTGCGTCTAGTGGTAACAAACTGTGATCCATCTCTCGTAGCATGTTCTTGGTTGTTCTGTGCGTAGGAAATTTTAATTTGCAGTCGACGCACGCTACCGTAGATCCCAACACCAAGAAACCTCGAAAATCATTTACCTCAAGCTTCGAAAAGCATCTGTTATACGAGTTATGGAAATACTCCCGAACTCCCGCCCCAGTACTGGGTGGCGTCGAGGTTATCTCACCAACAACTGCATAAAAGAGATTTTTGATGTCGGCGAACTCAGGTATTCCGGAACTGCAACGATAAAATTGTGACGAGAACACCTCAGAGCTCAACTCCCCGAGACACTGCCACAACCCCTAAATGTCAGGAGGCACCAAGAACAATGTTCTCATCACAAAACCATCGGAACGATTCCAAGATACCCACGTGATCCTAAAAATTGTTTTAGTGAAATTTGAGGAGAGAAGAGTCAAAACTCTATGCCAGGAGGCCTCACCAGAGCGACGAAGGGACTGAGGAGTAAAAAGAATCCTACTCTCCGATATATATAATCCTAAGACTCAAAACCTTTTGTTCTAGACTCAACAATGTCAGCGATTCGGTCAAACAGGGGTCTCCTAAGTCAGGGAAGGCTCTAATTACCATCTTGTAACACCCACAATGCGGCTATATCTCCCACATGTCGGGGCACGACTTACAGGCATAGCCGCATGGTAGGTTTGTCGCAAGAGGGGTAATCTTCACACATCCCATGTACTTAATAAGAAAGGGATAAAGAGTTGGCTTACAATCGCCATGTCAGGACCCCGATTCCAAGTCACATCGATATAGCCGGTAACACCCCATATCACATTGCGGCCTCACGCACGATATCCCCACGGGTGTCGCCTTACCATGGGCCGGGACCGTTTGCGCCTTTTGGCTCACGTATATGATAGTGTCACTACCATCCATATGACAGAGAACCCGGGCCGACATGGCTAGTCGTGAACCCAAAGCGGCACAGACATATGGAGACAGGCACACATGAATCACATCGAGCATGTCGGTCATCAGCATGTGAATCCGGGCTGTAGCACTGGGCTAACAGGACTCCGGGGAACCCAGGCTATAGCAGGCTAGGCAGGACTCCGGAAGTCACCGCGTGACATTTCCCCTAAGGGACAGACATAGGAACGAAGTGAAACACATGCCGGCCAGTCAAGTGTCCTGAGCAGTAGTGCTGGGCTAGCAGGACTCCGGTGAACCGGGCTGTAGCGAACTACTATGGCTCGAGGAGCACTAGACTACATTTCCCCATAAGAAAGGCTGCCAAGGATAAACAACTAGATTGTCGGATCCCACACATACCAAGCATTTCAATCATACACACAATATGCTCGATATGTGCAAATACAACATGGCATCACAACAAAACTCTACAACTCAAGTACTTTATTTAAAGGCTCCAAAGAGCCATACATAACATCTTCATAACACGTAGGGGTCACATGACCCGACACTCAAATCATACAAGCATACAAGCACATGCGGAAGCAAATAGTCTGAGTACAGACACTAGAAAGAAAGAAGGCTTCTCGAAGCCTGTCTATCTACATAGGGCCCTCCATGGATCAGGATTACCACCTGGGTGGCAAGTCACTCATCGACGTCGAGATCTACATAAAACCCATCGGAGGGGGCGGTGTTCTCGTCTGAAAACAACAAATAAGCAAACATGAGTACAAGGTACTCAACAAGTCTTACATCAGAACCTACTATACATGCTCATTCTCAAGAAGGTGGTGGAGTTATTGCAGCAAGCCAGCTTTGACTCTTGGCTAAGCTATCCTACGAGACTCCACTAGTAAATATTTTCGCACACGAGTCCACTAATCACCAACACAATACTCCACCGGGGATCCTCCCTCGTCATCCTACGAGAGGGCCATCCTCGATACTCACACTTATCTTGATTTTTTTAGTAGTATCCATTAACTTGTCTATGAACTGTATAGGCAACCAAGTAGTCCTTTACCGTGGACGCGGCTATTCGTATAGTTTTATACCCTGCAGGGGTGTACTTCGTCACACATGTTTCCACCACTTAGCGTCTGCAAACAACATGTGCTCGGCAGACTTCAAGCGAAAACCGACGTGGGTGTAGACCACGACCTACTAACCGCACAAGTCTCTAGTCCAGGTTTATCGCCTATTCAGGTTCCATCCGCAAGTAAATCCGGCCAGAGTGTTCTCAATGGCCCCAAACGATGTGTACAGGGTCCCGAGACGCCAAACGGGCGCCCGTCATACCCGGCCACAGTGTATCTACCGCATCATAGCCCACCCCTAGGGTCAGTGCTACGCACGTCCGCCAACACATAACCTACAAACACCAGAAACTAGTTGCAACTCCTGTACAGAGGGCGAGAGGGGTCAGTAACTCGAGCGGGGTCATATTTCAGGGCCCAATGTGTGGTAGTAGCTGAATCTTAAATCACGCATACAGATCTCAGTTCTTAGGGACGGCCTCAATGAAAAAACCCACCATGTACTCCTACATGGCCTCTCATCGATACCTTTACCAAATCATGTTCAACACATCCCTCACATTACCGACATAATCATTTCACTCTAGCCCATCACCCAGATGAACCAGACCTGACTCAACTCTAAGCATAGCAGGCATAGCAAGGTAGGAAACACATACATGGCTCAATCAACTCCTACACATGCTAGTGGGTTTCATCTAATTACTGTGGCAATGACAGGTCATGTAGAGGATAAGGGTTCAACTACCGTAGCACACAGCAGTTTGAAACGTTGTTGTCTTAATGCAATAAATGAGAGTAGAGGCGAGAACATGGGATTGTATCGGTATGATCAATGGGGTTGCTTGTCTGATGGAGTGGTAGTAGGGTACTGCCCTTCAGTTGGATACTCGGAGATATCCTCGGAGGCAGAACCTACCACGAAGGACACACAGCACATAATCAACACATGACAATATGCAACAATATGATGCATGCTATGACATGGCAAAATGATGTGTCCTGCCTAATGCAATGTGAAACAACTTGAAATGGGTCCATTTGATTCAAAGATTCAAATGAAGGTTAAAGTTCTTATGCATAAAAAGTGTATTAGCTTGTTTCACCTAAACAGCAAGGTTAAAGTAGTTTGTCATGCATGAAACCACTGCAGCTGGATAGATTGAATTTTTCTGATCATTTTTCATATATAATTTGTTTGATTTGGACCTATGGTTGATTTTCTATGATTTTTAGAAGTTTTGGCTATTTTCTGGAATTTCCTATATAAAAATAAATCCTGAAAATGAATAATTGCGTCAGCACTGCGTCACTGTGACGTCAGGGAGTCGAAGGCGCCAGGGCCAGGCAAACCTGACTGGTGGGCCCTGTCTGTCAGTGTCTCAGCTAACTAACAGAATTAAGTTAGTACTAACTAACTGTTAGTGGGGCCTGGGCCCACATGTCAGTGACCTAAACTAACTAAAATTAGTTAGCACTAATCCTAAACTAATTAACAGGTTGGCCCCGCCTGTCATAGGCTCAGGGGGAAGTCAACTTGGGCCCACACGTCATGTCCACAGGTCAAAACATGGTCAACTCGCCGGCGGCTTCACGCTGGCGACGACATACGCGGCGGAGGGGCTCGGGTTTTGCCCACAGTCGACCAAATCGACTGCGGTTTGGTCCTACGCGTAGCGGGGAGGCCGGGAACGGTGCCGGCGACGACCTTGGCGGTCTCCGGAGTTCGGGCAAGGATAAACCCGAAGCTATAGGGCACGGCGAGGCACGGGGAGTGGTGCGTTAGGCTCCTGGGAACGGGGTGAGGGTGGTGACGCGCTCGGAATCGAGCTTACACGCCTGTGGCCACGGCGGCGACATGGCCGGCGGAGCCGAGCTCTCGGGCTCAACGGAGCCCGCGGTTAGAGGGAGAAAACGGCAAGGAAAGAGAGGGGAATGAAGAAGGGCACCGAGATGAGAGGGGGTCGGTGGCGATGAGCTCCTCTCGGGAGGGCATGGGGAGAGAGCCAGAGGGGGAAGAGGGGCACGGGGAGAGTGGGGAAAGTGAGAGGGGGATGAGGGAGAGTGCGTGGCACTCGTAGAAGGCATCCTGGGTGTCGGCAGAAGCAGGAGGTGGCCGGCGTGTGGCCGCGGGCGCCGGGCACGCGCCTCTCGTCCTCCTGGCGAGAGGAGGGGGATGACTCGCGGTAGCCAGTGGGCTGGGCCGAGCTGGGCCAGGCCAGAGCGACAAGTAGGCTCTAACTCTCTCTCTTTTCTATTTTGCTTTTATTTATTTCCTGCTATGTGTATTGAAATAGAATAAATACTATTTCATTTCCAAAAACTCTAGAAATACTCAGAGGCACATCTGGGAATATTCTCAACTGCCTAAAAATGCTTCCAAGATTATTTTTGCACTTTAAAATATTTATAGCATTTAAAATGCCCAAATTCAAATACTTATGGCTTGTTCAAAAATCCAGAATGGCTCCATAAATTGCAAGACCATTTTTGGCAGAGGTTTTAGTCAAGACCAAAAATGGTGGGCTTTTATGAAGGGCATTTTGGGTTCATTGAAATTCCAATTGTTGGAAATTAGCATTTTCAGGGGGGTGTTGGGGTTGATTAGGCCCCATTTCAAGTTTAAAAGAAATTTAAACATGATGCACATGTTCATCCAATCCTAATGCATGACTAAAAGCAGGGATGTGACACGCCACTTCAAACAATACATAAATATATCATACATCATCCAGGATACAATCAAGGTCCGACTACGGAACCAAATAAAGTAACACAACCCCAAATGCTAGATCCCTGATTCACTCACCACAAGGTATTGAATGACAAAACAAGCATAACATCAGCAAGAAGACATGTTCAAGAAGCTAACCATGGCAAGAGCAAGTTCATAGCATGCATGGATCAATAACAACACCCATGGCAAAATTGATTAACATGTAAACAAACTGCCAGAAACATTTTATAGCAAAAGTAGGGCAAGATTGAGACATGCTAGGGCACTCCATAATTGCAAACAGGGGCACGGATGGATAGAGCACAACCATATGTCCAAATCATCCTTACTTAAGCAACTCAAAACAAGCATGGATCTTACTGTAGCATCTAGTTTACATGGCATAAAAATAACAGCAGGAAAAATGACTTAGTAGAATCCCAAGTCCCTGAAAACAGCAATATCACGAAGGCTACTTTGCATGCTTGTGCTAGTCACCGCATAGATCACAAAAATACATGGAAAGCACCCCTATAAATATGGCATGACATAGATCAAAACACATGTAGAGCTCATGCCCATATGCAGCACACAACAAATGTAGGAAAAATGACAAATCCTCATACTCTGATAAGAATCAACACCTAACAATTTATATCACTCTTGCATCAGTGATTAGGGCATCGAGATGGACTCAAACAAGCATGACACAATGTAACAAAAATGAAGAGCATCTCACAATGAACATTTTGATATATCCTGCGCATGAAACCGAGCTACGGTCATGAAGTTACGATGCGATGAATAGGGGCTCAAAATACTGTAGAAAAAGGACATAGAGATATATTACCCTCCGGATCTAGGGTTCCGGGCACGTGTATCGAGGTTGGACGGAATCCTCGCCGGAGTACAGGATGGAGTTGGCCAAAGACGTTGAGGACGCTGGATCTGAGGCGGCCGGAGACGACGGAGGGCGGCGGATGCGCGGGCGCGACGTGGTGCCCACGGAGATCGGCGGTGGCGGTGGGGCACCGGGCGGCGAGCTTGGCGGCGGCGGCCGGGTCGGGCGGGCGGCGGCGGTGGAACCGAGGCATGGGCGGCGGGGCGCGGGTGGAGAGGCGGCGGCGGGGCGGGGCCCGGTCGGCGTGCGGGAGGGCCGGCCATGCGCCAGGCGGGCCGACGCGGAGGGAGATGGCGGCGCGACATGTGGTGTCTCCTGGTTGGTCGGGCGACGGTGGCAGACGCGTCCGGCTTCGCCCGGACGTGTCCGGCGGCGGTGGAGGGTGGAACTAGGGTTTCGGGACCGGGATTTTGGATGGGGAGGACATATTTATAGCTAGGAGGACGTAGGAGTGTCCAAATGGGGTGTAGTTTTCGCCCACACGATCGTGATCCGACGGCGGAGGACATGGGAGTGGTTTGGAAGGGTTATTGGGCCGTTTTGGAGGGGTGTTGGGCTCAAACACACACCAGGCCTTTACGGTTCCCCGGTTAACCGTTGGAGTATCAAACGGACTCCAAATGACACGAAATTTGATAGGCGGTCTACCGGTGGTGTACCAAGGCCGCTTGGCAAATCTCAGTTCATTTCGAGAACGTTTAACACCCGCTCACGAAAAGAGACAAAAGGGGGATGCCGGTGCACGTAGGAGTGTCGGCTTGCAAAACGGACAACGGGAAAATGCTCGTATGCAAGAGACGAACACGAATGCAAATGCGATGCACATGATGACATGATATGAAATGCATGACATGAAAAAAATGCAAAACAAAGACAAAAACCCAACCATGAAGAGAATCTCACAACACAACTCCGGAAAAGGCAAGGTCAGAGTTACAAATATGGAAAGTTGTATCCGGGGCATTACAACACTCCACCACTACGAGAGGATCTCGTCCTGAGATCTAGCATGTCACTGGAGGGAAACGGAAGATGAAGGGGGTAAAACAAAGTTGCTTCTTTGACAAACGAGTGAGACCAACGAACCTTGATAGTTTGAACAAATTGAAAGAAAAATACAACGAAGATGAACAAAGTTGAAAACACTCCGTTAGAAAAGAGGAACAAGGAACATTACTAGAGCCTTGTAGGTTGAATGACATAATAAAAGGGTTGTGATGGACATGAAGTACATGCAAGTACTCCGGTTGAAACGAGATGTACAAAGAACGATAAGGATCAATTATGACAACACTCCGGTTAAATGGATAAGCACGAAAAGAACACGATCCTCACCATTCGAGATGATGAGAGAAAAGAGCGACATCACAATGCCTCCGAAAGAAATGTAAGAATGGAACCAAAAGAACGGAGGATAAAACCACATCTTCTACCTCAAATGAGCTCATAAATAACATCTTTAGGAGAAGGGTCGAACGGAGTTGTTGGAAATCCAACAACGAAAAGAGTAAGCTTTTTGTGGGCTTATGGGAAAACATCTCAAAATTTGAGATGAAATTCCTCCACTAATGGAATCACTGCTTGCTTGAGAGCAACGAAGAGATGAAAACCTCTTTCATCGCAAGAATAGGAGGAAACTTGGATTATTGATAAGCACCACAATAGCAACATTCCTTAGGGAAGGCTTTAGGTGAAATATAACTCAAGATAACTCCAACGAAGAGATTGATGGATTGAGAAGAACTCATGCTCTAAGAAATTGATGGGTTTAACTATCTCATTCTTGACAATGTTGAAATCATGACACACAAAGGGAAATTGTCAAGAGTGACATAACACCACCTCAAAAGATAAGATAGGAGGAACTGCACTTTGGAATGCAAGATGAAGAAGGCTTGAACTCCTCAAAACAAAACATGTGTTGAGCACCATGTTTAATTTTGAGCATAGCTTGGAGGATCTTTACTCGAAGAAAAAATATTGAAGAACAATTGAAGAATGAAAGGAATCCTTGACGAACCACCATATTGAGCCTCCATGAAGAACTCCGGTACTAAAAGAATGATCAATAAGAAGTGAAGGATGAAAAGAATAAGATTGAAGCCTTGCAATGATTGGATGGATCTTCGTGATGATATAATGCAGAAAAACTTGGAACTCCGGAAAGAAAGATGAACAAATGAAATCAAGAATTTGATGAACCTCCGGAATAAGGAATTAATCACTTGGATGAAACAAGAATAAGAATTACATTATGCTTATCCTTGATCAATTAAATTGATGACAAGCAATGGATTTGGCATATTACTTATTCTCGTTGAAAGGATTAAGAGAGATATAGCGTAAACTTGGGAAGGTCTTCGATGAACCACCGGTAGGATTGAAACAACGAATAAATTGATATGATAACCAAGGAAGAGAACTCTTGAATGAACCACCGTTAGAATTGAACATGAACGAAGAAAAGATAAGGCAACACCAGGGAGAATTAGAGAACGAATGAAGATACTTGAGGGAATTTAGATACAAGTGAAACAAAGAGATCACGAACAGACTAGACAATACTTGAGCGATGCACCGGTAAGATTTGGAGAATGAGAGCTAAAAGCTGAGAATGAATAAACCCGAAATGATGGCCTCCGGAGAATCAAACCGAAAAGACTCCTGAATTGCTCCGGATGGTTGAAAAGAATTCTCACAATCGGAACAATTATGAGCGGATGGCATCAAGCTAGAACCATGAATCTTGAGAGAACCGGTAAGATTTGGAGGAAAAACACTTCTTCGGTCTTCAAATATCCGAGAATGACGATGAGAAACACCACCATGAATTGTTGTGGCACTCCGGAATGAAAATTAGAAAGGTTGAACCAACAATGAAAGGAATTTGAAGGATCTTGGAGAAAAACATGTGACTGATAACAATTCATTTTTACGTCAAGCTTGGAAAAAAATTGAGTGTAGCTCCAGAAAATTAGAAGAGTTAGGTAAGATCCTGGGAAAAGACCTGTGGGTTAGGGCCCACTCAAAAGAAACACCGTTGAACGGTTACTTGAAAGGGAAATTGCACCGGTAAGAATTAAATGGCTTGATTAAGATAACATCCTCGAAAGAGCTTGAATGAAAGTACAGTGGAAACATGAATCTTCAAGATATCTTGAGCACTCCAGAACAATTGAATAGAGAGAAGTGGATGATTAAGGGGTGCATCGGCATGATAAAACATTTCAAACGAGGAAATTAATATGATCAACACCAAAGCTTGAATGGAATCCACCGGAGAAGAAAGGGAACGAATAATGATGAACTTGAAGCTTCGTTAGAATCTTCATGAGAATCATCGGATAAGAACCTTGATTGAAAAGAACGAAGAGACTTCACATGAATAAAATGGATACTAGATTAAGAAATATGATTCCTTGAAGAAAAAGGGTAGGAGGGCGGGAAAACAAAGGCAACTTGTAGCAGATGGAATGGAACAAACACTGATGAGAGAACTTAGAGTTGATCTTGTGGATGTTGAAAATGATCGGATCCACTTGAAGAGAACCACACCGGTTGAAAAGGATTGACATGACAATCCTTATTATCAAGAAGGATTAGTATTCACATAGAAATATGAGAACACCTCTTAGGAAAGGTATGGAATCCACACTTGACATTGTAGCAACTCGAATACCACAACTCAAAACAAAACAAAGGATTGGCTTGCAGAATAAGCCAGAAACCAACATATAATAGATCCCATATCGTATCATGTGTCTATTGGAAAGATATTCTAGGAGCTACTTGAATTCCCACTGATAAACTCCCGAAACCTTCTGGTTATGCAATCAAGTGTTGGGGATACAGGGGAAGCATAATATCTCACCCAAAACTAGCAAATCCTACATCCAGCTATATCCATCCTTCAACACACAACCAAGAAACCCCGGAAATCATTTACCTCAACCTTCGAAAAGCATCTGTTATACAAGTTATGGCAATACTCCCGAACTCCCGCCCCAGTATTGGGTGGCGTCGAGGTTATCTCACCAACAACTGCATAAAAGAGATTTTCAATGACGGCGAACTTAGGTATTCCGGAACTGCAATGATAAAATTGTGACGACAACACCTCGGAGCTCAAATCCCCGGGACATTGGCACAACCCCTAAATGTGAGGAGGCACCAAGAGCAATGTTCTCATCACAAAACCATCGGAACAATTCCATGATACCCGCGTGATCCTAATTTTTGTTTAGTGAAATTTGAGGAGAGAAGAGTAAAAACTCTACGTCACGAGGCCTCACCAGAGCGACGAAGGGACTGAGGAGTAAAAAGAATCCTACTCTCCAATATATATAGTCCTAAGACTCAAAACCTTTTGTTCTAGACTCAACAACGTCAGCGATTTGATCAAGCAGGGGGCTCCTAAGTCGGGGAAGGCTCTAATTACCAACTTGTAACACCCACAATGCGGCTATATCTCCCACATGTTGGTGCACGACTTAGAGGCATAGCCGCATGGTAGGTTTGTCGCAAGAGGGGTAATCTTCACATATCCCATGTACTGAATAAGAAAGGGATAAAGATTTGGCTTACAGTCGCCACTTCAAACAATACATAAATATATCATACATCATCCAGAATACAATCAAGGTCCAACTACAGAACCAAAATAAAGAAAGACAACCCCAAATGCTAGATCCCCGATCGTCCCAACTGTGCTCCACTACTGATCAACTGGAAAAGACATAAAACAATGAACAAGATCTTCATCGAGCTCCCACTTGAGTTCGGTTGCGTCACCTGCACTCGCATCATCGGCAGCTGCATCTGTTTGGAAGTATCTTTGAGGCACGGGGACTCATCAATCTCACACCCTCGCGATCAAGACTATTTAAGCTTATGGGTAGGAAAGGGTAGTGAGGTGGAGATGCAGCAAGCACTAAGCATATATGGTGGCTAACTTACGCAAATAAGAGCAAGAAGAGAAGCAACGCACGGTCGAGAAGCTAATAGTGATCAAGAAGTGATCCTGAAGCTATTTACGTTCAAACATAACTCCAAAGCCGTGTTCACTTCCCAAACTCCGCTGGAAAGAGACCATCACGGCTACACACGGGGTTGATGCATTTTAATTAAGTGTCAAGTTTTCTACAACCGGATATTAACAAATTCCCATCTGCCCATAACCGTGGGCACGGCTTTCGAAAGTTCAAAACCTGCAGGGGTGTCCCAACTTAGCCCATCACAAGCTCTCACACTCAACGAAGGATATTGCTTCTCCTAGGAAGACCCAATCAAACTCGGAATCCTGGTTACAAGACATTTCAACAATGCTAAACCAAGACCAGCAAAGCCACCCGATGTGCCGACAAATCCCAATAGGAGTCGCACGTGTCTCGTTCTCAGGGCACACCGGATGGGCAAGACGTTGGGTTGGCATAAACCCTGGTTGCCCAGGGGCCGCCGGACATCGCCTAGGATGGACCAACACTTAGAGAAGCACTGGCCCGGGGGTTTAAAACAAAGAGGACCCTTGAGTCCGCGGAACCCAAGCGAAAAAGGCTTAGGTGGCAAATGGTAAAACCAAGGTTGGGCCTTGCTGGAGGAGTTTTATTCAAAGCGAACTGTCAAGGGGTTCCCATAACACCCAACCACTTAAGGGACGCAAAATCAAGGAACATAACACCGGTATGATAGAAACTAGGGCGGCAAGAGTGGAAGAAAACACCAGGCATAAGGCCAAGCCTTCCACCCTTTACCAAGTATATAGGTGCATTAAAATAAACAAGATATAATAATGATATCCCAACAATAACCATGTTCCAACAAGGAACAAACTTCATCTTCACCTGCAACTAGCAACGCTATAAGAGGGGCTGAGCAAAAGCGGTAACATAGCCAACCAACAATTTGCTAGGAAAGGTGGGTTCGAGGCTTGACATGGCAATATGGGAGGCATGATAAAGCAAGTGGTAGGTATCTCTACATAGCAAAAGAGCGAGCAACTAGCAAGCAATGATAGAAGTGATTTCTTGGGTATGGTCATCTTGCCTGCAAAGTTCTCAGAGTTGACGAGAGTTTGATCCTCGTAAGCGTACTCAACGGGTTCCTCGATCACGTACTCGTCTCCCGGCTCTACCCAAAGCAAGAACACAAGCAAAGGAGCAACAATAAATGACGGTGAAATGCACAAGCAACATGATGCAAAACATGGCATGACATGCGGGATGTGATATGCAATGCAGATGCGTGCTTTGGAAGAGAAAGAATGAACAAGGCATCAACATGGCAAACCAAGTGTGCCACTGGAAAGATGACATGATTTCGGTCGAAATCGATATAAAGATCACCGGAATCGGATGCACGGTTTGCAAATGGCAAACAAAACAAGAATGGCACAATTCTACGATTAACAGCACAATGCCATCCAGAATGCAACAAGAAACTAAGCTACTGCACTCCGACATAGCAACAAAGCACATGGTAGTGATCTACTCAAGATTCTAGACAAAACATGAACACTGAGCTACGGCTAAATCACACAAGAGCAGGTTCAAACAAGCATGGCAAAAGTGCAAAAGATATTAGCATCGCAGACTTAGTGAAAATACTAACATGCCAGGAATAACATCAGGAAGCAATGTTTAGAACAAGCAAACAACATGCTACATGAAAAGAACGTGGCAAACAAAGGCATGAATGAATCTTCTCAAAGTATAGAAAAAAAGTCCCTTACTGATCATGAGCCAAAAAGGCACAGAAGATATGATGGCACTCATGTAAACATAGCAAGTTTTGTTAACAGATTCAGAATTAGCAAAAAACATAGCATGGCATAAATAGAATTATGAAGGCATCTTTCCGAGCTCGATTCAATCACCACAAGGCATTCCATGAAAAAACAAGCATAGCATCAGCAAGAAGATATGTTCAAGAAGCTAACCATGACAAGAGAAAGTTCATAGCATGCATGGATCAATAACAACACCCATGGAAAAATTGATTAACATGTAAACAATCTGCCAGGAACATTTTATAGCAACATTAGAGCAAGATTGAGACATGCTAGGGCACTCCATAATTGCAAACAGGGGCATGTATGGATAGATCACAACCATATGTCCAAATCATCCTTACTGAAGCAACTCAAAACAAGCATGGATATCACTATAGCATCTAGTTTACATGGCATAAAAATAACAGCAGGAAAAATGACAGTAGAATCCTAAATCCCTGAAAACAGCAATATCATGAAGGCTACTTTGCATGCTTGTGCTAGTCACCACATAGATCACAAAAATACATGGCAAGCACCCCTGTAAAGATGGAATGGCATAGATCAAAACACATGTAGAGCTCATGCCCATATGCAGCACACAACAAATGTAGCAAAAATGACAAATCCTCATACTCTGGTAAGAATCAACACCTAACAATTTATAGCACTCTTGCATCAGTGATTAGGGTGTCAAGATGGACTCAAACAAGCATGACACAATGGAACAAAATGAAGAGCATCTCACAATGAACATTTTGATATATCATGAAGTTATGATGCGATGAACAGGGGCTCAAAATATTGCAGAAAAAGGACATAGAGATATATTACCCTCCGGATTTAGGGTTTCAGGTGCGTGGATCGAGGTTGGACGGAATCCTCGCCGGAGCAGAGGACGGAGTTGGCCGGAGACGTTGAAGCGGCCGGAGACGACGGAGGGCGGCTGACGCATGGGCGCGACACGGTGGCCGCGGAGATCGGCGGCGGTGGCGGGGCAGGGTGGGCGGCGGCGCAGCGCAGGCGTGGGGCAGCGGTGGTGGAACCGAGGCGTGGGCGGCGGGGCGCGGGTGGAGAGGCGACGGCAGGGCGCGGCCCGGTCGGCGCGCAGGAGGGCCAGCCATGGGCCAGGCGGGCCGGCACGGTGGGAGATGGTGGCACGACACGTATGCGTCTCCTGGTTGGTCGGCCGGCGGTGGCGGACGCTTTCGGCTCCGCCCGGACGTGTCCGGCGGCGGTGGAGGGTGGAACTAGGGTTTCGGGACCCGGATTTTGGACGAGGAGGACATATTTATAGCTAGGAGGAGTTAGGAGTGTCCAAATGGGGTGTAGTTTTCGCCCACATGATCGTGATCCGACAGTGGAGGACATGGGAGTGGTTTGGGAGGGTTATTGGGCTGTTTTGGAGAGGTGTTGGGCTGCAACACACACGAGGCCTTTACGGTTCCCCGGTTAACCGTTGGAGTATCAAACGGACTCCAAATGACACGAAATTTGACAGGTGGTCTACCGGTGGTGTACCAAGGCCGCTTGGCAAATCTCGGTCCATTTCACGAATGTTTAACACCCACTCATGAAAAGAGACAAAAGGGGGACGCTGGTGCACGTAGGAGTGTCGGACTGCAAAACGGACAATGGAGAAAATGCTCGGATGCAAGAGACGAACACGAATGCAAATGCGATGCACATGATGACATGATATGAAATGCATGACATGAACAAAATGCAAAAGAAGACCAAAGCACAACCATGAAGGGAACCTCACAACACAACTCCGGAAAAGGCAAGGTCAGAGTTACAAATATAGAAAGTTGTATCCGGGGCGTTACACAACTCCCCCTCACATTTTAGACAAATGCGTCCGTAAAACATGGTTCCACTCCCCTCCCAATCCCACCCATTCATACCTCGTGGGCACCAAATCACCTTCTCCCCGGAAGCTCCCTTCTCCCGAGCTGCGAAACCTCAGCCCCTCCTCCTTGGCGCCCCCACCGCACCAATTTCACAGCCGCCCTCCTCCCTAATGCCGGAGACGCTGTCAATTTGTCGTCGTGCACTGGGCCGTGTGCCTCTTACTCTGTGCTGCTGGAGTTGCCTCGACGACTTCCGCGTGAACCGTACTGGAGCCGATTCACCCCCGCCATTGGTCACGGCGCCGGAGCGGCTCCAACTTTGGATCCGTCCAGAGTCCCGGCGCTGCTTCCCCGTAGCCGTCGACCATCGTGACATCATTGTTTCCCTTCCGTCGGTGGCCACCACAACCGCACCGGCCTCACCAACTCGGTAGCTGGACCTGCCTACTTCACCATGCCGCCAGATAGGTCGCACCCTCATCTCAAATCACTTTATTTAGGCATCAGTTGTCTGAATTTTTATTCTGGGCCAATGGATTCCCAATGGGAAGCAGCACCCCTCGAGGCGGCGGAGCTCCTAGGCTGTCGGTTGGCTGGTGTCTAACGTAAGGGTGCGAGGCCGCAAGTTCGCCGCAGAAGCAGCGCTTAGATGGCTATCTTAGAGTTGTGTGGGTTCAAGGTACTGCCGCCGCCGGATCTGGATGACGGGGAGTATTTGTGGATTGGCCCAGGCGTGGCGCAACCATGGCAGTGCGGTGGGGCGAGGAGCGGAGTTTTGGCCGGGGACACGGACGGCGAAGGCAAGCTGCTCTGTCGTTGGTCACTGGCTCTTCGGGGAAGATTCCTAATAGTGTCAGTTAGGAGGCACAAGACGGCCATCGTGCCATCCGGCGTAAATCAGACAGTACCAAAATAAAATAAAATCGTGTGACCCCAATTTAGTCTCAGTCAACAGACGTGTGACCACTCTCCTACCTCTCTGTTGATCTCTTAGTGTATTTCTTCAGATCAAAGAGGTGTGTCGTTCTTAACATTATGCGTTATGTGCATCTTCAGCCACACCGTCTTCCGACTCACCGTAGCTGCTCCAACAAGGGAAGCATACACCAGAAGGGAGGTATAGTCCCCACTCAACAGTTCCCTGTATCGAATGCGCGTGCTCGACATGGACAGCCACAACAACTGCCGGGCCATCGACAAGTCAACACATGATGCTCACTCCTATGGATGGCGGCCAGATAGGTTGTACCCTCATATTACTTGTGTGCAACATTTATGGCTTTGTTATTCATCTAAGCATGGAAAATAGGTTATCACATTTCACTTTATATTCATGCTGGTCTCTTAAAGGTCTTTTTTAGGAGTTAACGTTGTTCCATAGTTCAGCTAAGATACTTGTTCTTTAGGTAACGTTGTTCCATAGTTATCATCCATCAGCCAATGCTATCCCACAGGCTGGTGATTACAGTATTATACCACTTCTAGTATTACCTATGTTGTTCTTTAATACTTTTGTTTGCCATCTAGTTAATCTCGAGTACAAATGATACATATTCTGTAGTTTTCATCTGTGTTCTCCCTTTAGTTTTTGAGACCTGTTGCTGCTAGTTAAGCCCAGTCCTACTATTTATGTCGTCTCCTACAGGCACTCATTACATAAATCTAACTACTAGTTGTCTTCCATGCATGTCCGATATAATTGCACACACTGATATATCCACAAGAACCTCACGGAGCAATGTAAAGGCCAATAAACTTGATGTCAATGATACCCAATATGATGGAACATGTAAAGGCAGTTCTTTAGAAGACTTGCAGAAAGATGTTGAATCCTCTTCACCGCACAGGGTCCTTGCTCTAACTTGGCCCATGATATGGGTACAACATGCACATAATGTCCTGGAGTGTATCTACTCTGTTGCAATGCCATGTGCTTAGCATGCTGATCATGCATGTGAATATGTCATGCCTTCCTGTTTTTCAGTACCTATTCCATTCATGATAACATGTTTTCAAATTCAAGTACTGTCATTCTACTCTACCGCAATGCCATCTGCTTAATTTGGACATCATGCTTCTGAATATCTTATGCATTGTTATTCATCAGTATGTACTTCATCTATCTACCATACCATGTTTTTTACATTGAAGTGATGTTCTAGTGCTCTGTTGCAATGCCATCTTAGTTTCCCAATCATACACATGTATGTTGCCTTAGTTTTTCTGTACGTATTCCGCTAGCATACAGTTTTACATTCAACTAGTGTTTTTTTACTTTTTTGTCCTCTCATATCCCTAGCTCTTACACCGTACTCCCTCCGTCCGGATTACATGTTGCTGAAATGGATAAAAAATGATGTATCTAGAACTGAAATATGCCTAGAGCCATCCATTTTTTTCCAGATGGAGGGAATACATGTCAACATGTCATGCCTTTCTATTCTTTAGTACCTATTCCATCTCTCTGATGTAGCATGTTTTATAATTGAAGCACCATTCTTCTATACAAGGCATGCAAGGGGAAGACGACTATGTTAGAATCTGAAGGGTTACGAACTAGGTCATTGCAAAAGATCCAAACGCCAGGAGATAATAAACCAACTCCAGTTTTTATAGATACTACTCCAGCACAGAGAAACCCAACTCCTACTGATAATAAGCAGATTCGAGTGGCCAAAGAACTAGTCTGCTCCAGTCCAGCAAAAATATGTCAACTCCATTCTAAGAAGCGTGTGCGTATCCTTGCATCATGAAATTTTATAGCATGCTGATCATATTTTCTACATGTTTCTTACCCGTCTCTCTTTTAGAAAATAAGCTTAATAGATAGATGAATTCCTGCACTGGTATCGTCTGTGAGGAAAGATTCTTGCAGGAATTCTCTGTACTCCAATGCAGATGTAAGTACCTATTGTATATCACTATATTTTTACATCAGGATGTATTTGTTAATCAGCGTGAATCCAACCTTTATCTGATCTAAATTTAGTTGTAGCAAAATGTATGATTAAAGGCCACAATGTTCATTTTTGTAAGGAAGACTACCTGGTAGTTTTGCATCCTGAGCTGCATGATTGTACTATCCCATATTAGTGGATTTGATTACTTTGGTTCTCCAGTGGGTTTTTAGTGTTTTTTTACTATGTTGTCCTGTCGTATCCCTAGCTCTTACAGCATACTCCCTCCGTCTGGATTACATGTCGCATAAATGGATAAAACTGGATGTATCTAGAACTGAAATATGCCTAGACCCATCCATTTATTTCCAGATGGAGGGAATACATGTTAATATGTCATGCCTTTCTATTCTTCAGTACCTATTCCATCTCTGCTATAGCATGTTTTATAATTGAAGCACCATTCTTCTATATAAGGCATGCAACAAGGGGAAGAAGGCTATGTTAGAATCTGAAGGATTACAAACCAGGTCTTTAAAAAGATCCAAACGCCAGGAGATAATAAACCAACTCCATTTTTCATAGATACTGCTCCAGCCCAGATAAACCCAACTCCCACTAATAATAAGCAGATTCCAGTGGCCAAAGAATTAGTCCGATCCAGTCCAGCAAAAGAATGTCAACTCCATTCTAAGAAGTGTGCGCGTATCCTCGCATCATGAAATTTTATAGCATTCTAATCATATTTTCTACATGTTTCTTACCCATCTCTCTTTTAGAAAATAAGGTTAAATGATAGAAGATTTCCTTCATTGGGTTGTATTCGAGGAAAATATCTTGCGGGAATTCTCTGTGCTCCAATGCTGATGTAAGTACTTATTGTATATCACTATATTTTTACATCAACATGTATTTTGTTAATCGGCGTGAATCCAACCATTGTCCGATCTAAAATTAGTTGTAGAAAAATGTTAAAGGCGCCAATGTTGATTTTTGTAAAGAAAATTGCCTGGTAGTTTTGCATACTGAGCTGCATGAGTGTACTATCTCATATCATGGACATTACTGAATTGTAGTGCTGCTCTGGTTACCCATTCATTCATTGTGTCAATGTGTAACATCCCAAATTTTCAATTTGGAATGTTATACACTAGATCATCATGCATAACATATTTTTCTTGCATTTTGGTTGATCCTAGAAATTTCACGCAACTCAAGGACCTTCGGAGAGAGTTGGAGATTTCGTTATTTTCATATTTGAGAGTCTTCTCGAATTTGAAAAGAGGATCATTTGATTTATTTATTTCATCTTCAATTATTTTTCCGATATCAAAAATATAAGAGAGGGAATAATATGACTTTCCCAAAATTGAGGAAAATGAAGATTTAATAAATAGATCAATTTTGGTTTTGCCGGAGTTTTGTTTGCATTTTATTTGGATAGGGAACATGCGCGTTTTCAAAAATTGCATTCTAGGTCCGGAGTAAAGTTCATTTTGTTCGACTCATTTTTAGGAGTCGGGGAAAATTTACTTTAGGAGTTTTGGAGCTCGTTTAGATTTTCTTTTCTGTGTTTTTCTGCGCGCGAAACCGATTAAAAAAAATCTTGCAGCGCCCTGGGCCAAGACCCAGCCAGCAGCCGACCGGCCAGACCATCGCCCACGCCGCGCGCGCCAGGCGCCAGGAGGCCGCCGCCGCTGCCTCTTTTGGAGTCCTAGTAGGACTTTAGTCCTACTCCGTTTCCTCTCTTTTTCTTTCCTATTCCTTCTCTTTTTCTTGTCCCCTACCCCAAGTAACCCCCCCCCTCACCTATATAAATACACCCCAACCCCCCCCCCTCTCCTCACATCAATCCCAAGCCCCACACCACCCCGCACCTCCCCAAGCCGCGCCCCACCCCGCGCCCCTCACCACCGCCGCCGACGTCCCTCACCCACGCCGCCGCCCTTGTGCATCGCCGCCGCCGCCCAACGCCGCCGTTCGCCGGAGCCCCTCGCCGGAACCTCGCCGAGGTAGCTGCGCCGCGTCTCTCCTTTTCCCTCGGTTCGGTTTTTCTTATAAACCGTTTCGATTCTTTTCTTCTCTTCCGATCCGTTTTCTCTCCGATTCTTTTCTTTTTCTCCGAAAACCCTAGATCGGTTTTCGTTCTTCTTTTGGACCATTCGTCTCAACGAACGTGATCACCGATTTTCCCCGGTTAACGACGCCCGTTTGTTTAATCGTTCTTCTTTTCTTTTTGTCGGATTTATTCCGCGATCGTGATCTCAGATCCGATCTTCGTTCTAATCTTTCTTCTCGCTCGTTTGTCGGAATCAGGTGATTCAAGCGCCTGGAGTTTCATTTCGAAACTGCCGTTCCGTCTAATCAACTTAAACAAGTTTTTGCCCCGGTAAAATTTGACCTAGTTTCAACTTGCTAGAACCGAGTTGTTTTCTTCCGCCGTTGTTTTTCCGTTTCTTTGTTCGGTTCATTCTTTCTTTGCAACCGGAGTTCTTAAGTTGAACTTCCTGGTTCGTTCTCTTGTTCGAGTTTTACCCGTGCATTAGATGAGTACTTATTGTGTGTTTGTTGTTTGTCTGCGATAGATCACCTGGATTGCGCCGCTTGTTACTTCGAAACCCTAGGTCTCGTGGATCATCAGCAAGGCAGGTAACACTTTGATCATACCTTTTCTACAACCCAGTTTTATTGCATTAGATCAATCCTCACACATTCCATGATTAGGATCTAATTAAATTGTGGGATGGGAAGTAGATGAGGTAGTACCTATTACCTGTATTATTATGAAACCTTTGGGAGTTACTTCTACGTTTGCTATTTCTGTCATGCTATGCTAGTAGACGTGGATTGGGTGAGTGATATCCATGACAGATGTGAGTTGATAATTTTAATGGTTTATCTAAGGTGGCAACTTAAACACACATCTGGGTGGATTGAGGCACCTGATGTCTATCAGGACTTGCCTGTTTTATTTTGGACCGCCACCCAGGCACAAAGGGATCATAAGATCTTTCATGCTAGAAACTTCCGTGTGCAGCCACATGCTACTATGGGCTCCGGCATAGTTGACTAAGTTGTGCGAACTCTTATGGGGTGGACTAGCAGATGTAGGGGTTGTAGGTGGTACGGTCTACCCCACATGTAAGGTGCTAGCACTTCTGAAAGACTATGTCTCGGTCATCCATTTCTCAAACACCATGTAGTGAGAGAAAACAAACGGAGGCGATTGAGTCATGTGGGGAAAAGTGCACAAACCTCTGCAGAGTATACAAACTAATCATGATTAGCCGTGTCCCCGGTTATGGGCAACTTGAGTATCTAGTACTTGAATATCATGTGAATCTCAACATGTTACTTCTAATTAATGTTGTTGGGTTTTAATTGTTCACTTAATTGGGATCGGAATGCTGTCAACCATTCTCGATGTTTAACAACTACCATGATAGTTAAATAAATTTATTCCTTTGCAGTAGGGAAAAATTGGCTTTACGCAAAACTGTACCCATAGAGCTTTCCACCAGCCATATATGCATATAGTATAGCTATTTCATTCCATTACTCTTTATGTGTTACTTTGCCAGCATATTCCATGTGTTGACCCGTTTTCGGGCTGCAACTTTCATATTGCAGACTTTTCAGACAACGAGTAAGGTGCTTTTAGGTCGTGGTTCTATACTCAGTGATGCCGTTGGAGTTGATGGACCCTTTTATCTTCCAAGTCTTCCGCTATTATCGATACTAGATGGCCTTAAGCCATATTTATTGTAATGAGTTCTCTTTGAGACAACGATGTAATAAGTGTGTGATTGCCACTCTGTTATAAATCCTTCGATGTACTGTGTGGTGCCAGCATTACTGATCCAGGGATGACACCTAAGCACAGAGCGCTTGATCCATTCGGGTCGGGTCGCTACAGAGATGGTATCAGAGCACACGTTGACTGTAGGACACGACCACTAAGTTAAAGCCATAGATCACCATTCTCTTCTCATTTTCTAAACTCCTCATCTTTTCTACACTTTTAGGATGACGAACGCGACGATTAAGTACGCCCAACCGGATGAAGGCACACCATTTGGATTCCACTTGAAGGAAGTCACTAGATACCTGGACATTGGATTACCAAGCTTCACGGGAACCTTCAACGCCACTCTGCCTGAAGAGGAGCGCTGGAAGATTCAAGCTCACATTCCGGGAAGGACATTCGCGGCAATCATGAAGCCCATAGATAGTGTTTTCAATGCACCAACCTGGAGTCTGGGAAAGAGCATGGCAGCTCATATCACCATAGGACGCATTGGAGAAGTTTATCAAGAAGACCTCAAGGACACTATCTACCCGATTTGCGGACGCCGAGATGAACAATGGGAGTTAGTCAGCACCAAGAAGGATAGATCCATTGCATCTTTCATCCAGGAGTTAAACCAGCACATTCGACGCCACGAGAACCAGATGTGCAATGATATGATAGAGTTGAAGAATGCGAAGGCAAGGATCATCGAGCTAGAAGGAGAACTGAAGTCTACACGCAAGGACTACATGGACGAGATCGTAGCTCTAGCTAGACACAATGGTTATCTTAAGAAGGAGATTGAAGAACTCAAGAGGAAGTTAGCATCCACAGAGGAAGACGAGTACGTCGCATGTCCGGACAACTACATCATCATCGACGACACCGATTCGGATCTAAGTGAACCCGACTTTGAAGACGAAGCTGGAGCAGATATCATGGAGTCTTCCACCGGTTCAAATTTCTAGATGACCACCAGATAGTAGTAGTATTCCCCCATGTAAACATTATAGTCGAGCACTTTTGTGATAGTTTTAGACCGATTGTAAGCCCTTGTTTGATTTGAATGAAGTGATTCTGTGTGCATTTGCTCATGTGCATTGGGGTAGTGTTTTCCCTTTAGACCTCAATCTATTCTTATATCTCATCTTTTCTAAACGCCTATGC
The DNA here is from genome assembly GCF_018294505.1 of Triticum aestivum. Classification (NCBI taxonomy): domain Eukaryota; kingdom Viridiplantae; phylum Streptophyta; class Magnoliopsida; order Poales; family Poaceae; genus Triticum; species Triticum aestivum. The sequence goes on along the minus strand of NC_057803.1, from coordinate 80,309,817 downwards.
TAGTAAGCTCACCAGGAGCAGAGTTTATGGCTAGGCGATGGTGTGATCGGTTACCATTAAGGATTGGTAACTATGTGTTTCCCTCAGACCTAATAGTATTGGAATCTCAAGGATTGGATGTGATATTAGGCATGGATTGATTGTCAATGTATGGAGGAAACATCGATTGCGCCAGTAAGACAATTTTGCTTACCACACCAGAAGGAAGAAGGATCAAGTATGTATCCTGGCATGTGCCAAACAGGACATAAGTAAACTGCCTAACAGGAGTTGTGCAAGAGGAAGTACCAGTGGTGAAGGATTTTCCTGATGTATTTCCTGAGGAATTACTAGGCATGCCACCGGATAGAGACATTGAGTTTTTGATTGAGTTATTGCCAGGTACAGGCCCAATATCAAAGCGACCGTACCGGATGCCAGCAAAGGATTTGGTGGAAATTAAGAATCAGATTAAGGAGTTATTGGATAAAGGTTACATTCGCCCAAGTTCTTCGCCTTGGGGATCACCCGTACTTCTAGTGGAAAAGAAGGATGGATCATTAAGGATGGTTGTAGATTATCGGGGATTGAATGAAGTAACCATCAAGAACAAGTACCCACTGCCAATGATCAACGATCTGTTTGATCGGTTGCAAGGAGCTAAAGTGTTTTCCAAGATCGATTTGCGATCAGGGTACCATCAATTGAAGATTCGAGAGCAGGACATACCTAAGACAGCATTCACCACAAGATATGGACTGTATGAGTATACCATTATGTCATTTGGATTGACCAACGCACCTGCCTATTTTATGAACCTGATGAACAAAGTGTTTATGGAGTTTTTGGATAAGTTCATCGTAGTGTTCATTGATGACATCCTGGTTTATTCAAAGAATGAAGAGGAGCATAAGGAACATTTGCGTTTGGTTTTGGAGAAACTAAGGGAACATCAGTTATACGCCAAATTCAGCAAATGCGAGTTTTGGTTAAAGGAAGTTGGATTCCTCGGACACGTTATATCTGGGGAAGGTATAGCAGTTGACCCCACAAAGGTTGAGACCGTAACCGAATGGGAATCGCCAACGACAGTTGGAGAGATCCGGAGTTTTCTTGGACTCGCAGGATACTACCGGAGGTTCATTGAGAACTTTTCAAAGATTGCAAAGCCTATGACTGAATTGTTGAAGAAGGATACTAAGTTCAATTGGACTGAGGAGTGTGAGGCTAGTTTTCAGGAGTTGAAGAAACGTTTGGTCACCTCACCAGTATTGATTTTGCCAGATCAGACCAAGGATTATGAGGTGTATTGCGACACTTCACGTCGAGGACTTGGAGCAGTGCTTATGCAGGAAGGAAGAGTTGTTTCGTATGCTTCACGACAACTGAAGCCTCATGAGTTGAATTATGCCACGCATGATTTGGAGTTAGCAGCCGTAGTGCATGCATTGAAGACGTGGAGACATTTCCTCATTGGAAATCATTGTGAGGTGTACACGGATCACAAGAGTTTGAAGTACATTTTCACTCAGAAGGAGTTGAACCTTAGACAAAGGAGATGGTTGGAGCTCATCAAGGATTATGACATGAGATTGCATTACCATCCCGGAAAAGCTAATATAGTAGCTGACGCATTGAGCCGTAAGAGTCATGTCAATACCCTAGTGACGGGGAAAATACCCAAGGAGTTAGCGGAAAACCTTCATGAGCTATGTTTGGAAATAGTTCCGAGAGGCTATGTAGCAGCATTGGAGATTCAGTCAACATTGATGGATAAGATCAGAGAAGCTCAGAAATCTGACAAGGAGATTGCTACTATAAAAGAGAAATTGAGCGAAGGAAAAGCAAAGGGATTTCGTGAGGATGAGCACGATACCTTATGGTTTGAGGACCGTGTTTATGTGCCAAATGACCCGGAGATCAGGAAGTTGATTTTGCAAGAGGCACATGATTCACCGTATTCGATTCACCCAGGAAATACCAAGATGTATTTGGATTTGAAGGATATTTTCTGGTGGACCGGAATGAAGAAGGATATTGCAGCATATGTAGCAGTTTGTGACGTATGTTAGAGAGTAAAGGCAGAGCATCAGAAGCCAGCAGGATTGTTACAACCATTGTCGATACCCGAGTGGAAGTGGGATAATCTAGGCATGGATTTTATCATGGGATTACCAAGGACTCGTTCAGGCTATGACTCGATTTGGGTTGTAGTTGATCGATTGACGAAAGTAGCACATTTTATTCCAGTTAAGACCACTTACACCAGTGCTAAGTTGGCAAAGATATACATGACTAGAATCATTTGTTTGCATGGAGTTCCGAGGAGTATTGTATCAGATAGAGGAACCCAATTTACCTCAAAGTTTTGGAATCAGTTGCATGAGACTTTGGGTACCAGACTAGAGTTCAGCACAGCTTTTCATCCGCAGACAGATGGACAGACTGAGAGAGTCAATCAGATTTTGGAAGATATGCTGAGAGCTTGTGCACTAGATTATGGATCTAGTTGGGACGATAACTTGCCGTATGCGGAGTTTTCTTATAACAACAGTTACCAAACCAGTTTGAAGATGGCACCTTTCGAAGATTTATACAGAAGGAGGTGCAGAACACCGTTGTCATGGGACGAAGTTGGAGACCGTCAGTTCTTTGGACCAGATTTGATTAAGGAGTCTGAACGGAAAGTTAAGTTGATTCGCGATAGGCTCAAGGTAGCCCAGTCCAGGCAGAAGAGCTACGCAGATTCTAAACGCAAGGAGACAGTCTATGAAACCGGAGACAGAGTTTATCTCCGAGTATCCCCACTTTGAGGAGTTAAGCGCTTTGGAGTTAAGGGAAAGTTAGCACCGCGTTTTGTTGGACCATATAAGATCTTGCAACGCATGGGAGAAGTTGCCTATAAGTTGGAATTACCAGAGGGACTATCAGGAGTTCATGACGTATTCCATGTGTCTCAGCTGAAGAAATGTCACGCCGAGATGGCGGAGGTACCGTTAAGAGATACCGTGCCACTCAAAGCGATTCAGTTGAAGGACGACCTAACATATGAGGAGAAGCCAGTCAAGATTCTCGATTATGCTAGTAGAGTTACTCGCAGCAAGGTTATCAAGTTTTGCAAAGTTCAGTGGAACCACCACTCAGAGGATGAAGCCACCTGGGAAAGAGAAGAAGATTTGCTCAAGGACCACCCTCACCTATTTCCTAGCCAACCCGAATCTCGAGGGCGAGATTCATCTTATGGGGGGTAGGTTTGTAACATCCCAAATTTTCAATTTGGAATGTAATACACTAGATCATCATGCATAACATATTTTTCTTGCATTTTGGTTGATCCTAGAAATTTCACGCAACTCAAGGACCTTCGAAGAGAGTTGGAGATTTCGTTATTTTCATATTTGAGAGTCTTCTCAAATTTGAAAAGAGGATCATTTGATTTATTTATTTCATCTTCAATTATTTTTCCGATATCAAAAATATAAGAGGGAATAATATGACTTTCCCAAAATTGAGGAAAATGAAGATTTAATAAATAGATCAATTTTGGTTTTGCCGGAGTTTTGTTTGCATTTTATTTGGATAGGGAAAAATGCGCGTTTTCAAAAATTGCATTCTAGGTCCGGAGTAAAGTTCATTTTGTTCGACTCATTTTTAGGAGTCGGGGAAAATTTACTTTAGGAGTTTTGGAGCTCGTTTAGATTTTCTTTTCTGTGTTTTTCTGCGCGTGAAACCGATTAAAAAAAATCTTGCAGCGCCCTGGGCCAAGGCCCAGCCAGCAGCCGGCCGGCCAGGCCAACGCCCGCGCCGCGCGCGCCAGGCGCCAGGAGGCCGCCGCCGCTGCCTCTTTTGGAGTCCTAGTAGGACTTTAGTCCTACTCCGTTTCCTCTCTTTTTCTTTCCTATTCCTTCTCTTTTTCTTGTCCCCTACCCCAAGTAAACCCCCCCTCACCTATATAAATACACCCCAAACCCCCCCCCTCTCCTCACATCAATCCCAAGCCCCACACCACCCCGGGCCTCCCCAAGCCGCGCCCCACCCCGCGCCCCTCACCATCGCCGCCGCCGCCCCTCACCCACGCCGCCGCCCTTGTGCATCACCGCCGCCGCCCAACGCCGCCGTTCGTCAGAGCCCCTCGCCGGAACCTCGCCGAGGTAGCCGCGCCGCGTCTCTCCTTTTCCCTCGGTTCGGTTTTTCTTATAAACCGTTCCGATTCTTTTCTTCTCTTCCGATCTGTTTTCTCTCCGATTCTTTTCTTTTTCTCCGAAAACCCTAGATCGGTTTTCGTTCTTCTTTCGGACCGTTCATCTCAACGAACGTGATCAACGATTTTCCCCGGTTAACGACGCCCGTTCGTTTAATCGTTCTTCTTTTCTTTTCGTCGGATTTATTCCGCGATCGTGATCTCAGATCCGATCTTCGTTCTAGTCTTTCTTCTCGCTCGTTTATCGGAATCAGGTGATTTAAGCGCCTGGAGTTTCATTTCGAAACCGCCGTTCCGTATAATCACCTTAAACAAGTTTTTGCCCCAGTAAAATTTGACCTAGTTTCAACTTGCTAGAACCGAGTTGTTTTCTTCCGCTGTTGTTTTTCCGTTTCTTTGTTCGGTTCGTTCTTTCTTTGCAACCGGAGTTCTTAAGTTGAACTTCCTGGTTCGTTCTCTTGTTCGAGTTTTACCCGTGCATTAGATGAGTACTTATTGTGTATTTGTTGTTTGTCTGCGATAGATCACCCGGATTGCGCCGCTTGTTACTTCGAAACCCTAGGTCTCGCGGATCATCAGCAAGGCAAGTAACACTTTGATCATACCTTTTCTACAACCCAGATTTATTGCATTAGATCAATCCTCACACATTGCATGATTAGGATCTAATTAAATTGTGGGATGGGAAGTAGATGAGGTAGTACCTATTACCTGTATTATTATGAAACCTTTGGGAGTTACTTCTACGTTTGCTATTTATGCCATGCTATGCTAGTAGACGTGGATTGGGTGAGTGATATCCATGACAGATGTGAGTTGATAATTTTAATGGTTTATCTAAGGTGGCAACTTAAACACACATCTGGGTGGATTGAGGCACCTGATGTCTATCAGGACTTGCCTGTTTTATTTTGGACCGCAACCCAGGCACAAAGGGATCATAAGATCTTTCATGCTAGAAACTTCCGTGTGCAGCCACATGCTACTATGGGCTCTGGCATAGTTGACTAAGTTGTGCGAACTCTTACGGGGTGGACTAGCAGATGTAGGGGTTGTAGGTGGTACGGTCTACCCCACATGTAAGGTGCTAGCGCTTCTGAAAGACTATGTCTCGGTCATCCGTTTCTCAAACACCATGTAGTGCGAGAAAACAAACGGAGGCGATCGAGTCATGTGGGGAAAAGTGCGCAAACCTCTACAGAGTATACAAACTAATCATGATTAGTCGTGTCCCCGGTTATGGACAACTTGAGTATCTAGTACTTGAATATCATGTGAATCTCAACATGTTACTTCTAATTAATGTTGTTGGGTTTTAATTGTTCACTTAATTGGGATTGGAATGCTGTCAACCATTCTCGATGTTTAACAACTACCATGATAGTTAAATAAATTTATTCCTTTGCAGTAGGGAAAAATTGGCTTTACGCAAAACTGTACCCATAGAGCTTTCCACCAGCCATATATGCATATAGTATAGCTATTTCATTCCATTACTCTCTATGTGTTACTTTGCCAGCATATTCCATGTGCTGACCCGTTTTCGGGCTGCAAATTTTATGTTGCAGACTTTTCAGACGACGAGTAAGGTGCTTTTAGGTCGTGGTTCTATACTCAGTGATGCCGTTGGAGTTGATGGACCCTTTTATCTTCCAAGTCTTCCGCTGTTATCGATACTAGATGGCCTTAAGCCATATTTATTGTAATGAGTTCTCTTTGAGACAACGATGTAATAAGTGTGTGATTGCCACTCTGTTATAAATCCTTCGATGTACTGTGTGGTGTCAGCATTACTGATCCAGGGATGACACCTGAGCACAGAGCGCTTGATCCATTCGGGTCGGGTCGCTACACAATGTTGCTTTCGTATTACCTTACCTGGCTAATGATAGTTGTGCCATATTGTGTTAATTTGGTGTTGACTAGTTGCCCAAACATTCATTGTGCCAATGTTGCTTTCCTATTATCTGACTTGCCCAATGATAGAAATGCTAGTGTCTTAATTTGGTGCAGGCTGCTGAAGATAAGAAGACAAACTCTGAAAACAGTAAGGCAACCCCATTGTTTCTTTCCAATAAATCTAGGCCAGGTAATATGCCAATAACTCATGACTAATATGTTTGGTTCCCCTCCTAATTTGTGTTATGATGTAGTGGTCGAGACACTCTCCACTATCAATAATACAAGCCTGCCAAAATCGCCATCTGAATCTGTTCAGTATCCTCTGTCTTGGATGCAACGGAAAAAATGTATGTTTGTGAACCAATTAATGGTTGAAGGAATGATCGAAATGGTGGAGGAATCGGAGGTGTAGAGTCGTGCGACACAAAAACTGATCAATATTTTCAGAGACAGTGTAGTAGAGCAGCAAGAACTTGCCCACATGCTTATGGGCGTCATCCGTGCTGAGGTTGCAGTTTGTGACATTGTAGATCGTTAGGTTCTGTTCATTTATTTGCACTGGCATCAATCTTTGATTGCCCAGTGGATGTAATTTCCTGTAATATATGCTGGATGTGCAACATTTTTCCCTGTATGACGTACCTTTGCTTGATCGGTTTTGGTCATGTGCATAATTGCTCGTCATAATGGGCTCAAATGATCTAATTTGGCCTAAAGACATGTACAAACTTTAGTGAGCCCATTAAGTTAATGGGCCGTTACCAGGCCAAAAGATAATGGTCGGCCCTCTTAACTCCCGGGTCGTTAAGAGGCTGACATCCAAGCGGGCAACAGGTGGGCCCAATTGATTTCACAGCCGTTAACAGGCCGTTACTAAGTTCGGGCTACATATGGCCCAACTATACTGTGGGCCTTGGTATGTCTCCAACGTATCTACAATTTTTGATTGTTCCATGCTATTATATTATCTTTTTTGGATGTTTATGGGCTTTATTATACACTTTTATATTATTTCTGGGACTAACCTATTAACCCAGAGCCCAGTGCCAGTTTCTGTTTTTTCCTTGTTTTAGAGTATCGTAGAAAAGGAAAATCAAACGGAGTCCAATTGACCTAAAACTTCACGGAACTTATTTTTGGACCAGAAGAAGCCCACGGAGTATCGGAGATGGACCCCGAGATCCACCGACGTACTTCTTCCTCATATATATATCCATATACCCTAAAAACTTCGAGGAGCATAATAGATTGGGAGTTCCGCCGCCAAAAGCCTTCGTAGCTATGGAAAACCAATCTAGACCCGTTCCGGCACCCTGCCGGAGGGGGGAATCCCTCTCCGGTTGCCATCTTCATCATCCCGGTGCTCTCCATGACGAGGAGGGAGTAGTTCTCCCTCGGGGCTGAGGGTATGTACTAGTAACTATGTGTTTGATCTCTCTCTCTCGTGTTCTTGAGGTGGTATGATCTTGATGTATCGCGAGCTTTGCTATTATAGTTGGATCTTATGATGTTTCTCCCCCTCTACTCTCTTGTAATGGATTGAGTATTCCCTTTGAAGTTATCTTATCGGATTGAGTCTTTAAGGATTTGAGAACACTTCATGTATGTCTTGCATGGGATACCCGTGGTGACAAGGGGGTATTCTATTGATCCACTTGATGTATGTTTTGGTGATCAACTTGCGGGTTCCGCCCATGAACCTATGCATAGGGGTTGGCACACGTTTTTGTCTTGACTCTCCAGTAGAAACTTTGGGGCACTCTTTGAAGAACTTTGTGTTAGTTTGAATAGATGAATCTGAGATCGTGTGATGCATATCGTATAATCATACCCATGGATACTTGAGGTGACATTGGAGTATCTAGGTGACATTAGGGTTTTGGTTGATTTATGTCTTAAGGTGTTATTCTAGTATGAACTCTATGATAGATTGAACGGAATGAATAGCTTCATGTTATTTTACTATGGACTCTTGAATAGATCGATCAGAAAGGATAACTTTGAGGTGGTTTCTGTTGGAAATATGCCCTAGAGGCAATAATAAAATGGTTATTGTTGTATTTCCTTATTCATGATAATTTTCTATTGTTCATGCTATAATTGTATTAACTGGAAACCATGATACATGTGTGAATACATAGACCACAACATGTCCCTAGTAAGCCTCTAGTTAACTAGCTCGTTGATCAATAGATGGTTATGGTTTCCTGACCATGGACATTGGATGTCATTGATAACGGGATCATATCATTAGGAGAATGATGTGATGGACAAGACCCAATCTTAAGCGTAGCACAAGATTGTGTAGTTCGTTTTCTAAAGCTTTTCTAATGTCAAGTATCATTTCCTTAGACCATGAGATTGTGCAACTCCCGGATACCGTAGGAATTCTTTGGGTGTACCAAACATCACAACGTAACTAGGTGGCTATAAAGGTGCACTACATGTATCTCCGAAAGTGTCAGTTGGGTTGGCATGAATCGAGACTGGGATTTGTCACTCCGTATGACGGAGAGGTATCTCTGGGCCCACTCGTAATGCATCATCATAATCATCTCAATGTGACTAAGGAGTTAGCCACGGGATCATGCGTTATGGAACGAGTAAAGTGACTTGCCGGTAACGAGATTGAATGAGGTATTGGGATACCGACGATCGAATCTCGGGCAAGTAACATACCGATTGACAAAGGGAATTGTATACGGGATTGATTGAATCCCCGACATCGTGGTTCATCCGATGAGATCATCATGGAACATGTGGGAGCCAATATGGGTATCCAGATCCCGCTATTGGTTATTGGCCGGAGAGATGTCTCGGTCATGTCTGCATGGTTCCCGAACCTGTAGGGTCTACACACTTAAGGTTCGGTGATGCTAGAGTTATTATGGGAAATAGTATGTGGTTACCGAAGGTTGTTCGGAGTCCCGGATGAGATCCCGGACGTGAGGAGGAGGTCCGGAATGGTTCGAAGGTGAAGATCGATATATTGGACGAAGGGTATTGGAGTCTGGAATTGTTCCGGGGGTACCGAGTGACGACCAGCGTGTCCGAAAGTGGTTTCGGAGGCCCCGACAAGTGTTGGGGGGCCTTATGGGCCAAGGAGAAGGGGCACACCAGCCCACTAAGGGGCTGTGCGCCCCTCCCATCCCATCTCACGTAACCAAGAGAGGTGGGGGCGCTTCCCCTAGGGCAGCCTCCCTTCCTGGCTTGGGGGGCAAGTCTCCTAGGGGTGGGGGCGCCCAAAACCCATATAGGATTCCCTCCCTGGCCGCCGCCCCTCCCCTAGATGGGATATGAAGGGGCCTGCCCCTTATCCTATAAATAGAGGAGGTGGGAGGGCTGCCAGACTACCTAGACACATCCCCTGGTGCAGCCCCTTCCCTTATCCTACACCTCCTCCTCCTCCGTAGCGCTTGGCGAAGCCCTGCCGCAGAACCACGAGCTCCATCACCACCGCGCCGTCGTGCTATCAGAGTTCTCCCTCAACTTCTCATCTCCCCTTGCTGTATCAAGAAGGAGGAGATGTCCCCGGGCTATACGTGTGTTGAACGCGGAGGCGCCGTTGTTCGACGCTTAGATCGGAATCGACCGCGATCTGAATCGCTGCGTGTAAGACTCCACCAACCGCGTTCTTGTAACGCTTCCGCTTAGTGATCTTCAAGGGTATGAAGATGCACTCCCTCTCTCTCATTACTAGTATCTCCTAGATTGATCTTGGTGACACATAGGAAATTTTTTGAATTATTGCTACATAACCCAATAGTGGAATCATGAGCTAGGTGTATGCTTAGATTCTATGCACGAGTAAACCATAAAGTAGTTGTTGGCGATGATTTGTTCAATTTGCTTACCATTACTAGTATTATCTTGATTCGGTGGCATTGTGGGATGAAGCGGCTCGGACCGACCTTACACGTACTCTCACATGAGACAGGTTCCACCGACTGACATGCACTTGATGCATAAGGTGGCTAGCAGGTGTCTGTCTCTCCCACTTTAGTCGGATCGGATTCGATGAAAAGGGTCCTTATGACGGGTAAATAGCAATTGGCATATCACCTTGTGGTTTTACGTAGGTAAGAAACGTTCTTGCTAGAAACCAATAGCAGCCACGTAAAACATGCAACAACAATTAGAGGGTGTCGAACTTATTTTTGCAGGGTATGCTATCTGATGTGATATGGCCAAAAGGATGTGAGGAATGTTATATGTGATGTATGAGATTGATCATGTTCTTGTAATAGGAATCACGACTTGCATGTCGATGAGCATGACAACCAGCAGGAGCCATAGGAGTTGTCTTAATTTATTTATGACCTGCATGTCAACGAAAATGCCATGTAATCACTTTACTTTATTGCTAACCATTAGCCATAGTAGTAGAAGTAATAGTTGGCAATGCAACTTCATGGAGACACAATGACGGAGATCACGATAATAGAGATCATGGTGTCATGCCGGTGACGATGGTGTTCATGCCGCGCCTCGAAGATGGAGATCAAAGGCACAAGATGATATTGGCCATATCATGTCACTTTATGATTTGCATGTGATGTTTGTCATGTTTACATCTTATTTTCTTAGAATGAAGGTAGCATCAATAAGATGATCCCTCGCAATAATTTCAAGAAAGTGTTCCCCCTAACTGTGCACCGTTGCTAAGGTCCGTTGTTCCGAAGCACCACGTGATGATCGGGTGTGAAAGGTTCTAACGTTCACATAAAATGGATGTAAGCCAGATTTACACACGCGATACACTTAGGTTGACTTGACGAGCCTAGCATGTACAGACATGGTCTCGGAACACAAGAGACCGAAAGGTCGAACATGAGTCGTATAGTAGATACGATCAACATGAAGATGTTCACCGATGATGACTAGTCCATCTCACGTGATGATCGGGCACAGCCTAGTTGACTCGGATCATGTATCACTTAGATGACTCGAGGGATGTCTATCTAAGTGGGAGTTCATTAAATAATTAGATGAACTTAATTATCATGAACATAGTCAAAAGGTCTTTGCAAATTATGTCGTAGCTTACACTTTAGTTATACTGTTTAAGATATGTTCCTAGAGAAATTTTAGTTGAAAGTTGATAGTAGAAATTATGCGGACTGGGTCCGTCAACTGAGGATTATCCTCATTGCTGTGCAGAAGGCTTATCTCCTTAATGCACCGCTCGGTGTGCTGAACCTCGAGCGTCGTCTATAGATGTTGGGAAACATCTGACATACACATTTTGATGACTACGCGATAGTTCAGTGCGTAATGCTAACGGTTTAGAATTGTGGCACCAAAGATGTTTTTGAAACGTCGCAGAACATATGAGATGTTCCAAAGACTGAAATTGGGATTTCAGACTAGTGCCCACGTCAAGAGGTATGAGACCTCTGACAAGTTTCTTAAGCCTGTAAACTAAGGGAGAAAAGCTCAATCGTTGAGCATGTGCTCAGATTGTCTGAGTACTACAATCGCTTGAATCGAGTGGGAGTTAGTCTTCCAGATGAGATAGTGATGGTTCTCCATAGTCACTGCCACCAAGCTATTAGAGCTTCGTGATGAACTATAACATATCAGGGATAGACATGATGATCCTTGAGCAACTCGCGATGTTTGACACCGCAAAAGTAGAAATGAAGTAGGAGCATCAATTGTTGATGGTTAAACCACTAGTTTCAAGAAGGGCAAGGGAAAGAAGGGATACTTCATGAAACGGCAAATCAGTTGCTGCCCTAGTGAAGAAACCCAAGGTTGAACCCAAACCCGAGACTAAGTGCTTCTGTAATGAGGGGAACGGACACTGAAGCAGAACTACCCTAGATGCTTGGTAGATGAGAAGGCTGGCAAGGTCGACAGAAGTATTTTGAATATACGTTATATTGTGTACTTTACTAGTACTAGTAGCACCAGGGTAATAAATACCGGTTTAGTTGCTAAGTGTTAGTAACTCGAAATAAAAGGCTGCGAAGACTAGCTAAAGGTGAGATGACGATATGTGTTGGAAGCGTTTCCAAGGTTGATGTGATCAAACGTCGCACGCTCCCTCTACCATCGGGATTGGTGTTAAACCTAAATAATTGTTAATTGGTGTTTGCATTGAGCATAGACATGATTGGATTATGTTTATCGCAATATGGTTATTCATTTAAGGAGAATAATGGTTACTCTATTTATTTGAATAATACCTTCAATGGTCTAGCACCTAAAATGAATGGTTTATTGAATCTCAATCGTAGTGATACACATGTTCATGCCAAAAGGTACAAGATAGTAATGATAGTACCACATACCTGTGGCACTGCCATTTGAGTCATGTTGGTATAAAATGCATGAAGAAGCTCCATGTTGATGGATCTTTGGACTCACTCGTTTTTGAAAGGATTGAGACATGTGAACCATGTCTATTGGTAGATATGCATGAAGAAACTCCATACAGATGGATCGTTTGGACTCACTTGGTTTTGAATCACTTGAGACATGAAAATCATACCACATGGGCAAGATGACTGAAAGGCCTCATTTTCAGTAAGATGGAACAAGAAAGCAACTTCTTGGAAGTAATACATTTTGATGTGTGCAGTCCAATGAGTGCTGAGGCACGCAGTGGATATCGTTATGTTCTTACTTCATAGATGATTTTGAGTAGATGCTGAGTATATTTACTTGATGAAACACAAGTCTGAATTATTAAAAGGTTTAAGTAATTTCAGAGTGAAGTTGAAGATCGTCGTGACAAGAGGATAAAATGTCTATGATATGATCATAGAGATGAATATCTGAGTTACGAGTTTGGCACACAATTAAGACATTGTGAAAATTGTTTCACAACTAATACCGCCTAGAACACCATAGTGTGATGGTGTGTCTGAACACCATAACTGCACCCTATTGGATATGGTGCATACCATGATGTCTCTTATCGAATTTCCACTATCGTTTATGGGTTAGGCATTAGAGACAATCGCATTCACTTTAAATAGGGCACCACGCAATTCCATTGAGACGACACCATATGAACTATGGTTTACAAAAACCTAAGATGTTGTTTCTTAAAAGTTTGGGGCTGCGACGCTTATGTTGAAAAGTTTCAGGATGATAAGCTAGAACCCAAAGCGGATAAATGCATCTTCATAGAACACCCAAAACAGTTGGGTATACCTCCTATTTCAAATCCGTAAGCAAAAGTGATTGTTTCCAGAAACGGGTCCTTTCTCGAGGAAAAGTTTCTCTCAAAAGAATTGAGTGGGAGGATGATGGAGACTTGATGAGGTTATTGAACCGTCACTTCAACTAGTGTGTAGCAGGGCACAGGAAGTTGTTCCTGTGACACCTACACCAACTGAAGTGGAAGCTTATGATAGTGCTCATGAAACTTAGGATCAAGTCACTACAAAACCACATAGGTCGACAAGGATGCGTACCACTTCAGAGAGGTACGTAATCCTATCTTGGAAGTCATGTTGCTAGACAACAATGAACCTACGAGCTATGGAGAAGCGACGGTGGGCCCGGATTCCGACGAATGGCTCGAGGCCATAAAATCTGAGAGAGGATCCGTATATAAAAACAAAGTATAGACTTTGGAAGAACTACTTGATGGTCGTAAGGCTGTTGGGTGTAGATGGATTTTAAAAGGAAGACGGACAATGATGGTAAGTGTCACCATTAAGAAAGCTCGACTTGTCGTTAAGATGTTTTCCGACAAGTTCAAGGAGTTCACTATGATGAGACTTTCTCACTCGTAGCGATACTAAGAATCTATTGGAATTATGTTAGCAGTTACTGCATTAGTTATCAAATCTTGCAGATAGGATGTCAAAACATTGTTTCCTCGACGATTTTCTTGAGGAAAGGTTGTATGTGATACAACCAGAAGGTTTTGGCAATCCTGAAAGATGCTAACAAGTATGCAAAGCTCTAGCAATCCTTCTAAGGACTGGAGTAAGCATCTCAGAGTTGGAATGTACACTTTGATGAGATGATCAAAGATTTTGGGTTTATACAAAGTTTATGAGAAACTTGTATTTCCAAAGAAGTGAGTGGGAGCACTATAGAATTTTTGATGAGTATATGTTGTTAACATATTATTGATCAGAAATGATGTAGAATTTCTGGAAAGCATATGGGGTTATTTGAAAAGTGTTTTTCAATGGAAAACCTGGATTAAGCTACTTGAACATTGAGCATCAAGATCTATAAGGATAGATCAAAAACGCATAATAGTACTTTCAAATGAATGCATACTGTGACAAGATTTTGAAGGAGTTCAAAATAGATCAGCAAAGGAGTTCTTGGATGTGTTACAAGGTGTGAGTATTGAGTAAGACTCAAGACCTGACCATGGCATAAGAAAGAGAAAGGACGAAGGTTGTCCCCTATGCTTTAGACGTAGGCTCTACAGTATGTTATGCTGTGTACCGCACCTGAAGTGTGCCTTGCCATGAGTCAGTCAAGGGGTACAAGAGTGATCCAGGAATGGATCACATAACAGCGGTCGAACTTATCCTTAGTAACTAGTGGACTAAGGAATTTTCTCGATTATGGAGGTGGTAAAAGAGTTCGTCGTAACGGGTTACGTCGATGCAAACTTTGACACTAATCCGGATGACTCTGAGTAGTAAACCGGATTCCTATAGTAGAGCGGTTATCTGGAATAGCTCCAAGTAGCGCGTGGTAGCTGCATCTACAAGATGACATAGAGATTTGTAAAGCACACACGGATCTGAAAGGTTCAGACCCATTGACTAATAAACCTCTCTCACAAGCTTGATATGAACAAACCCCAAGGGTGTTGGATTCATTACAATCACATAGAGATTATTGACTCTAGTGCAAGTGGGAGACTGCTGGAAATATTCCCTAGAGGCAATAATAAAATGGTTATTGTTGTATTTCCTTGTTCATGATAATTGTCTATTGTTCATGCTATAATTGTATTAACTGGAAACCGTAATACATGTGTGAATACATAGACCACAACATGGCCCTAGTAAGCCTCTACTTGACTAGCTCGTTGATCAATAGATGGTTATGGTTTCCTGACCATGGACATTGGATGTCATTGATAACGGGATCACATCATTAGGAGAATGATGTGATGGACAAGACCCAATCTTAAGCGTAGCACAAGATCGTGTTGTTCGTTTGCTAAAGCTTTTCTAATGTCAAGTATCATTTCCTTAGACCATGCGATTGTGCAACTCCTGGATACCGTAGGAATGCTTTGGATGTACCAAACGTCACAACGTAACTGGGTGGCTATAAAGGTGCACTACAGGTATCTCTGAAAGTGTATGTTGGGTTGGCATGAATCGAGACTGGGATTTGTCACTCTGTATGACGGAGAGGTATCTCTAGGCCCACTTGGTAATGCATCATCATAACAAGATCGGTGTGACTAAGGAGTTAGCCACGGGATCATGCGTTACGGAACGAGTAAAGTGACTTGCCGGCAACAAGATTGAACGAGGTATTGGGATACCGACGATCAAATCTCGGGCAAGTAACATACCGATTGACAAAGGGAATTGTATACGGGATTGATTGAATCCCCGACATCGTGGTTCATCCGATGAGATCATCGTGGAACATGTGGGAGACAATATGGGTATCCAGATCCCGCTATTTGTTATTGGCCGGAGAGATGTCTAGTTCATGTCTGCATGGTTCCCGAACCCGTAGGTTCTACACACTTAAGGTTCGGTGATGCTAGAGTTATTATGGGAAATAGTATGTGGTTACCAAAGGTTGTTCAGAGTCCCGGATGAGATCCCGGACGTGACGAGGAGTTCCGGAATGGTCCGAAGGTGAAGATTGATATATTGGACGAAGGGTATTGGAGTCCAAAATTGTTCCGGGGGTATCGGGTGACGACCAGCATGTCCGAAAGTGGTTTCGGAGGCCCCGGCAAGTGTTGGGGGGCCTTATGGGCCAAGGGGAAGGGGCACACCAGCCCACTAAGGGGCTGTGCGCCCCTCCCACCCCATCTCATGTAACCAGGAGAGGTGGGGGCGCCTCCCCTAGGGCAGCCTCCCTTCCTGGCTTGTGGGGCAAGTTTCCTAGGGGTGGGGGCGCCCAAAACCCATCTAGGGTTCCCTCCCTGGCAGCCGCCCTCCCCTAGATGGTATCTGAAGGGGCCTGCCCCCTCTCCCCTTCTCCTATAAATAGTGGAGGTGGGAGGGCTGCCAGACTACCTAGACACATCCCCTGGCGCAACCCCTTCCCTTCTCCTACACCTCCTCCTCCTCCGTAGCGCTTGGCGAAGCCTTGCCGGAGAACCACGAGCTCCACCACCACCACGCCGTCGTGCTGTCGGAGTTCTCCCTCAACTTCTCCTCTCCCATTGCTAGATCAAGAAGGAGGAGACGTCCCCGGGCTGTACGTGTGTTGAACGCGGACGCGCCGTTGTTCGGCTCTTAGATCGGAATCGACCGCGATCTGAATCGCTGCGTGTACGACTCCACCAACCACGTTCTTGTAACGCTTCCGCCTAGCGATCTTCAAGGGTATGAATATGCACTCCCTCTCTCTCGTTGCTAGTATCTCCTAGATTGATCTTGGTGACACATAGGAATTTTTTTGAATTATTGCTACGTTCCCCAATAGTTTCGTACCCTAGTATAATCTCTTCGTTTGTTCTCCTCTATTAGTGACTTTGGAGTTACTCTTTGTTTCATGTTGAGGGATAGTTATATGATCCAATTATGTTATTATTGTTGAGAGAACTTGCACTAGTGAAAGTATGAACCCTAGGACTTTTTTCAACGCATTGCAATATCGTTTGTGCTCACTTTTATCATTAGTTACCTTCCTGTTTTTATATTTTCAGATTACAAAAACCTATATCTATCATCCATATTGCACTTGTATCACCATCTCTTCGTTGAACAAGTGCACCTATACAATTTACCATTGTATTGGGTGTGTTGGGGACACAAGAGACTCTTTGTTATTTGGTTGCAGGGTTGTTTGAGAGAGACCATCTTCATCCTACGCCTCCTACAGATTGAAAAACCTTAGGTCATCTAGTTGAGAGAAATTTGCTACTTTCCTACAAACCTCTGCACTTGGAGGCCCAACAACGTCTACAAGAAAAAGGTTGTGTAGTAGACATCAAGCTCTTTTCTGGCGCCGTTGCCAGGGAGGTTAGCGCTTGAAGGTATATCTTTAGATCTTGCTATCTAATCTTTTTGTTTCTTGTTTTAGCACTAGTTTAGTTTATAAAAGAAAACTAAAAAAATATGGAATTAAATTTACCTCATACGCTTCATCTTTTTAATATCTTTAGTGAGTATGATGGAAAGGAAAATTGTGCCAAAGTGTTAGAAGAAGAATGCATTAAAATGTTTGGCACTAAATATTTGAATTATGAGCATGATTGCAATGTTGTTAGTATGAGTTTCTTGAATATCCATGATGCTAATGATATGCAAAGCCACAAGCTTGGGGAAGCTATGTTTGATGAAGATGATATTTTTTGTCCCCCAAGTTTTGATGAGAAAATTTATTATGATGAAAGCATGCCTCCTACTTATGATGATTATAATTATGAAAGTGGATTCGGAGAGGTCATGACTTTATTTAGTGATGATTCCACTATCTTGGAAGAGGTTTCAATCGATTATGATGTGAACAAAGTTGCTACCTATGATGATTATTGTGATGATACTTATGCTATAAAAAGTAGTGATGATTATATTTATAAAAAATTTCATGATTATGATTACACTTTTCTGAACATTACTCTTTTAATATGGAAACAATTTATAGTATTCGAGTTTCTTATGATACTCCCACTATTCCGAATGAGGAGAATTTTGCTTATGTGGGGAGTAATAAAATTTCCATGCCTATGCATCATGAAAATAATACTTTATGTGATAGCTATATTGTTGAATTCATTCATGATGCTACTTAAAATTATTATGAGGGAGAAACATATGCTTGTAGGAATTGCAATAATATCAAGTTTCCTCTCTATGTGCTTAAAGTTTTAAAGCTATGCTTGTTTTACCTTCCTATGCAAGTTGATTCTTGTTCCCACAAGTTGTTTGCTAACAAAATCCCTATGCATAGGAAGTGGGTTAGACTTAAATGTGCTAGTCATATTCTTCAAGATTCTCTCTTTATGTTACAATTCTTATCTTTTATGCAAGTGAGCATCGTTGAAACCGTCATGCCTAGCTAGGGGCGTTAAATGTTAGCACTTGTTTGGAGGCAACCTAATTTTATTTTTGTTCCTTGCTTTTTGTTACTGTTTAGTAGTAAATAATTCATATAGCCTCTGTTTATATGTGGTTTTATGCTTTTAATTAGTGTTTGTGCCCAGTAGAACCTTTGGGAAGACTTGGGGAAAGTCTTTGCGATCATGCTGTAAAAAAACAGAAACTTTAGCGCTCATGAGAATTGCTGCCATTTTTTATTGGAGAGTGATATTTAGTTAATTATTTCTGCAGATGATTAATGGATAAATTACTCACGTCCCTAAATTTATTTTAGAATTTTTGGGCTTACAGAAGTTTGCGTTAGTTACAGATTACTACAGACTGTTCTGTTTTTGACAGATTCTGTTTTTCGTGTGTTGTTTGCTTATTTTAATGAATCTATGGCTAGTAAAAGAGTTTATAAACCATAGAGAAGTTGGAATACAGTAGGTTTAACACCAATATACATAAAGAACGAGTTCATTACAGTGCCTTGAAGTGGTGTTTTGTTTTGTTTCGCTAACAAAGCTTACGAGCTTTCTGTTAAGTTTTGTGTTGTGAAGTTTTCAAGTTTTGGGTAAAGATTCGATGGACTATGGAACAAGGAGTGGCAAGAGCATAAGCTTGGGGATTCCCAAGGCACGCCAAGGTACTATTCAAGGACAAACAAGACCCTAAGCTTTGGGATGCCCCGGAAGGCATCCCCTCTTTCATCTTTGTTCATCGGTAACTTTACTTGGAGCTATATTTTTATTCACCACATGATATGTGTTTTGCTTGGAGCATCATTTTATTTTGTTTTGCTTGATGATTGAATAAAATAACAAGATCTGAAATTATTAAATGTTAGAGAGTCTTCACATGGTTGCATAATTATTTGACTACTCATTGATCTTAACTTATATCTTTTGGAGTAGTTTGTCATTTGCTCTAGTGCTTCACTTATATATTTTTAGAGCATGGTGGTGGTTTTATTTTATAGAAATAGATGAACTCTCATGCTTCACTTATATTATTTTGAGAGTCCTAAATAGCATGGTAGTTTTCTTTGGTTATGAAACTAGTCCTAATATGATGGGCATCCAAGTGGGGTATAATAAAAACTTTCATATAAAGTGCATTGAATACTATGAGAAGTTTTATACTTGATGATTGTTTTGAGATATGAAGATGGTGATATTAAAGTCATGCTAGTTGAGTAGTTGTGAATTTGAGAAATATTTGTGTTGAAGTTTGTGATTCCGATAGCATGCATGTATGGTGAACCATTATGTGATGAAGTCGGAGCATGATTTATTTATTGATTGCCTTCCTTATGAGTGGCGGTCGGGGACGAGCGATGGTCTTTTCCTACCAATCTATCCCCCTAGGAGCATGGGCGTAGTACTTTGTTTCGATAACTAATAGATTTTTGCAATAAGTATGTGAGTTCTTTATGACTAATGTTGAATCCATGGATTATATGCACTCTCACCCTTACACCATTGCTAGCCTCTCTAGTACCGCGCAACTTTCACCGGTACCTTATACCCACCATATACCTTCCTCAAAACAGCTTCCATACCTACGTATCATGGCATTTCCATAGCCATTATGAGATATATTGCCATGCAACTTTCCATCGTTCCGTTTATTATGACACGCTCCATCATTGTCATATTGCTATGCATGATCATGTATTTGACATTATTGTGGCAAAGGCACCGTTCATAATTATTTCATACATGTCACTCATGAGTCATTGCACATCCCGGTACACCGCCGGAGGCATTCATATAGAGTCATATTTTGTTCTAAGAATCGAGTTGTAATTCATGAGTTGTAAGTAATTAAAAGTGTGATGATCATCATTACTAGAGCATTGTCCGAGTGAGGAAAGGATGATGGAGACTATGATTCCCCCACAAGTCAGGATGAGACTCCGCACTAAAAAAAGAGTCCACAAAAAAAGAGAAAAGGCCCAAATAAAAAAATAAAAAATGAGAGAAAAAGAGAGAAGGGGCAATGCTACTATCCTTTTACCACACTTGTGCTTCGAAGTAGCACCATGATCTTCATGATAGAGAGTCTCCTATGATATCACTTTCATATACTAGTGGGAATTTTTCAATATAGAGCTTGGCTTGTATATTCCAATGATGGGCTTCCTCAAAATGCCGTAGGTATTCGTGAGCAAGCAAGTTGGATGCACACCCACTTAGTTCTTTTGTTGAGCTTTCATACACTTATAGCTCTAGTGCATCCATTGAATGGCAATCCCTACTCAATCACATTGATATCTATCGATGGGCATCTCCATAGCCCATTGATACGCCTAGTTGATGTGAGACTATCTTCTCCACAACCACCATTCTATTCCATGTATAGTGCTATGTCCATGGCTCACGCTCATGTATTGCATGAAGATTGAAAACGTTTGAGAAATCAAAAGTATGAAACAATTGCTTGGCTTGTCATCGGGGTTGTGCATGATTTAAATACTTTGTGTGGTGAAGATGGAGCATATCCAGACTATATGATTTTGTAGGGATAACTTTCTTTGGCCATGTTATTTTGAGAAGACATGATTGCTTAATTAGTATGCTTGAAGCATTATTATTTTTATGTCAATATTAAACTTTCGTCTTGAATCTTATGGATCTGAACATTCATGCCAAAATGAAGAGAATTACTTAGAGAAATATGTTAGGTAGCATTTCACATCAAAAATTCTGTTTTTATCATTTACCTACTCGAGGACAAGCAGGAATTAAGCTTGGGGATGTTGATACGTCTCCAACGTATCTATAATTTTTTTATTGTTCCATGCTATTATATTATCTGTTTTGGATGTTTATGGGCTTCATTATACACTTCTATATTATTTTGGGACTAACCTATTAACCCATAGCCCAGTGCCAGTTTCTGTTTTATTCCTTGTTTTAGAGTATCGTAGAAATGGAAAATCAAACGGAGTCCAATTGACCTGAAACTTCACGAAACTTATTTTTGGACCAGAAGAAGCCCACGGCGTATCGGAGATGGACCCGAAGATCCACCGACATACTTCTTCCTCCTATATATATATATATCCATATACCCTAAAAACTTCGAGGAGCACAATAGATCGGGAGTTCCTCCGCCAGAAGCCTCCGTAGCCACCGAAAACCAATCTAGACCCATTCCGGCACCCTGACGGAGCGGGGAATCCCTCTCCAGCGGCCATCTTCATCATCCCGGTGCTCTCCATGACAAGGAGGGAGTAGTTCTCCCTCGGGGCAGAGGGTATGTACTAGTAGCTATGTGTTTGATCTCTCTCTCTCTCATGTTCTTGAGGTGGTACGATCTTGATGTATCGCGAGCTTTGCTATTATAGTTGGATCTTATGACGTTTCTCCCCCTCTACTCTCTTGTAATGTATTGGGTTTTCGCTTTGAAGTTATCTTATCGGATTGAGTCTTTAAGGATTTGAGAACACTTCATGTATGTCTTGCGTGGGATACCCGTGGTGACAATGGGGTATTCTATTGATCCACTTGATGTATGTTTTGGTGATCAACTTGCGGGTTCCGCCCATGAACCTATGCATAAGGGTTGGCACACGTTTTCGTCTTGACACTCCGGTAGAAACTTTGGGGCAGTCTTTGAAGTACTTTGTGTTGGTTTGAATAGATGAATCTGAGATCGTGTGATGCATACCGTATAATCATACGCACGGGTACTTGATGTGACATTGGAGTATCTAGGTGACATTAGGGTTTTGGTTGATTTGTGTCTTAAGGTGTTATTCTAGTACGAACTCTATGGTAGATTGAATGGAAAGAATAGCGTCATATTATTTTACTACGGACTCTTGAATACATCGATCAGAAAGGATAACTTTGAGGTGGTTTTGTACCCTACCATAATCTCTTCGTTTGTTCTCCTCTATTAGTGACTTTGGAGTGACTCTTTGTTGCATGTTGAGGGATAGTTATATGATCCAATTATGTTATTATTATTGAGAGAACTTGCACTAGTGAAAGTATGAACCCTAGGCCTTTTTTCAACGCATTGCAATACCGTTTGTGCTCACTTTTATCATTAGTTACCTTGCTGTTTTATATTTTCACATTAACCTATATCTATCATCCATATTGCACTTGTATCACCATCTCTTTGCCGAACTAGTGCACCTATACAATTTACCACTGTATATTGGGTGTGTTGGGGACACAAGAGACTCTTTGTTATTTCGTTGCAAGGTTGTTTGAGAGAGACCATCTTCATCCTACGCCTCCTACGGATTGATAAACCTTAGGTCATCCACTTGAGGGAAATTTGCTACTATCCTACAAACCTCTGCACTTGAAGGCCCAACAACGTCTACAAGAAGAAGGTTGTGTAGTAGACATCAGGCCTTTAGCAGGCCGAAAGAGACAGCGGTCTTGTACTGGACCATGAAGTGCATGGGCCGCTAAGAGGCCGAATGTCAGGTCGTATTGTAAATGGCCCAACTGTGTTGTGGGCCTTTAGCAAGCCGAGAGAGAAACCAAGTTGGTATTGTACCATGAAGGGCATGGGTCATTAAAAGGCAAAAACTCAGGTCCGACTACAAATGGCCCAACTCATTTATGGTCCGTTAATAGGCTGAAAGGCACACAGGGCTGGGAATTGGCCCAACACTTAAATGGGTCGCTAAAAGGCCAAAACTCAAGTCCGACTACAAATGGCCCAGCAGATATATGGGCCGTCACCAGGCTGAAAGACACACCCCGGAAATTGGCCCAACACTTAAATGGGTCGCTAAAAGGCCAAAACTCAGGTCCTACTTCAAATGGCCCAACTAATTTATGGGCCGTCAACAGGCTAAAAGACACACTGGGCAGGAAATTAGCCCAATATTTAAATGGGTCGCTAAAAGGCTGAAATATGTACATCGTGAAAATTGGCCCATCCACTGAATGGGCCATTAACAGGCCGAAATCTCATCAGGCCGATATTGAGCCCAAATATATAGCGAGTTGTTAACGGGCTCGAACTGATGATGGGATGCAATGGTGTTAAATCTTTAAGGGGCCGTTGACGGGCCGAATTGTCACATCTCGTATGGGCCATGGGCTTAAATGGACCTGACACAAGTAGGCCTTATATGGGCCGGCCTGCTATTTTTTACTGGGCTGGCCTTTTTCACCAGAATGGGCCACTGTTGGGCCATGCCATGTGTCGACCTATCATAGGCGCCTCCTGTCCAATGAGTGGATGACATCTGTCCCAACGATGAGGCAACACGTGTTTCCTCCGGCCAATGATGATTTTACATGTGGAAAATCCCCATTGGTCCGGGCTGTTAACGGGTTATCGGATCCAAAACCGGACCCGATAGCTTAACGGCGTTCCATTACGGTGGATGCCACATGTCGGTCACCCTTGACGAAAGCACTTCTGTGAAGCGCGATTTATCGTCATGGAAGTGGACACTTTTGTGATGATAATTTTGGTAATGTCGTGGAACACTTCTACGACAACACAGGTATGACTATCTTCAATTCTGTCATAAATTTGTCATGGATGTACATGCATGACAGAAAACATGACCTACTGTGACAAACACGTATCATCATGGAAGTGTATTTTTTTTGTAGTGTAGTTTGCTTTTGAATGCAAATGCACATGGCAACTTTTACTTTGTGGAGATCCTCTTCAACTTACGAAGACAATTTATCATGCATATATGAGAATAACGAAGATAATGACATGCACAATGAAAAATGGGTGTTTGTAGAATGACTTCATGCGGAATTTATCATCGCATCACAAAGTAGCAGTAAAAGGTAACAAATGACCATCGAGTTTAAGTGTTACAACTCAAAAGCCAAATAGTTTCAAAATGAGAGTTGTAAGAACTTAGCAAAATAAAGCAAGCACCCATATGGCCCCGCTTGAAGACTATCAACTCATATGCTTCTCCCCCTTTTGTCAGTAATGACCAAAAAGGTTTGAAGAGATAGACTATCTACTCGTTCCCAGCAGGAGTGGAAGTCAGAGCAGGGTTGACGCTTGAGTTTGGTGGTGCAGACGGGCCTGACGTTGTGTCGTGATGTAGTGTAGTTAAGGTTGGTGAAGTGGCGTCGTCTTCTTCATCAATGACTCGGGCAACAATAGTTGCAACTAAAGATGAATGCTCAGAATCTTCAATTGAGGGAGTGCAACGCCATCTTGCTTTTTGAGGAGGCCTAGAGTCAAACTTGAAGTTCTTTGTGAAGCTATCTTCGCGAAGATCTTCTTCAGGACAGAGCATTGTGAGGCTCTTCCAGGACTGCATACAGGCTTCATGTGTAACAAATGAGTTCTTGGTGGCGAAGTTGCAAATTCGATTGACATCCACCAAGAGACTCTGCATCTGACGCTTCAGCCAGTCATGATGCCTATCCCGCTTTTGATGTAAAGCCACCAAAAGCTCATGGTCGTTGAGGACACGAGGACGCTTCTGAGGCCTTTGAGCTATGGTGCTTGAAGTGGCTTTAGTATTGGCTCGGTGTGGGATGTGCAGGTTGCCAGCAAGAGGACATGCAGGAGTTTCAGCATTGGGCACATGAATCCCTTCAATGGGTTGCGTGAAGTGATGTCTACTACGCAACTTTATTCTTGTAGACATGTGTTGGGCCTCCAAGCATAGAGTTTTGTAGGACGGTAGCAATTTTCCCTCAAGCGGTTGACCTAAGGTTTATCAATCAGTGAGAGGTGTACGATGAAGATGGTCTCTCTCAAATGACCCTGCAACCAAATACAAGAAATCTCTTGTGTCCCCAACACACCGAATACAATGGAAAATTTTATAAGTGCACTAGTTTGGCGAAGAGATGGTGATAAAAGTGTAATATTGATCGTAGAAATGTATTTTTATAATCTGAATAAATAAAAACAGAAAGGTAGCAAATAGTAAACAGGCACAAAAATGGTATTGCAATGCTTAAAAACAAGGCCTACGGTCCTTACTTTCACTAGTGCAATCTCTCAACCGTGCTAATATGATTGGATCATAAAACTGTCCCTCAACGTGCAATGAAGAATCACTCCAAAGTTCCTATATAGCGGAGAACATAAGACGGAATTGTTTGTAGGGTACGAAACCGCCTCAAAGCTATTCTTTCCGATCAATCTATCCTAGAGTTCATACTAAAATAACACGAAGCTATTCTTTTCGAATAACACCAAAGTAAATTCAAATTAGTAATATTCAATCCAACACAAAGAACTTCAAAGAGTGCCCCAAGATTTCTACCGGATAAACAATGATAAGAACGTGCATCAACCCCTATACATAGATTACCCCAATGTCACCTCGGCAATCCATGAGTTGAGTGCCAAAACATATATCAAGTGAATCAATACGATACCCCTTTGTCACCACGAGTATTCAATTGCAAGACATATATCAAGTGTTCTCAAATCCATAAAATTATTCAATCCGATAACAATGAAATCTCAAAGGGAAAAACTCAATTCATCACAACAAGATAGAGAGGGGAAAACACAATATGATCCGATTATATTAGCAAACCCCGCGGTACGTCAAGATCGTGACATCTCAAGAACATGAGAGAGAGAGGGATTAAACACATAGCTACTAGTACAAACCCTCAGCCTCGAGGCGGATGAGGGAGTCTTGGATTAGGGGGTCTCTGGACAGCCGGACTATATCCTTTGGCCGGACTGTTGGACTATGAAGATACAAGATTGAAGACTTCGTCCCGTGTCCGGATGGGACTCTACTTGGCGTGGAAGGCAAGCTAAGCAATACGGATATGTATATCTCCTCTTTTGTAACCGGCCTTGTGTAACCCTAGCCCCCTCCGATGTCTATATAAACCGGTGGGTTTTAGACCGTAGGACAACATACAATCATACCATAGGCTAGCTTCTAGGGTTTAGCCTCTCTGATCTCGTGGTAGATCAACTCTTGTAATACTCATATCATCAAGAATAATCAAGCAGGATGTAGGGTTTTACCTCCATCAAGAGGGCCCGAACCTGGGTAAACATCGTGTCCTCTGCCTCCTATTACCATCCGCCTTAGACGCACAGTTCGGGACCCCCTACACGAGATCCGCCGGTTTTGACACCGACATTGGTGCTTTCATTGAGAGTTCCAATGTGTCGTCACCATAAGGCTTGATGGCTCCTTCGATCATCGCTAGCGATGCGGTCTAGGGTGAGGCTTTCCTCCCCGGACAGATTTTCATATTCGGCGGCTCTGCACTGCGGGCCAGTTCGCTTGGCCATCTGGAGCAGATTGAGAGCTACGCCCCTGGCCATCAGGTCAGATTTGGAAAGTTGAACTACACGGCCGATATCCATGGAGACTTGATCTTCGATGGATTCGAGCCCATGCGAGACGCGTCGCGCAGTCACAACGAGCGAGACGTAACTCTACCGTCGGACAGTGTTCGGCAGATCGCATCCGCAGCTACTCTGGCCTCTAATCCGAAGCAAGTGGCGCCATCCAAGAGCGGAGGGATGGACCCCGCCATGGAGGCCGCACTCTCAGTGGCGATAGAGACGGATACTGACTCCACCACTTATGAGAGTCGTGTCGCCGAACCACTGGATTCATCCCCGGCCACGGACTCCGAGCCGCTCACATTCGTGCCCGTCGAATCCGACTGGGCGCCGATCATGGAGTTCACCTCCACGGATATCTTTCAGCACTCACCTTTCGGAGATGTGCTAAATTCATTAAGGTCTCTCTCCCTATCAAGAGAACATTGGCCGAACTATGTCCGGCTAGAATGGGATGCGGACGACGAAGAAATTCGCTACCCACCCACCACCCACTTAGTAGCCACTATCGACGACTTAACCGACATGCTCGACTTTGAGTCCGAAGACATCAATGGTATGGACGACGATGCAGGAGACGAACAGGAACCACCGCCCATAGGGCACTGGACCGCTACTTCATCACATGACGTATAGATGGTGGACATCCCCAAAGAAGCCAACATCGATGAGACAGCGGAGGATGACACCTCCAAGAAGCAACCTAAGCGCCATTGTCAGCGGCGCTGCTCTAAGTCCTGCCATAGCAAGAACAGCAATAATAATAGTCCACGCGACTCTGGAAGAGATGACAACTGAAGCACCCCGGTGGCAGAACATGATCAAGACGCAAACTGCAAACATAGTATGGATCCGACGTCCGAACACGATGACGCCAAAGATAAGCCTCATCAACCCCCGTCTAGGGAAGAAAACAGTCCGGACGAAGATGCACCCATCATCCCGGAAACACACTTGGAGCAAGAGAACCTCCGCAGAAGGCTTATTGCCACAGCGAGAAGCCTGAAGAAACAGAAGCAAAGGGTCAAGGTCGCGCAGAATACGCTCAACAGCAAGTGGAACAAAGTAACAAATTATGGTGGAAGTTACCATCCAAATAGCTATCCAAAGCGCAAGCTATTACCGGAATTCGACGATGAGGCCTTAGAGCCCATACAGCCGAAAAGCGATACGGCCAACCGGCCAGATCCACCACCCTGTGAACGCGATAGAGCGGCTAACAAAGTCACGCATAAGTCAACACACGATCTACGTGAGAACCTGCGTAAAAAATCCGGCCCAACCAGATCTATCTATGGATCTAGGAAGCACGCTACGGTACACAACCACCACTGAATACTACAACCGTCCGAACACCAGGGCGCATCCCAATATAGGGGTGCCGCACATCCCTTATGTTTCACTGATGAGGTGCTAGATCACGAATTCCCAGAGGGATTCAAATCGGTGAACATAGAGGCGTACGACGGAACCACAGACCTTGGGGTTTGGATAGAGGACTTCATCCTCCACATCCATATGGCTCGTCGAGACGATCTCCATGCCATTAAATACTTGCCCCTCAAGCTTAAAGGGCCAGCTAGGCGTTGGCTGAAAAGCCTCCCCGAAAACTCAATTGGAAGTTGGGAGGAGCTCGAGGACGCTTTCTGGGCCAATTTTCAAGGGACTTATGTCCGACCTCTGGATGCAAACGATTTAAGTCATATAATCCAACAGTCCGGAGAGTCTGTCTGAAAGCTTTGGAACAGGTTTCTCACCAAGAAGAACCAAATTGTCGACTGTCCGGACGCCGAAGCCTTAGCAGCTTTCAAACACAGCGTCCTAGACGAATGGCTCACAAGACACCTCGGTCAAGAAAAACCAAGAACAATGGCAGCCCTAACAAGCCTCATGACCCGCTTTTGCGCGGGTGAGGACAGCTGGTTGGCCCGTAGCAGCACCAGCGACCCAAGCACATCCAAAGTCAGGGATGGCAATGGTAAACCACGACACAACAAAAACAAGTGTCGAAATAAAGACGACAACCCAGATAACACAGCGGTAAACGCCGGATTCAGGGGCTCTCGACCAGGTCAGCGGAAAAAGCCTTTCAAAGGCAGCAGAGAAGGACAATCTGGCCTAAAAAAAATTCTTGACAAACTCTATCAGATTCACAGCACCCCAGACAAACCTACAAATCATATCCACAGAGAATGTTGGATCTTCAAGCAGGCCGGTAAGCTAAACGCCGAACACAAAGGGGAAGAGACACCAAGCGAGGACGAGGATGAACCTCGCCAGCAAAGCGCCGGAGGACACAAAAAGTTCCCACCAGAGGTCAAAACAGTAAACATGATCCAAGTGACAAAGTGGACAAGCAATCATGCACTCCGATGCACACGTGCCATAGAGCCCGTCACCGCTAGGCCCAACCCCTGGTCAGCATGCCCGATCACTTTCGATCGCAGGGATCATGATACATATATCCGGCGCGAAGGACTGACAGCCTTGGTGTTAGACCCAATAATAAATGGGTACCATTTCAAAAGGGTCCTCATGGACGGCGGCAGTGATCTAAATCTGATATACCAGGACACAGTCCGCAAAATGGGGATAGACCCGACACAAATAAGCCACAGTAATACTACCTTCAAGGGAGTAATACCAGGCCAAGAGGCCCACTACACGGGCTCTATACTACTAGAGGTGGTATTCGGTTCTCCATATAACTTCCGGAGTGAAATGTTAACTTTTCACATCGCTCCATTCCGGAGTGATTTTCAAGCACTACTCGAAAGGGCGGCTTTTGCTCGTTTTAACGCAATACCACATTATGCTTTTCTCAAGCTCAAGATGCCCGGTCCATGAGGCATCATTACAGTTAGTAGAAATACCAACCGTTCTTTACGAACGGAAGAGGAGGCGGCGACTCTAACAGCCGCACACTAGACGGCCTCACCAACTAGAAAAATGGCAGGTCGTCAAGACCACGGACACGGTTAGACGAGTCCAGCATTCCATCGTACATGCATGAGATTGGTTTTCGCACCCTCATAAAACGATACCAGGGGCTTCCCGCGTGTAATCAGGGCCAGCCCGGCTCAACTAGGCCTCTCCAGAATTCTGATAATTAACTCTTCTTTTTGGCACGGAAACTTTCACCTAAATTCTTTCCTTTTGCAGGTGACAATCGTGCTACACCTGTCCAGGACACGGCACAATGGAGACACAGGTGCAGACGTGCAGCAGGGACCCTCCCAAAGGTTTCTTTTTAGATTAAGGCCCTGCGTAAACCTTTTTTACTGTCTCTTGTTGCTCACATCCTCCGGATACTCCACACAACCAAGAAGGATGTCGGCGTTATTGACATGTGGCCACGCCATGATTTCGCACATACCTGGACACATGGGGTTTTCTTATAAAGGGCATTTCTTAGCCTGGTATATGTTATAAAGACCAAACACCTTAGGGAGTGTTCGGCGTCGTGAGTTTGGCCCTATATGCATCAGCTTCGAATCATGTCTTTGGTCAAATGTTGGGTTTGCCCGGCTCCCACGTTTTGGTACCTTATGTTCCATTATATCGGCTAAGGTAGCACTGGGAGAACTACTGCGA
Source organism: Triticum aestivum (assembly GCF_018294505.1). Classification (NCBI taxonomy): domain Eukaryota; kingdom Viridiplantae; phylum Streptophyta; class Magnoliopsida; order Poales; family Poaceae; genus Triticum; species Triticum aestivum. The sequence goes on along the minus strand of NC_057803.1, from coordinate 80,279,631 downwards.
GTGTGCCCTGGTTTATCCGGACGAGCACCTCAGTAGAGAAAGCCGAAAACTGACGGTCATGATATGGCGAGAGACTGGTCAACCACTCGATGACTAATCGGAATCTTCGGGATTCCTCCGCATTAACGAAGGGTCGTTTCCCGGTCATGTACGTACACGCCCCGTATTCAGACGAGCGCAGAAGTGCCAGTTGCTATAAAGTAGCCCCCCTGTCAAACTCCTATGGCTAAGTGAAAGTGTTAAAGCAATATAGTCTGATTGCCTGGTTCGCTATGCTATCACCTCCTTAACGGACCAAGACATTGGATCAAGTGTGGATATGCATCTTTTGCGAACACCCCCACATTATATGCGTGGGGGCGGAAGCCGACGACTACAAACTTTCAGGTTATATACATATATACATAAACGGTCGCACAGGAGGCATCATAGTACTTTTGGGCAAAAGTATAAATACAGCCTTAATTAATTCAGAAAAACATTGTTTGTACAATGGGACTACATGTAACTGGAAAATAATATTCTTCAAGCATTGAGCCTCTATCGAACGAGTGCCTTCAAGGACTTCTTCAAAGTAGTTGTCGGCAGCCACTCGGCCTATGGCCGAGCCCTGTGTCACAACAGTAGTGGCCTCCATCTCCGCCCAGTATGTTTTGACATGGGCAAGGGCCATCCGCGCACCTTCTATGCACGCCGATCTCTTTACAGCATCGATGCATGGCACGACATCAAGGAATTGTTGCACTAAGCTAAAGTAGCTATTAGGCCTTAGCCCTCCCGGCCACAGGTGATCCACAATGGACCTCATGGCAAGTCCAGACAACCTATGGAGCTCGGCCCAACCGGTTAATCGCTCATTCAGCAATAGCGGACGGACTCGAGCGTGAAACTGTGACCAGAACAGCTTTTCCACTTCAGGACCTTTCTGATCCTTGAAGTACTCGGCTGCATCGGCAGCACTTGCAGCCAAATCCACATACGCGTCCGCAGAACTTGATAGCTGGTCCAGAGGAGCATACTTCGGATCTTCGAACTTAGTACACAACAAGAAGGGCTTCCCAGACACGATATCTGCAGCTTGATTTAGCTCCTCCTTCGTCGCTCTAATTTTGGAGCGGGCTTCCTTGGCAGCCACCCGAGCCTTCTCCAGGTTCGTCGCCTTCGCCCGGTTTTCTTCTTCAAGAAGCTTGTAATGGTCAGCGGCATCTTTTAACTCTATAGCCATCTTGGCTATTTTTTCCTTGCTCTCGAATTGTGTGGCCTGTTCGGCTCTTAACTCTTCGGCCGCCTTTAAAGCGGCCGCATGGATACTCCTTGCTTGCTCCTTGGCCTGGGCAAGCTCCGCCCGAAGGGTCTCCATGGTGGAAGCTCCATCTGCAATCACAACATATTAAAGATACTAGCATCATGCTGCTCTTATTATGTGACGATCACCAAAAAAATCACTCACCCTGTGCCTCGTCAAGCTGCTTGTTGACAAGCACGATGTCAGCATCTGCCGCGTCCAGTTGCCGCTTTAGTTTGGCAAACCCATCAGTCCGGCTAGCCATCGGAGCTTCAACCACCTGCACATAAATGCGGTCTGGTTATTATCTGGGACTATGATCCTCTGTTTGCCGCCGTTTTTGACGACAACCAGAGTCTCACGGGCTACTATCTGCATGGGCATACCTAACATATGCAGTACTGATAAAAGCATACATTATTTCGCGTACCTCGAAGCCTTTCAGCAGACTCATAAAAGCTTCATGCAACCCACTTTCAGCGGATGAAATCCTTTCAATTACCGTACCCATTAGCGTACGATGCGATTCCAAGACGACAGCTTGCCTCAGAAGATCCTTCAGCACGTCCGACCACACACTGTACAGACCCTTGTTGTCGCTCTCCTTAGGAGCCGGATACTGGGGATTCCGGGTAGCCAAAGGGTTGTCCTCTGGCCCTAGTGGGTCTGGAGATACCCTTCGCGACAACACTTCAAGGTCGCCCGCTTCTTGAGCGTGGGAGTCCAGGGGAGGCGTTTCGCTCTCCATCATCTCTAGAAGAAGATCCCTCAAAGATGAACTCTGTCGAGAAGGGCTGTGATCCGGACTACAATTTATAAGCATTCGTTATTGTCTTCGGAAGTAAGGTAGGATATATTCACTAGTAAGTACTTTTTGATTACTTATAGCTCGGTAGAGGGCTGAGCCCCGCGTGGACATTGTGCGGCAAGAATACCCTCCGAGGCAGGACCCTCTGGCGGAGATTTCTTCTCCCGTTTTGAAACCTTAGTTTCCGGATCTTCAGAGCTAGTCCTCTTCCTTCCCCGGGGAGAGAGAATGTTAGATTCTTCCCCTGTGTTATCCTCCCTCGCGGAGGCGCTCATTCCCTCGGTTGGAATAGGTAGCGAAGGAGGCCCGCTTTCGCCCTCTTTATCTCCCCCTTCATCTTCCTTTGAGGGCACTAGACAAGGTGCTGGCTCGAGTATCTTTTCCAGCACCAGATTGTCCAAGCCCTCAGGAAGAGGGGCCGAACACCAGATCATCTTCTCCTTTGTTATCCAGTCCTGGTCCAAGAGCGATTCTTCAGAATGATGTCATGATAAATAAAAGGACAGTCTGTTCGGCCATGGGATTACTTACTTGGGCAGCGGGGCGGTTGCAGCTTAGGCCCACGTCCTCGGTGGTGTCCGGACACTCTATTTGGGGCCCGAAGAACGATTTGTACATCTTCTCGTGCGTTATGCCGAGGAAATGCTGAATAGCGCGCGGTCCTTCCGGGTTGAATTCCCACATGCGGAGGGGTCGGCGTTTGCAAGGCTGGACTCAACGAGCCAGCATAACTTGCATTACCATAACCGAACTGAAATCTCCCTCGAAGAGATCTTGGATACGGATCTGCAGTATTGGCACGTCCTTGGCTGGACCCCAACTCAGCCCCCTGCTGATCCATGACATCAGTTGTGGTGGGGGGCCCGAGCGAAAGGCGGGGGCAGCTGCCCATTTGGCACTTCGGGGAGCTGTGATGTAAAACCACTCCCGTTGCCACAATCCAGACACCTCTAGAAAGGAACCCTTTGGCCATGGAGCGTCAGCAATTTTGCTTATTAAAGCAGATTCACATGCTACGTACTGCCCCTCGACCGTCTTCGGCTTCACATCGAAGGGCTTGAGCCACAGGCCGAATTGAGGGGTAATGCGGAGGAAGGCCTCACATACGACAATGAATGACGAGATGTGAAGAAGGGAATCTGGGGCCAGATCATGAAAATCCAGCCCGTAATAGAACATAAGACACCTAGCAAAGGGATCTAGAGTGAGGCCTAGTACTCGGAGGAAGTGGGAGACGAACACGACGCTCTCGTTGGGTTCGGGAGTAGGGACGACCTGCCCTCGGGCGGGCAGCCTATGCGCGGCGGTCAGATATCTGGCCTCCCTCAACTTCTTGATGTCCTCCTCCGTGACGGAGGAAGGCATCCACCGGCCTTGAAGGCTGGATCCGGACATGATTGAAGGTCCGAAGCGCCTGACCTGAGCTTTGGGTGTAAGAACTCGAGGCGGGGAAGGATTCGATTGAGCATGGGAGGGAAAAAAGAAAAAGCCTTGTCCCCTTTATAAAGAGGGTGAATATCAGGTGTCCTCCTCGTGGCCGTTTGAGACTTACCTAAGATCTAGGAGTCATACCAACAAGCACGGTTGGGTTACCCATGTTTGTATTGATGAAGATCCCGTGATAAGGGGAAGACGATCTCTGCTTTGACAAGACGTGTCAAGAAACCGCCTCACGTTATGTGCGGGGCTGGTTAAAGAAAAACGGTTCAAATAATGTCCGGACCGTGGCGTGATGTCATGCTGTCAAAACGTGTCGGCGGATTAGATTTGTGGAAATATTATTCTCTCTACGGTGGTATGTGGAACTTATTTTGCTGGGTTGGATACTATCCTTGTATTCAAACTCTTCAGTGGTGTATTCGGAGGAGGAACCCGCCTTGTAATGTCGAAAACAACACTGCGTGTCGGACTCATCGTCATTGAAGCCTGGTCCAGGGGCTACTGAGGGAGTCCTGGATTAGGGGGTCTCCGGACAGCCGGACTATATCCTTTGGCCGGATTGTTGGACTATGAAGATATAAGATTGAAGACTTTGTCCCCTGTCCAGATGGGACTCTACATGGCGTGGAAGGCAAGCTAGGCAATACGGATATGTATATCTCCTCTTTTGTAACCGACCTTGTGTAACCCTAGCCCCCTCCGGTGTCTATATAAACCGGAGGGTTTTAGTCCATTGGACAACATATAATCATACCATAGGCTAGCTTCTAGGGTTTAGCCTCTCTGATCTCGTGGTAGATCAACTCTTGTAATACTCATATCATCAAGAATAATCAAGAATGACGTAGGGTTTTACCTCCATCAAGAGGGCCCAAACCTGGGTAAACATCGTGTCCCCTGCCTCCTGTTACCACTCGCCTTAGACGCACAGTTTGGGACCCCCTACCCGAGATTCGCCGGTTTTGACACTGACAGTGGACTACTCCCTCCTCATCGTGGTGGCCGCCGAGATGATGAAGATGCCCACCGAAGATGATTCCCCCTCCGGCAGGGTGCCAGAAAGGGTCTATATTGCTTTTTAGTGGCTATAGAGCCTTGCGGCGGCGGAACTTCTGATCTAGGTTAACCTCGAAGGGTTTTGGTATATTTGTGAATTTATAGGGTAAAGAGGGGGTGCAGAGGCCACCGAGGTGGGCACAACCCACCTGGGCGCGCATGGGCCCCCAGGCGCACCCAGGTGGGTTGTGCCCCCCTCAGGGCAACCCCAGGTGCTGCTCTGGCCAATCCTGGGTGTTCTGGTCCATAAAAAATTCTCCAAAAGTTTCACAGTGTTTGGACTCTGTTTGATATTGATTTTCTGTGATGTAAAAAACAAGAAAAAAATAGCAACTAGCACTGGGCACTGGGTCAATAGATTAGTCCCAAAAAATGATATAAATTTGCTATAAAATGATTGTAAAACATCCAAGAATGATAATAGAATGGCATGAATACTTCATAAATTATAGATACGTTGGAGACGTATTAGCATCCCCAAGATTAATTCCTACTCATCCTGGAGTAGGTAAATGATAAAAGAAATAATTTATGAAGTGTGAATGCTAGCAAAGTGCATAAGTTTGATCAATGATAATTTCAATCACTTTTCCTAGCATCATAACAACAATTCTTTCTCATAAAACTTTTCATGTTAAAGTAGGAACCAATTCACATGTTAAGGTTCAAACAATGAATTCTCTTGAAACTCGACAACCTATATTCTTAGTCACCAAGCAATTGTAATTCAACTTATTCAACAGAGTTTAAGTAAGGACTCCACATATTGAACCATCATTTAGTCTTCTATGATTGCTAACACTCACCGCATGCACATGAGCAAAACGTTTCAACCGAACACATAAAAAGATATGGGCTTATAATTTTTCCTCCCAACGTATTCACCTCAAGGGTGATGTCAACAATAATATAACTAATGCTACCCCTATCCAACTGGATATATGTGCCTAGATCTTTCCTCGCAACATGATGCTTGCCAAAAGAGAAAAATAAAAAGGAATAGAGAGAAGAACTTTGACTCTTTGCATAAAAGTAAATACATAAAAGTAAAAGATAGGCCCTTCGTAGAGGGAAGCAGAGGTTGCCATGCGCTTATTTGTTTGTATGCTCAACCCCTTAGTTTAAAAGAACATCACGTTGTATTGCCCCTTGTGATGGCAACCTTTATTATGCAGTCTGTCGCTTTTATTCTTCACCATCACAAGTTCATACAACGCTCAATTTTCTCTTACACTAAATGATCTCACCCTTTTAGAAGCAATTTTTATTTCGTTATTGCACCGATGACAACTTAATTGAAGGATCTTGCTCAATCCTTAGGTAGGTATGGTGTACTCTTGAAGATAAGATTTGGGTTTAAGGGTTTCTGGATGCACAAGTAGTATCTCTACTTGGTGCGGAATTTTTAGCTAGCAAGGATGGGGGGCAAGCACCACATGTTGAAGGATCTATGAGAATATAACTTCTATGTGAATATGAACAAACATAAACCATTATGTTGTGTTCCTTGTCCAAGGTCAACAATTTTGGCATACAATATTTTGATGGGGGCTCACAATCACAAAAGATTTCCATGATAGTGTATTTGCATGTGAAAGTTCTCTTCCTTGTACTAATTATTCGTGAATTGCTTGTATGACCAATATTGTGATTGTCAAGCCTCAAAACATTCCCTTTCTAAACCCAATGTGAAGCTACCACTAGGCATGATAGGATTTCAACTTCATGACATTCAATTTATTCAACAATTTACTCATAGGATATAAGTGAAGCACAAGAGTAAATGAAAAGCTACTCCAAAACGATATAAATGAAGATCATGAGCATAATATTTCTTGGAATAAAAGTAATTTAATTGAAGCAAGAGATAATTTCTTCAAAAATACTAAAGCACAACATGCTCAAAAAGATATAAGTGAAGCACTAGATCAATTCCATAGAAAAGAGCTTCATTGACGGGATGTGAATGCCGCTTACCTAACCTCCCGGGCAACTATTTGAGGACTCTATTTTATTTAAAAACTTTCAGATCTAAGTATTTTATTAAAACAACAAGAAAAATGAAAATAAAATTACATTCTAAGAATAGCACACATCATGTGAAGAAGCAAAAACTTAGGCTCAATGGATACTAATCGATAATTGTTGATGAAGAAAGATGGGATGCCTACCGGGGCATCCCCAAGCTTAGTTGCTTGGATCTTCCTTGAATATTACCTTGGGGTGCCTTGGGCATCCCCAAGCTTAGGGCCTTCTCACTCCTTATTCTCCTCATATCGACATCTCACCCAAAACTTGAAAACTTCAATCACACAAAACTAAACGGAACTTTGTGACATAGGTTAGTATGATAAAGAGCAAATCATTTCTCTTTTGGTACTGTAAAAGAAAAGATTAATAATTGTTCTCACACAATTCCTACTATAGCATATCATTTCCACAATTTATATTGAGCAATATAAGCCATAGAAACTAGAAAACAAGCAAACTATGCATTGAAAACAGAATCTGTCAAAAACACAACAGTCTGTAGAAATCTTTACTCCAACCATACTTCTGCTACTCCAAACATTCTGAAAAATAGGAAAACCTGGGTAATTTGTCTATTAATACTCTGAAAAAGAATCAGCATTGCATCACGCTTTTGTTAAAAATGAGAATTGTTTTCCTGAGCGCAAAAGTTTCTGTTTTTCAGCAAGATCAAATCAACTATCACCATAGACCATCCCAAAGGTCTTACTTGGCACTTTATTGAAACAAAAGCTATAAAACATTATCACTACAGTAGCCTAATCATGTGAACACACAAAAATAGTAGGTAAAATTGTTGGGTTGTCTCCCAACAAGCACTTTTCTTTAATGCCTTTTAAGCTAGGCATGATGATTTCAATGATGCTCGCATAAAAGATAAGAATTGAAACACAAAGAGAGCATCATGAAGCACATGACTAGCACATTTAAGTCTAACCCACTTCCTATGTATATGGATTTTGTGATAAAACAACTTATCGGAACAACAATCAACTAGCATAGGAAGGCAAAACAAGTATAACTTCAAAACTTTCAACACATAGAGAGGAAACTTGATATCATTGCAATTACCACAAGCATAAGTTCCTACCTCATAATAATTTTCTGTAGCATCATGAAGAAATTCAACAATATAACCCTCACATGAAGCATTCTTTTCCTGACACAAAAGCATAGAAAAATTATTACTCTCCACATGAGCAATTCTTTTCTCATCAATAGTAGTGGGAGCAAACTCAACAAAATAACTATCATGAGAGTTAAAATTAAAATCATGATGACAAGTTTCATGGTTATCATTATTCTTTATAGCATACATGTCATCACCATAATCATCATAGATAGCAACTTTGTTATCATAGTCAATTGAAGCCTCATCCAAAATGGTGGATTCATCACTAAATAAAGTCATGACCTCTCCAAGTACACTTTCATCATTATAATCATCATAAATAGGAGGCATGCAATCATTATAAAAAATTTGCACATCAAATCTTTGCAGAATAAAAATATCATCTTCATCAAACATAACATCCCCAAGTTTATGGCTTTGCATATTATTAGCATCATGGATATTCTAAGAATTCATACTAACAACATTGCAATCATGCTCATCATTTATACCAAACATTCTATTGAATTCTTCTTCTATCAATTGAGCACAATTTTCCTTTCCAACACTTTCAAGAAAGACTTTATAAAGATGAATAATATGATGCAACCTCAATTCCATTTTTTGGTATTATTTTATAAACAAAACTAGTGGTAAGACAATAAACTAAAAGATTTAGTTGCAAGATCTAAAGATATACCTTCAAGCACTCACCTCCCAGGCAACGACGCCAGAAAAGAGCTGGATGTCTACTAGGCAACTTTATTCTTGTAGACACGTATTGGGCCTCCAAGCGTAGAGTTTTGTAGGATGGTAGCAATTTTCCCTCAAGCGGATGACCTAAGGTTTATAAATCCGTGAGAGGTGTAGGATGAAGATGGTCTCTCTCAAATGACCCTGCAACCAAATACAAGAAATCTCTTGTGTCCCCAACACACCCAATACAATGGCAAATTGTATAGGTGCATTAGTTCAGCGAAGAGATGATGATAAAATTGTAATATTAATGGTAGAAATTTATTTTTGGAATCTGAATAAATAAAACAGCTATGTAGCAAATAGTAAACGGGCACAAAAACGGTATTGCAATGCTTAAAAACAAGGCCTAGGGTCCGTACTTTCACCAGTGCAATCTCTCAACAATGCTAATATAACTGGATCATATAAATGTCCCTCAATGTGCAATGAAGAATCACTCCAAAGTTCCTATCTAGCGGATAACATAAGACGGAATTGTTTGTAGGGTACAAAACCACCTCAAAGTTATTCTTTCCAATCAATCTATCCTAGAGTTCGTACTAAAATAACATGAAGCTATTCTTTTCGGTCGATCTAACCAAGAGTTCGTACTAAAATAACACCAAAGAAAATTCAAATTCGTAATATTCAATCCAACACAAAGAACTTCAAAGAGTGCCCCAAGATTTCTATCGAAGAAACAAAGACAAGAGCGTGCATCAACCCCTATGCATAGGTTACCCCAATGTCACCTAAGGAATCCATGATTTGAGTGCCAAAACATATATCAAGTGAATCAATACGATACCCCATTGTCACCACGAGTATTCAATTGCAAGACATCTATCAAGTGTTCTCAAGTCCATAAAAGTATTCAATCCGATAACAACAAAATTTGAAAGGGAAAACTCAATTCATCACAACAAGATAGAGAGGGGAAAACACCATATGATTCGATTATATTAACAAAGCCCATGATACATCAAGATCATGACATCTGAAGAACACGAGAGAGAGAGAGAGAGATTAAACACATAGCTACTGGTACAAACCCTCAGCCCCGAGGGTGGACTAGTCCCTCTTCATTGTGGTGGCCGCCGAGATGATGAAGATGGCCACCGGAGATAATTTTCCCCTCTAGCAGGGTGCCGGAAAGGGTCTAGTTTGGTTTTTGGTGGCTATAAAGCCTTGCAGCGGTGGAACTGATCTAGGTTAACCCCGAAGGGTTTTTGAATATTTGTGAATTTATAGGGTAAAGCGGGGGTGCAGGAGGCCACCGAGGTGGGCACAACCCACCTGGGCACGCCTGGGCCCCCAGGCGCACCCAGTGGGTTGTGCCCCTTCGGGGCACCCCCAGGTGTTGCTCTAGTCCATCCTGGGTGTTCTGGTCCATAAAAATTCTCCAAAAAGTTTGGCGGTGTTTGGACTCCGTTTCATATTGATTTTCTGTGATGTAAAAAACAAGCAAAAAACTGCAACTGGCACTGGGCACTGTGTCAAAAGGTTAGTCCCAAAAAATTATATAAAGTTGTTATAAAATTATTATAAAACATCCAAGAATGATAATACAACGGCATGAATACTTCATAAATTATAGATACGTTGGAGACGTATCAGCATCCCCAAGCTTAATTCCTACTTGTCCTCGAGTAGGTAAATGATAAAAGAAATAATTTATGAATTGTGAATCCTACCAAAGTGCATATGTTTGATCAATTATAATTTGAATCACTTTTCCTAGCATCATAACAGCAATTATTTCTCATAAAACTTTTCATGTTAAAGTAGCAACAAATTCACATCTTAAGGTTCAAACAATGAATTCTCATGAAATTCAAAAACCTATATTCTTAGTCACCAAGAAATTGTAACTCAACTTATTCAACATAGTTTAAGTAAGCGCTCCACATAATCAACCATCATATAGTCTTCTATGATTGCTAACACTCACCGCATACACCTGAGAAAAACGTTTCAACCGAACACATAAAAAGATAGGGGCTTATAATTTCGCCTCCCAACGTATTCACCTCAAGGGTGATGTCAACAATAATAACTCATGCTACCCATATCCACCTGGATAAATGTGCCTAGATCTTTCCTTGCCACATGATGCTTGCCAAAAGTGAAAAATAAAAAGGAATAGAGAGAAGAACTTTGACTCTTTGCATAAAAGTAAATACATAAAAGTAAAAGATAGGCCCTTTGCAGATGGAAGAATAGGTTTCCATGTGCTTATTTGTTTGTATGCTCAACCCCTTAGTGCAAAAGAACATCATGTTATATTGCCCCTTGTGATGGCAACTTTTATTATGCAGTCTGTCGCTATTATTCTTCACCATCACAAGTTCATACAATGCTTAATTGTAACGCCCAGGATATAACTTTCCATAATTGTAACTCAAACTCTTGCCATTTCCGGCTATGGGATATGCTATATCCTTCGCGGTTGGGTTTTGTCTTCATTTTACATTTTTCTCATGTCATGCATTTTATATCATGCCATCATGTGCATCTCATTTTCATTCGTGTTCGTCTCATGCATCCGGTCATTTTTCCCGTTGTCCGTTTCGGAATCCGACACTCCCACATGCACCCGTTGCACCCCTCAAATCTCGTTTCGTGGGTGGGAGAAAAACATTCTCGGAATGGGCTGAGACTTGTCGAGTGGCCTTGGTACATCACCGTAGGCCGCCTGTCCAATTCCGCTCCATTCGAAGGTCTTTTGATGCCCCAACGGTTAACCGGCTAACTGTAAAAGCCTCTCTCTCTTTGTAGCCCAGCACCCCTACAAAACAGACCACTAACCCATCTAAACCCCCTCCATGCTCTCCGTCATTGGACCACGATCGTGTGCGCAAAACCGCACCTCATTTGGACTCTCCTAGCTCCCCCTATCTATAAATATGCCCTCTCCCCGAAATTCCCAGGCCAAACCCTAGCTTCCCCTCTCCCTGTGCCGCCAGACATGTCCGGGCAACGCCTGACACGTCAGCCGCCGTGCCCCGGCGAATCTGAGGCTGCCACGTGGCCTCCTCCGCCCACAGCCGCCGCCAGCCCGCGGGAGGCCCTCCCGGCCCGGCACCGCCGCCCGACGCCGCCCGCACCCCGCGCCTCCGCCGCTCCACCGCACGCCGCTCTCGCCGCCCCCTCCTCTCGCCGGACACCGCCACCACTCACAGCTGCCCCACGCCTCGTCGTCCTGCATGCCCCCGCGCCTCCTCTCCTCCGGCTCTGGCCAGATCTGGCCGCGGGAGGGCCGGATCCGGCGACCCCGAGCATCTCTGGCGACCCCCGTAACTCCGGCCGCCGTTTTCCTCCACTCCGGCGTGCACTCCGGCGAGATCCGCTGCCACCTCAAGACCCGCACCCGGAAACCCTAGATCTGGAGGGTGAGATATTTTCTAAGTCCGGATTTTTCATCTCATGTGCCCATGTTCATCATGTCATATCTCCATGTTTGTAGCTCCGATTTGCACATATGATATATCAAAATGTTCGTCTCGTGATGCTCTTCATGCTATTGTCATTTGCATGCATGTTACTGTCCATATTGATGGCATAATATTCATTGCAAAAGTGCTATATGATGTTGTCTGCTAGAACTCAACATAACTTGCTGATTTGTCATTTTCATTGCATTTTGTGTGTCTTTCCTATGAGCATGATGTCTACATGTTTTAGAAGCCTCTCCATGCCATCTTGATAGTGGTGCAAGCCTTGTATTCTTATGAGCTCTTTGGTGACTAGCACAAGCATGCAAAGTAGGCTTCATGGTGCAATGTTGTCTCGTTGCAACAAGTAGATCCATGCACATTTTGAGGTAGTTCAGCAAGATTGTTTTCAAGATATGGTGTTGCTCTATCCATTCATGCCTCTGGTTGTAATTATGGAGAAATCTAGCTTGTAATTACCATTGTCTACTTTTGCAAACTATCGTTGCTGGAAGATTGCTAACACGAGGTTCAGTTTTGCCATGTGTTTTGCTAGTGGTCCATGCACCCTATGAACTTGCTCTTACCATGTTTAGCTTCATAAATGTGTCTACTTATTGTTGGTTACCTTGTGATTCCATGTAATGCTTGGTGGTGAGTGTCATGAGCTTGGAAAGTTGCTATCATGAATCGGTTTCTGCCATGCCATGTTTTTTCTTCTAAGTCTGAAACTGATCATATCTCTTGCCATCTGTTGCGTGGGTGCTAGCCCATTTTCTGTGCCTCTTTGTTTAAAGTTTAGTAAGGGAGTTTTGTTCTTTTCCTTTAGTACTAGCATGCCATGCCTTTGTTTGCCATGATATGTTCCTGTAGCATGTTGTTTGCTAGCTCTAAACATTGCTACCTGATGTTGTTTTTGACATGTTTAGTATTTTCTCTAAGTCTGTGAATCTGTTATCATTTGCATTTTTTCCATGCAATTTTTGGCTTGTTCTAGTGAGTTATAGCAGGAGATCAATGTTCATGATTTGTAGAGCCTCATGTGTACTTCACTATTCTATTCTTTGTTGCTATGTTGGAATGATGAAGCATAGTTTTGTGGTGCATCTTAAGTGCTATGTTGCTGTTAAGCGCAGTTTTTGCATCGTTCTTGTTTTGCTTGTCATTCGCAAACCGTGCATCCGTTTCCGGTGATCCTTATGTCGATTTCGACCGAAATCACCCCATCTTTCCAGCGGTATGCTTTGTTTGCCAAGTTGATGCCTTGATCATCCTTTCCCTTCCGGAGTACCCATATGCATTGCACATCATACCTTGCATTCCATGCCATGTCTTGCATCATGTTGCTTGTGCATTGCACCGTGATTGATTGTTATTCCATTGCTTGTGTTCTTGCTTTGGGTAGAGTTGGGAGACGAGTTCGTGAATGAGGAACCTGTTGATTATGTTTACAAGGAGCAAGCTTTCGACAACTCTAAGAACTCTACAGGCAAGATGATCATTACCCTCGATATCACTTCTATCTTTGCTTACTAGTTGTTCGTTCTATCGCTATGTCACGGTACCTACCACTTGTTTATCATGCCTCCCATATTGCCATGTCAAGCCTCTAACCCACCTTCCTGGAAAATTGTTGTTTGGCTAAGTTACCACTTTTTCTCAGCCCCTCTTATAGCGTTGCTAGTTGCAGGTGCCTTGCAGGTTGTTCCATGTTGGAACATGGATATGTTGGGATATCAAAATAACTCTTATTTTAATTAATGCATCTATATACTTGGCAAAGGGTGGAAGGCTTGGCCTTTTGCTTGGTGTTTTGTTCCACTCTTGCCGCCTTAGTTTCTGTCATACCGGTGTTATGTTCCTTGATTTTGCGTTCCTTGTGTGGTTGGGGTTATGGGACCCCCTTGATAGTTCGCTTTGGAATAAAACTCCTCCAGCAAGGCCCAACCTTGGTTTTAACATTTTCCTAACAACAAACTAAAATTTTGCCTAGGGAGTAATTAACCCGAGGATCATCTTTATTCAACCCCCCGGGCCAGTGCTGCTCTGAGTGTTCGTCCGAATTGAGTAGACTGCGGGGCCACCTCGAGGAAACTTGAGGGTTGGCTTTACTCGTAGGATGTCTCATCTGATGTGCCCTGAGAACGAGATGTGTGCAACTCCTATCGGGATTTGTCGGCACATTCGGGCGGTCTAGCTGGTCTTGTTTTACCACTGTCAAAATGTCTTGTAACTGGGATTCCGAGACTGAGTGGGTCTTTTTGGGAGAAGGAATATCCTTCATTGATCGTGAGAGCTTGTGATGGGCTAAGTTCGGACACCCCTCCAGGGTATAAACTTTCGAGAGCCATACCCGCGGTTATGTGGCAGATTTGAATTTGTTAATATCTGGTTGTAGAGAACTTGACACTTGACTTAATTAAAATGCATCAACCACGTGTGTAGAAATGATGGTCTCTTTTCGGCGGAGTCCGGGTAGTGAACCCGGTTGGGTTATGTATGAACGTAAGTAGTTCAGGATCACTTCTTGATCACTTCTAGCTTCATGTCTGTTGCGTAGTTTCTCTTCTTACTCGTGTACTCATATGTTTAGCCTCCACCTCATAACCTCATCCTACCCATAAGCTTAAATAGTCTTGATCTCGCGGGTTTTGAGATTGTTGAGTCGTCGTGACTCACAAATACTACCAAAACAGTTGCATGTGATGCTACCGAACTCAAGTGGGAGTTCGACAAGGACCTTGGCCGATACTACGTGTCTTTTCCCGATGATTAGTAGTGGTGTCCAGTTGGGACGATCAGGGATCTAGCATTTGGGGTTATCTTCTTTTCATTTGGACTTTGTCCGTAGTCCGACTATGTGTGTACTCTAAATTGATGTATGAATTATATGATCATTGTGTGACATGGCGATTGTAAGGCAACTATCCATTTATCCCTTTCTTGTTCATTACATGGGATTGTGTGAAGATGACCCTTCTTGCGACAAAAACACAATGCGGTTATGCCTCTAAGTCATGCCTCGACACGTGGGAGATATAGCCGCATCGTGGGCGTTACAAGTTGGTATCAGAGCCATCCCTGACTTAGGAGGCCCCTGCTTGATCGAATCGCTGACGTTGTTGAGTCTAGAACAAAAATGTTTTGAGTCTTAGTGTTGGGGATGTAGCTATCAGTTATGACCCGCCCAGGAGGGTCCGGGTCAGCCCCAATGGCGGGTTACACAAGAAGCCCAATAGACATTAAGATGATAGTTAATTAAATCTAATAGAAGGCCCAAAGGCCTAGAGGCGGCTTAAGGCCCAATATTGCAAACCGCCGTATGTAAGGAATGGCTTGTAAAGAAAGGCATGTAAAGGAAGTCACCGAGCTGGACACGATTATGAGCCGGCCAGGACTCTGTAGGCCACCAGGCGTCAATCAGTGTATATAAGGGGATGACCCGGTGGCGGCTTAGGGCAAGAAACAAGAGATCAAGAACCAAGCCGGCGAGTTAAGCCTCTTGGTGATCGAAACCCCAACATTACCAACACAACTAGATGTAGGCTTTTACCTTCATCGTAAGGGGCCGAACTAGTATAAAACCTCTCATGTCCTTTGTCCCGATTAACCCCTTTAACCTTCCTAGTTGTGATGGCCCTACGACTAAGTCCTTTCGTTAGGATAATTGCCGTGACAATTCCACGATAGTTGGCGCCCACTGTGGGGCCAGCACACGATGGATTTGAGTTCTTGAAGGGCAACTTCGAAGGGCTCAAGGGATACGCTGTGGGCCAGATGACCAAGAGTCGTCGTGGCAAGCTCTACATCGATGATGAAGGCTAGGGCCCCGAGGCTGGCTCAATTGAGTACGGGTACTGGGTCCCCTTCGGCAGAATTCACGTCTTCATCGGCCGGATCGGAGAGTCAGGCCCTGAGCTGGACATCCACACCAACCTCGTCAAGACGGCTCAGCGCGCGAGGACCACCCGTGTTCAATCTGTCGTGAAGCATGCATCGTAGGATGCGTCCACGGTGGTGAATACTCTGAAGGATCGGTGGAAGGCGCTGAGACGGCCATCTGTTCTGACGCTACATCATCAACATGCGAGACTGACTCTTTGTATCAGCTGCAGGATGGCATGCTCGGGGGTTGTTCCGATGGCAGCAGTATTTAGGACCTCCTTGAGCCGCCAAATTGGGTCAGAGTCTTCATGGCAGGAACACAGCCCGGACAAAACTCGACAGCAGCAGCAGCAACAGCCACCGGGTCGGCTGTCGCCGAGTCAGGAGACCCCGCGCGCCCTCCCAGCTCAGATTCTAATGGACCTCATGGATAAACTGACGACCCTATTAACTGCCGTAGTAGAACCGGTGAATCAAGCTCAGCATGATGCAGAGGTGGCACGTGTATGTGAGGAGATGGTACAAGCCAAGGAAAACTTAGCAGCAGAGGAGGTCAGGATGGCCGCGGAGCGGGTGACTTTGGACGCACGTGCTCAGCAGCTTCAGGCGGAGACTTTCCGGCTCTCGGTGGACCTGAATGCGTCAAACGAGGTCATGAGGAGAAGGCACCAAAAAACTCAGTCACGTCTGCCTCTGACACTCGATCCTAGGAGCCTTTTTCATACACCCGGGACCGGGGCAAGTAACCCGCCGTAGGCAAATAGGATCACGACACCCGGAGCACCAGTTTAGCCGCGCACCATGGAACCACCTCATATACACACCGCTCCGCCTCTTTATGTGCCAACACCGCCAGGTCACTTCTCCAATCCCCTGGAGAACCTCATTGCAGCTTCGGCCCATTTGGCGGCTCTCCCAATGGAAGGTGACTCTCGGCAGCGATCGAAACACGAAGGGTGAGAGAACTTCTTCAAACAGCTCTGGCACAGCAGGATGCATACTCCTACAGTCGAGACAGGATCCATTCAACTCATCGCCCAAGCCGGAGCCCAAGCTACAGTAGGCATATGGAGTCAGCTGACATGTCAAGCAATGCTCAATGCCGCAACTGGCCGCACAGGTATGAGCCGGTGCAGGCTGGAGCCGTTAACTTGGCGGATCAGGAGAGGATCCGGCAAGACACGGAGTGAGCGGTTCAACTGGCAGCAGAGCAGGCGGCTCATCAAACCTTTCCGGCTTACCCAGCAACCTCAGTTGAGGCAGGGGTGACCACAAGAACCGGAGGTGTCCCTTGCCTGGTGCCAGTCATACGTAATGAGCGTTTGCCAAAAGACTTCAAGGGGCCCCGTAAGGTGCCTAATTACATGGCCGACTTACAGCCTGGGGCTTGGATTGAGAGTTATGAGATGGCTATGGAGTTGTTGCAGGTCAGCGACGCGGCAATGGCCAAGTATTTCACTATGATGTTGGATGGAACAGCTCATACTTGGTTGAAGGGGTTGCCACCCAATTCCATCAGCTCATGGGCGGAGTTGAAGGCCCAGTTCATCCAGAACTTCAAAGACACGTGTAAGCAGCCTATGTTGATTGTGGACCTGACTAATTGTAAGAAAGAGGACGGTGAGTCTACAACCCATTGGGTGCACCGGGTCAAGGAGATAATACATTCGTCTGATAACATGGATGCCGGCTCAGCAGTCTTGATGTTGGAGAAAAATTGCCGTTTTGAACCTCTGAAGTAGAAGTTGGGGTGGCTCAAGCGTGACTGCAATGACATGGGCCAGTTGATGGCGGCTCTCATCAAGTATGCCGATTCTGATAGTACCAAAGACCCGGTGTCTGACGAAGAAAAGACAGCGAAGGGAAAGGAGAACGGCAATGGCAAGGGTCACCAGCATAACCCGGCAAATCAAGGAGGTAATAAACGTAAGGCTGATGAGTTTTTCGCTAACACCAATACGCAGAGCGGAAATCAACGAGGCAAGGGCAGGCAACCCCCTCGTTCAGGCGGGTCAGGTCCCACCCTTGAGCAACTATTGAATTAGCCTTGTCCAAGGCACGGAACCTGGGAGAAGCCAGCCACCCACTTGTGGAAAGATTGTACAATCATGAAGGCATTTAAAAATTCAAACACTTTTGATGGAGGTCACGGCCCAGGTGGCGGTTCAGGTGGAGGCGGTTTCCATGGCCCAGGCGCCGGTTTAGGTGGAGGAGGATTTCATGGTCAGGGCCATCCTGGTAACCAAGGAGGATATAATCCACAACCCGACCAAGGTAATCAGCAGCAACAGTCCAGATATCAGAGCAACCCAAAATAACTGAATAGTGGGCAATACCATGTGTTCACCACTAGTTTGTGTAAGAGGGACCAGAAGCTTCACAAGAGGGTCGTCAATGTCGTTGAGTCGGCGATTCCATGTTACTTACGTTGGTCAGAGCAGCCTATTGTGTGGAGCAGAGAAGATCACCCACCCCGGATTGATAATCCGGGTCACTTGGCCTTGGTAGTGGCGCCTCAGGTCGATAGATATAAATTCACTAAGGTACTCATGGATGGAGGCAGCAGCATCAACATCCTCTACTATGAGACGTTCCGCCGGATGGGATTGACTGATAAAAGTCTTAAACAACCCAACACTGTTTTTCACGGTGTGGTACCTGGCAAGTTGGCATACCCAGTTGGTAAGATTGAACTGGAAGTAGCCTTTGGAGATCAGTATGACTCCAGAGCAGAAAAATTAACCTTTGAGGTGGTTACGATCAAAAGCCCATATCATGCTCTGTTTGGACGGCCGGCTTATGCCAAGTTCATGGCCCGGCCGTGTTATGTATATTTGTAGCTCAAGATGCCGGGTTATAAGGGCACCATTACAGTACATGGGAGCCAGAAAATAGCTTTGGAGTGTGAAGAAGGTGATGCTGCCTATGCTGAGTCTGTTTGTGAAACAGAGGAGTTAAAGTTTTACAAGGATCACGTTGACCCGGCAGACATGACATCGTTAAAGAAACCAACAACAGAGCATGAGCCGGTGTTGAAATTCAAATTAGCTGATGACACCAAGATGGTTGACTTTGTGCCTGGCGACTCATCCAAGCAGTTCGTCATCGGTGCAAACTTGGATCCAAAATAGGAAAGCGCACTCATCGAGTTCATCCGTGAGAACCGGGACATCTTTGCATGGAAACCTTCTGACATGCCAGGTGTCCCGAGGGAACTCGGTGAGCACACTCTTAATATTGATCCAAAATTTAAACATGTTAGATAGTTTCTCCGGTGGTTCAATGAAGAAAGGTGCAAGGCCATTGGAGAAGAGGTGGCCCGGCTCTTGGCGCCCGGATTCATTGTAGAAGTCTTTCACCTAGAGTGGTTAGCCAACCCGGTGCTTGTACTAAAAAAGAACGGCACCTGGCGTATGTGTGTGGATTAAACCGATTTAAACAAGGCTTGTTCGGATGACCCTTTTGCCATCCCCCGTTTTGATCAGATCATCGATGCTATGGCGGGTTGCGCATGGTTGAGTTTCTTGTATGCTTATTCAGGTTATCATCATATCAAGATGGCAGTCAAAGATCAGGAGAAGATGGCTTTTATCACTCCTTTTGGAGCTTTCTGCTATGTGTCTATGCCTTTTGGGCTTAAGAGTGCCCTGGCGACTTACCAACGGTGTTTGCAGAATTGTCTTCATGATCAGATTGGGTGTAATGTTCATGCTTATGTGGATGATATAGTGGTAAAATCCAGGAAAGAGGAAACCTTGGTCGCAGATCTGAAAGAGACCTTCGATAATCTCTAGGTCTACAAAATGATGCTTAACCCGGCTAAGTGTGTGTTTGGAGTCCCAGCCGGCAAGCTCTTGGGTTTTTTGGTGTCCAACCGAGGTATTTTAGCTAACCCGGAGAAAATCAAGGCAATTACATCCCTAGCCAAACCAACATGCACCAATGATGTTAAACGGCTGGTGGGTCGTGTCGCTGCTTTGAGCTGGTTCATAAGCCGGTTAGGGGAGAAGGCGATGCCTTTGTATCAGATGATGAAGAAAACAAATGACTTTGTTTGGAGCGATGCTGCAAACTCTTCTTTTCAAGATCTGAAGACACAGCTTGCTGAGCCACCGGTCCTTGCTGCTCTAGTTGAGAAAGAGCCGATGTTGTTATACGTAGCCGCCAAGTCACGAGCTGTTATTGTGGCGATTGTGGTGGAGCACAAGGAGGTTGGCAAGGAACACCCGGTTCAACGGCCGGTTTACTATGTCAGTGAGGTGTTAATTGAATCCAAACAACGATATCCACATTGGCAGAAGCTTGTATATGGGGTGTTCATGGCGAGCCGAAAGCTTAAAAATTATTTTCAGGGTCACCCAATCACTATGGTTAGCTCTGCTCCTTTGGGAGACATCATTCAAAATAGAGAAGCCACTGGACGAGTCCCCAAGTGGGCCATTGAGCTTGGGTCTCATGGGTTGAAGTATGTACCACGTACTACGATCAAGTCTCAAGCATTGGTTGATTTTATTAATGACTAGACAGAGATGCAGATGCCGGAAGAGAAACTAGACAACACATATTGGAATATTCACTTTGATGGATCCAGACAACTGGAAGGCTCGGGGGCTGGAGTTGTTTTAACCTCCCCTCGAGGTGACAAGTTTTGTTGTGTGTTGCAGCTGATGTTTCCGTGCACTAACAACGCAGCGGAATATGAAGCTTTGCTCCATGGTCTTCGGGTGGCCAGAGAGATGAGCCTGAGCTGGATCCGGTGTCTTGGCGACTCAGATTTAGTGGCTCAACAAGTCTCAGGTAAGTGGGATTCCAAAGATCCTCTCATGGCGGCTTATCACCGTGAAGTTGATGCTGTTGCAGGGCATTTTAAAGGTTATCAGGTGGAGCACATTGACCGTAGGAAGAATGAAGCGGCTGATGCTTTAAGCCGGTTGGGATCTCAGCGTAAGCCGGTGCCACCTAACACCTTTTTGGATGTTTTGCATAACCCGTCTGTTAAGTTACCCACAGAAGAAGATCTAGCCGTTCCTGATCCGGAGGCACAGTTGGTGGCGGCTCTTCATGTCATCCCAGATTGGATAGTGCCGTTCTTGGCTTACATGACCCGGGAGAGTTGCCAGCAGATGAGACCCTAGCTCGACAGATAACCCGGCGGTGTAAGTCAATGACGATTTCTGATGGAGAATTATACGATCGCAGCATCTCTGGAGCATTTCAGCGGTGTGTTTCCCCTGAAGAAGGCCAAGAAATACTTCGTGAGATCCATGAAGGCGATTGTGGTCATCACGTCGGGTCAAAATCTCTGGTGGCCAAGGCTTTTCGTCACGGTTTTTACTGGTTGACGGCTCATGCCGATGCAGAGGATCTGGTCAGCAGATGTGATGGATGTCAAAAGTTCGCACGAAGAGCACATGTGCCGGCTCAAGAGCTCTGGATGATTCCAATGACTTGGCCGTTTGCTGTCTGGGGGCTTGACATGGTGGGACCTTTTAAAAGGTCTAAGGATAAAAAGACACATCTTTTAGTGGCAGTTGATAAATTCACAAAGTGGGTTGAGGCAGAGCCGGTGAGTAAGTGTGATACGGCCACGGCGGTTCAGTTCATGAAAAAGTTGATATTCCGTTTTGGCTTTCCACATAGAATTATCACTAACAATGGCACTAATCTATCCCAAGGGACTTTGGAGGAGTTTTGTCAACGTGAGCATATTCGGCTTGATGTTTCTTCTGTAGCTCATCCTCAATCCAACGGTCAAGCTGAAAGAGCAAATCAGGAAATTTTAAAAGGTCTCAAACCCCGGCTTATGGTTCCTTTACAGCGAACACCGGGTTGTTGGGTAGAGAAATTACCCTCGGTGCTGTGGAGTATCAACACCACACCTAACAGGTCTACAGGTTACACACCTTTCTTCATGGTGTATGGAGCAGAAGCAGTGTTGCCTAGTGACATCCATCATGACATGCCCCGTGTTGTGGCTTATGTTGAAGCTAATAATGAAAGGATGCACTTGACTTGTTAGATGAGGAAAGAGACTTAGCAGCGGCTCGATCAACAATTTATCAATAGGACATGCGCCGTTATCACAGCCGCCGGGTTAAATCCAGGACTTTTCAGGAAGGTGAGCTGGTGCTCCGGCTCATCCAGGATCTGTACGATGCACACAAGTTATCCCCGCCTTGGGAAGGACCCTTTGTGGTGATCAAGAACTTAAACAACGGGTCATATTACCTCATTGACGTTCGAGAGCACAAAGACTCACGTAAGTCAGAAGAGGAGACTCGTCGGCCGTGGAACATTGCTCAACTTCGGCCATACTACACCTGAGCCACCGGCTCTCATCATGTACATGCTTTAACATTGTATATACCATGATAAGTAATAAAGCAGGACCATCAGTCTCTTTTCTTTTCAAAGATTGCGCATCTTTGTTAATTCTTATTTTCAAACGACTATTAAGGAGTTGATCATATTTGAATCAAGTCTAACCTTTTTTCAGTCCGGCTTATGATCGTATTCGAATCTAGCTGCAACTATCATGGTCACTTGGGGGCTTCCTGCTCAAACATAGGTCGTATTCGAACCAAAGAGAACATAGCTGTCGTAACCCTCTTGATCGGCTCAAGGCCAAACTCACTAGGGGGCTTTTTGATCGTATCTGAATCATAGCTTAACCCCTTTTGGGTCCGACTTGGATCGTATTGGAATCAGAGTCGTTAAAAACCTCTCAAGGTCATTTGGGGGCTTCCTGTTCAAACATAGGTCGTATTCGAACCAAAGAGAACATAGATGTCGGTACCCTCTTGATCGGCGCAACGCCAAAGCCACTGGGGGCTATATGGTCGTATTCGAACCTTAGCTTAACCCCTTTGGTCCGTTTTACTGATCGTATTCCAATCAGAAACCCCCAACCTTCAAATACAAGGTTAAATCGTATTTATTACCTGTTATTTGCCTTTTAGTTCTTTGTTATCTTAATTTCACAAATAATTAGCGTGGTCTTTTTCGCTGGCTGGACTATTTGACAACGAAGCCACCAAGGTATGATGATCATTAAGTATTCAGAAGTATTGACTTCTCACAAAGATGGAGTTATCAACTTCATTACCCGGGTGATTTAAACCGGTGGTCTAAGGATCAAAGGTACAAGTATGACTATTGTTTATACGCAATTGCCTGCTGCATTAACCAAAGGGTTAGCTTCAGCCTTGTTCTATTTTTATATTTGTTTCTATTTTCTATTATGGTAAACATATTGGCTATAAGCCGGGTGTTTTAACCCGTTCGGTACTAAGCCGCCAAGCCAATTTTTTCTCTTGTATTTACAGGAGAAGGTCTGAAGTATTAAAGGGACAACCATAAACATGATCCATATATTGACATCAGGAAACACAGAATCACATACAAGTGTTTTATGCGCGATGGCATAAGCAAAGCAGGAAGTGTTTTCACAGCTAAACTATTACAAGGCTTTTATAAGCCCATGAAGATGGTTATTGCTCCTCCCTCGCCGGTTCACCGCCCTCTGTTGACTGGAAGCTGGGTTTTGACCAGTCAAAACCATTCACGGCGACAAATTCTGCTTCTTCGTCAATCAGGCCGGGTAGATCAACTTCTGGGGCAAATGTGTTTTCACGAACAAGCGGGATTAAATATGTCACCTTGTACGAGGGAGTTGCCATCTTCTTATTTTCAACATCAAAACCCGGCTGATACTTGTCAATGTTGGTTTCATCTCCAAGAATAGTCGCCTGAGGTCACACCTCCCTCACGCAAGCAACGAAGTCGCCCTATTCAAACAGTGACCCGTCTTCCTTTACCGTGGGGTACCCTCTGGCTACATCAGCCGGGTCTTGGAGCGGCTCAGGGCAATCAAAACTCCTGCTCTGGCACAGGAGCGCTTAACCTCTTGGAACCTGGTAGGCAAAATTGACAGCTTATTTAAAACATCGTTGAGCCGGTTGGGTCCTTGATTGGCAGGAGAGATGGCAGCAAGTTCCCGTTGTGCGCCAATATACAGTTGCTCCACTAAAGTATACACTGCCTTCAGTTTAATCACATGATCTTGGCTTAGATTCTTGCTTCGTGGGCCTGCACATATTTTGTAAACGAAGTCAGCTGGCAGGTTATATTCCGGATCAGAAAACAGTACACAAGATTAAAGACATATGGCTTACCAAAGAAGGCGGCCACCATTTGAGACACCCGGCCCTTTAAACCATTCAGCTCTGTTGAAACTTCTTCAAGGGCTGCTACGGCCTTCTCGGCGCGTTGTGTTAGAAGCAATTTTTCCTCTGCCCAGGTTTTCTTCTTTGCAGTGAATCTAGTCTTCAAATTTTCCATCTCAGAGAGACTTATTTGCAATTTGGAGTTAGCAGACTGGATTTCTGCCTCCTGACCTGCTAGCCGGGTCTTCGCCTCAGTCAATTGCGAGCTCAGTTCAGATAAGGCATTCTGCAAAAAAACGTACCCAGATGAGTCAAGATTTCTCTTACAGTTCAAAAATCAAGATTCAAGTCTCAAGCACTTTACATAAAACCACTTGACACTTGGGGGCTAATGTATGCCAAAACAAATTCTTATGACTCTAAAGACAAACTTTAAGTCCCAAGTACTTTACAAAGTAACAGCACTTGGCACTTGGGGCTAATGTATGCTATTCAGCAAGTTTCTCAAGGTTAAGCCGGATCATGAAGTCCTTTGAATACAATACAATACAATTTAAAGTACCGGCTCATTTATGATCAAAATGAACCGGCCCTTGGGGACTACAGGTGAAGCTTTGTTCTGTTTTATTGAACACAAGAAAGGTTTCAAAGGTAAAAGTATTGGCCTATATTATAAAGTCTACAGATCATTCCGGTTCTCTCATAATCTAAAAACTTGGGGGCTGGTGGAATATAGATAAGCCGGAAGAACATACCTCGTATTTCTGCTGCAATTGTTTGACCATTTCGATCTCTAAGTAGCGAATGGAGTGCACATGGCTGAGATAGCCGGATAAAATATCGTTGGCATTCAGATGATCATAATGTGCAACATCAAAGCGCACTTTCTGTCTCTCCAATGCCTCTTGTTTCGCCGTGTGGCGAGCCAACACGGTTGGATTCCTCGGCTCAACAAAGCGGCTCCCGATGATCAAAACGTCTTGCGCAGATGGTGATGGCAGGTTGGCTGAGCTTGATGGTCTAGTTGCGGAAGGGTTCACGGTGGTGTCATCAAACAACGGCTCAGGAGGATTTGCTTCTACATTGACAGGCGTGTCTTCTGGAGTTTCAGTTGATGGAGGAGAAGGTGGCCTTGTTGGTTCAGGCGCAAGGACTGGCGGCTCTTCCGCCGGTTTAGTCACCTTGGCCTTCTTAGACTTAGCTTGGCCACTAAGTGAAAGATTATAGGACTATCACTATAAAGAGACAATTTGAAAAACACGGAAGACAAAGGTTTTTTCTTACCCAGGGGCAGTCTTGAAGGCCGGAAACTGGGTTTGAGACGAGTCGCCAGAAGAGCGAGATACCTCCTGCAAAGATAAGACAAAGTAAGTAATACAAGGAAGGATATCCATTAACAGAAAATCGAAGACAAAGAAATAAATCTCATTCTGGCATTTTTGGGGAGTTTGTTGAAGAACAACAGCCGGTTCGTCTTTGGTCCGGGCTTGACAGCGGCTCTCATGTTGCTGCTTTTTCAAAAGAAAGTGAGGGTCCAGATAAGCCAAAGGGTGTGAAAACCTTACTTTCCGGGTTACGACTCGAAGTTTCTGTCTTGGCAAATGTGCTGAGTCGGAGGAAATAGTTACCTCTTCTTCCACGGCCTGACTGGCCCCAGTGTCGTCCTGGTAATGATCAGTGTTAATAAGATTATTAAAGAGTCGGCCAAGGGAGTCAAGGGCTACCTCTGACTCAGAAGTTTCGTCGAGTTTCATCATGTCTTCAACAGTGCTCCTCTTCTTATTTTTGGACCTCCGGGTCATTTTCTTGGCGGTTACGGTAGCGACTCTTGCTTTCTTGGCAGCTTCGTGGTCATATTTCACCTTCCAGAAGTCAGATTTGGCCTACAAACAGGTAAAAACAAAATGAAAGGTTAGGCAAGTGTTAAATAATACGGCTGAGAAAAATACAAAGGAGAGAGATCAAAGTCTCCTTACTTCTGGCACCGGGTTAAGCTTGCAGAAAGGGTTTAACCCGACGATACTGCAGTCTTTGTACTTCCCGTTCACCAGAAGGGTTGACATTGAAACAATATTTGCTTCCGTTAATTAAACGAGGTTGTGAAGAAGAGAGTCGCCTGGGCCTCCACCATACTCGTACATCAATTTTGATCGACGGCTCAGAGGAATAACCCGCCATGAGATCCAGCAGCGGGTCAGGTCAACTCTAGTCAAGTTGTTGCCTAATAAGGCGTTAATCCTTTTTATGGATGGGATCAGCTTCCTACGTTCGGCAGCCGTAAGCTTGTCATGGAGCGCAAATTTGGAGTCAAGACACTCGGCGCGATAACATGGCAGTGGCTTCTCATTTTCTGGTGAAATATCTTGACAGTAGAACCAAGTCTGGCTCCAGTCTTTGGGATGACTCGGTAAGACTATGAGGGGGAAGACAGCGCCCTGCCGACGCTGAATTGAGATGCCTCCAAGCTCCAAGCCAAGGCCATTGGTTCACTCGTTCTGCCGGTTCAGATAAAAATATTCTCTAAACAGCTCCACGGTCGGCTCTTCTTGAAGATACACTTCACAGAGCACTTGGAAGTTACAGATGTTAGAAATGGAATTGGGCCCGATATCTTGAGGGTGGAGTTTGAAAAAGTGGAGGACCTCTCTGAAGAACTTTGAGCCGAGCGGTGAGAAGCCACGTTTCATATGGTCAGTAAAAACAATCACTTCGCCAACCCTTGGGTTGATCCGTTCTTCGTCCGGGTTAGGGGCACGGTAAGACATGGCGTCTTTTCCTGGCAAAAATCCTATGGTGAAGAACTCCTTCAAACGTTCCTCGGTTACGGTTGAGGGAACCCAGTTACAGATGGTTGGTGCTTTGGACGGCATGATGTTCAAAAATGAACTGAAAAGAAAGGCAACATGCCGGTTCAATTCAAGGGTAAAATTAACAGTTCAATGATGATAATACAGGGAAGTAATCGCGGCTTAGTTAAGGGCTAATGCCATATAAGGAAAAGTAAGCCGGCACAGTAAGCCGCCATGACTACAGATGTTTGGTAAAAGAAAATTCAGCTAAGTGTTGAGAAAAACAAATTTCCTAAACTGCTTGGTATTATTCCAGATCAAATGGCTATTCAAAAATGGGAAAAATTCTAGACCTAAAAAGTTTAGCGCAGGTAAGTCTGTGAGTTCTAATGAGATCTTTGAATCAGAGAAAGGGATCTGTGGGCATCAAGAGTAGGCACAAAAACGCTACTGCACAAGCATATATATCTTTTTTGGATCAAGAAGAGGCCTGCGGTGGAAGAACTACGAATAACTGCGATGAACTATGAAGAACACGAAGGAGTCTGGAAACCCTAATGCGGATCTAAGAAGTGAAAAAGGAGAACACTTACAACCACTGATCTCCTACGGAGGTCGCCGCCGTTCTCTGGACCAATTCGGGTTGATACGGCGGCCAAGGTCGACGAAGACGGAGGAGAAGAGCGACGGCGGTGAGGCTCGAGCAGCAGGAGGGTTGTGAGAGGAAGAAGACGGAGAGAGAGAGAGAGAGAGAGAGAGAGAGAGAGAGAGAGAAGAATGAGGAAGGACGAGGCGTGCCTATTTATAAGGAAAAATGTGAACAGACGGGCACAAAAATCGAGGGGGAGCCGAATAATTGTTATCCAACTACACAGATGCCTCGATTCTCGGAAGACATTAAAGATGAAGATCCATTGGGAGATGACGTCATAAAAGTTTTTTGCGTTTTCAAGAGATGACATCATGGCGGGTTACAAAAACTTCTGCAAGGATAAGAAGATGGATTTTGTCTAAGTGTTGAAGATTGACAAAGAACGAAGTTCAAAGTCAACCTGGGGCCTAATGTTGGGGATGTAGCTATCAGTTATGACCCACCCAAGAGGGGCTGGGTCAGCCCCAATGGCGGGTTACACAAGAAGCCCAGTAAACATTAAGATGATAGTTAATTAAATCTAATAGAAGGCCCAAAGGCCTAGAGGCGGCTTAAGGCCCAATATTGCAAACCTCTGTATCTAAGGAAAGACTTGTAAAGAAAGGCATGTAAAGGAAGTCACCGAGCCAGACACGATTATGAGCCGGCCAGGACTATGTAGGCCACCAGGCGTCAACCCGTGTATATAAGGGGACGACCCGGTGGCGGCTTAGGGCAAGAAACAAGAGATCGAGAACCAAGCCGGCGAGTTAAGCCTCTTGGTTATCGAAACTCCAGCAATACCAACACAACTAGACGTAGGCTTTTACCTTCATCGTAAGGGGCCGAACTAGTAAAAAACCTCTCGTGTGCTTTGTCCCGATTAACCCCTTTAAGCTTCCTAGTTGTGATGGCCCTACAACTAAGTCCTTTCGCTAGGACATCTGCCATGACAATTCCACGACACTTAGGATTATATATATCGGAGAGTAGGATTCTTTTTACTCCTCGGTCCCTTTCATCGCTCTGGTGAGGCCTCATGACGTAGATGTTTTGACTTTCCTCTCCTCAAATTTCACCAAAAAAATTAGGATCACGCAGGTATCTTGGAATCGTTCCGATATTCTTGTGACGAGAACATTGTTCTTGGTGCCTCTTAACATTTAGGGGTTGTGGCACTATCCCAGGGAGTTGAGCTCCGAGGTTTTGTCGTCACAAATTTATCATTGCAATTCTGGAATACCTTAATTCGCCGACATCAAAAATCTCTTTTATGCAGCTAGTGGTGAGATAACCTCGACGCCACCCAGTACTGGGGAGGGAGTTCGGGAGTATTGCCATAGCTCGTATAAGGGATGCTTTTCGAAGGTTGAGGTACACGATTTCCGGAGTTTTCTTGGTTATGTGTTGACAGATGGATACAGTTGGAGCATAGGGCTTGTTAGTTGTGTGATATATATTGTGCCTCCCTGTATCCCCAACACCAGATTGCATAACCAGAAAGTTTTGGGAGTTTATAGGTGGGAATTCAGGTAGCTCTAGTTATTCATCCGGCTGATATTTGGTATGTGATTGGGCGATCCTTACCACTTATTTGTTCCAGTCGTACCTTGTTGTTTCATTCATCAACCTTTATTTAAGTGGCTTCTCACCTTAATGGTCGTGTATTGTTAACTTTGGAATTCATTCGTTCAAGCTATGTTCGAATGTTTATTGTGAAGACTATATGTTGCAATTTCTATCCATTGATTTAGCTTGTCTATCTGTGTATCATGGTTCTAACGGATGTCACCCTCTTCAGGATGGCTCCTCCAACGCGTCTGAATCCACACCGTAACGATGGGGAACAGGCGAACCCTCCACCTCCGCCACCTCCTCCGCCTCCGGAGGCATGGCAAGCTGTCATGGCCGCCACCAACGCCAACACCCAGATGCTTTTGCAACTCTTGCAAGAGCCCAAACAAGGCCAAGGCAACCAACGGAATCAAGGTCAAGGGTAATTCAACAATCAGGCTTAGTTTGCTACCCTCAACCAGTTCCTTGCAAATCAGTCAAAGTCTTTCAGCAACTGTGCAGAGGCCACATACGCTAATGATTGGCTCGTGGACATCAGGAAGCAATTTGAATGTAGCAAGGTCAGGCCTGAGGACTACATCAAGTTCGCTTCTTTTCAGCTCAAGGACCAAGCAGTTGATTGGTATTAGCAATACAAAGATTCCAGAGGAGGTCGAGTGATTACCTGGGATGACTTCTGCCGAGACTTTAAAGCTCACCACATTCCTACAAGTGTTGCTGAGAGCAAGCGTGAGGAATTCCGCAATCTCAAGCAAGGAAGCATGTCCGTGTACCAATACAACATCTAGTTTCAGAAACTTGCTCACTTCGCAAGGCAGGAAGTTCCTGATAAAAAGAGCATGATCTATCACTTCAGGGGTGGCCTCAGAGAGGATCTGCAGTTAGCTCTCGTGCTTCTTGAGCCTACTAAGTTTGATCAATTCTATACCATGGCCCTTAAGCAAGAAGGTGCTAAGCTCAAGTGTGAGGCGTCAAAGAAGAGAATCAGGGATGCAGTTCAGCCTTCTTCTTTCTCACAAGTGGCAGCTAAGCAACAGAAGTTCTGGCTTCCTCTGCCTCCTCCGTTTCGTTAGCCCTACCAGCAAATGAACAAAGATGGCCATGGATCTTCCCACCCACCCAACCCAGGCTATCAGAACAAGTCTTAGACTCAAGCTCCAAGATCAAGTGCTCTTCCTTATTATCATCGTCTGCTCTCAAAAGTTACTTGCAACAAGTGTCAGCAGAAAGGTCACTATGCAAACAAGTGCTTCAACCAAAGGCGCCTTCCACCTCGTCCTCCTGTGAGATCTTCTAGCAGTGCAGTGGTCAAGTATAATCCCAAGCATGCTAAGGTGAACATGATGAATGCAGCTCAAGCAGAGGATTCTTCAGATGTGATCATGGGTAACCTTTCAGTGAACTCCATTCCAGAAAAAGTATTATTTGATACTGGTGCATCGCATTTGTTCATGTCATACCCATTTTCATTGGAGCACAATGTTGACACTGAGATTTTTTCCAAAATTATGCAAGTTTGTTCGGGAAAGCTTATGGCTTCTAGTTTGGTTGCTCCTGATGTCTCTGTCCAGTTGGGCAACTATAAATTTCTTTCTTCAACAATGGTTCTTGGCGACTCTGATATTGATCTAATTCTTGGAATGGACTAGCTTTCTAAGCACAAGGATAAACTTGATTGTGCTTCCAGGGAGATTCAATTGACACACTCTTTTGAGGATATGATCATCTATGCCGCTCGGGATGAGACCATTCGATTGTTCTCTCTCAATGAGAAGGTCGAGCTAGATGCAATTTCTCAGATTCTAGTAGTTTGTGAGTACCAAGATGTCTTTCCAGAAGAGCTTCCAGAAATGCCTCCTCATCGGCCAGTTGAATTCGTTATCGATCTTGAGCTTGGCACTAAACCCGTTTGCAAGCGTCCATACAAGCTTGGACCAAAGGTGCTGAAGGAATTGAAGAAACAGCTCGATGAACAAGAGCATCTGGGTTTGATCAGACCAAGTTCATCTCCATGGGGTTGTGGTGTTATTTTTGTCAAGAAGAAGGATGGCACGGACCGGCTTTGCGTCGATTACCTTCCATTGAACAAGAAGAAAATTAAGAACAAGTATCCTCTTCCCAACATCAATGAGCTATTCGAGCAACTTAAAGGTGCGAAAGTGTCCTCCAAGCTTGACCTCCGTATGGGTTATTTCTACCTCTTGAGCACTGCATTGGTTTTCCCTTGAAGAGGAAAGGGTGATGCAGCAAAGTAGCGTAAGTATTTCCCTCAATTTTTGAGAAACGAGGTATCAATCCAGTAGGAGGCTACGCGCGAGTCCCTCGCACCTGAACAAAACAAATAAATCCTCGCAACCAACACGATAATGGGTTGTCAATCCCTACACTGCCACTTACGAGAGTGAGATCTGATAGACATGATAAGATAATATTTTTGGTATTTTTATGATAAAGATGCAAAGTAAAATAAAAGGCAATGAAAATAACTAAGTGTTGGAAGATTAATATGATGAATATAGACCCAGGGGCCATAGGTTTCACTAGTGGCTTCTCTCAGGAGCATAAGTATTTTACGGTGGGTGAGCGAATTACTGTTGAGCAATTGACAGAATTGAGCATAGCTATGAGAATATCTAGGCATGATCATGTATATAGGCATCACGTCAGAGACAAGTAGACCGTCTCCTGCCAACACCTACTACTATTACTCCACTCATTGACCGCTATCCAGCATGCATCTAGAGTATTAAGTTCATGAAAACAGAGTAACGCCTTAAGCAAGATGACATGATGTAGAGGGATAAACTCATGAAATATGATGAAAACCCCATCTTGTTATCCTCGATGGCAACAATACAATACGTGCCTTGCTGCCCCTACTGTCACTGGGAAAGGACACCGCAAGATTGAACCCAAAGCTAAGCACTTCTCCCATTGATAGAAAGATCAATCTAGTAGGCCAAACCAAACTGATAATTCGAAGAGACTTGCAAAGATAACCAATCATACATAAAAGAATTCAGACAAGATTCAAATATTGTTCATAGATAAACTTGATCATAAACCCACAATTCATCGGTCTCAACAACCACACCGCAAAAAGAAGATTACATCGAATAGATCTCCACAAGAGAGGGGGAGAACATTTTATTGAGATCTAAAAAGAGAGAAGAAGCCAGCTAGCTAATAACTATGGACCCGTAGGTCTGAGGTGAACTACTCACACTTCATCGGAGAGGCTATGTGCCACGAACGGTTCTCCGGACATAAATTTCCAGAAAAGACCGTCGTGCTCATCAGCCCCAGGATTACTGTTAGCTGATGAGGCTCCAACTTGATACAGAAATTCCTAGAAGAATACAACATATGTAGTACAAGACCATTCTGGCCTGTGAGTACAACAAATGGTTTCTAGTGGTTGATGGCGGAAGCGGTTTGTGAAACATCAGTGTCTATGGGACTCCATTTCCCACGGGAACAGCTGACCAGGTTAACTCCTATCTTCGCGAGGCTGCTATCTCCATTGTGTGGGTTCCGGGGCTGGCATCGCGTCGCTCCTCTCCGAGCAAGAAAATCTGGCCAAGACAATAGCCAGGGACAAGCCAGTGAGTACTTTGAATGTACTCGCAAACATTATGAACACAGGTATAATATAACAATGATGTGCTAAAAATATTTTATGCTCATGACGTCAGACACAAAAGATAAATGAAACTCTGATGCGTGCAAGCAAGTTATTTATAAAAATGCAATAACATGGTAGTATTAAAATTTATGAAACAAATAACAAGCAATGCCACAGTCGGGCGTCTTAGCAACACCACATAAAGGGCTTTAAAAGAAATGCCACAGTCGGGCGTCTGAGCGACACCACATAAAGGGCTTTAAAAGAAATGCCACAGTCGGGCGTCTGAGCGACACCACATAAAGGGCTTTAAAAGAAATGCCACAGTCGGGCGTCTGAGCGACACCACATAAAGGGCTTTAAAAGAAATGCCACAGTCGGGCGTCTGAGCGACACCACATAAAGGGCTTTAAAAGAAATGCCACAGTCGGGCGTCTGAGCGACGCCACATAAAGGGCTTTAAAAGAAATGCCACAGTCGGGCGTCTGAGCGACACCACATAAAGGGCTTTAAAAGAAATGCCACAGTCGGGCGTCTGAGCGACACCACATAAAGGGCTTTAAAAGAAACAATCATAGTGAATATCCCGGAGGTAGAACCATCCTAGAGATACTCGATAATAACAATAATATCACGGGTTAGTCAACAATAATAATAAACATAGTTATCACAAGTCACGAGTAGTAATTCCATTTCTGGTTAACCGTTTCACCTCCGAAGACCGACACTAAGACCGACACCTGAACCATCCCAGACTGTAATCCTTAACCATGGACACGGCTATTCGAATAGGTTTAATCTCTGCAGAGGGTGTACTCTTTACCCACGAGTAACGGATTTCTTTAGTCCATCGGAACTAATTCCGTCTACGGTCTTTTTGTTGAAAACCACCTAACTTGCACACACCAGCTTATTTCACACGTGTCTGGAATCACCCACGACACCTATTAAGCAAACTCTAAGTGGGGAGGCTACAACCTCGGGTAGCATGGGATCAGATTTATATCGCGCGCTCTAAGGGGTGGCCTCCCCTCTCGGTCCCAACCGAAAACACCCATGCCCCCGGACCAGGTGGCCTGCCTACCAGCTACAACCGGTATCTTCCACCATGGCCTCTTTGTACGGTGTGTGCTAGAAAGAGGTTAACAACTTACTGAACCGTACTCTACTTGCTGTAGAGACGAGTGGTAGTATAAAACAAGTATGGGGGTTACTGGAACAAGACTCGATCTACGGTCGACTCGGGAGGTTTAAGTATTCCCTGCATGATTAGTATAACAAATATATTTCAACCAACAGAGTCACCGCTCATA
Source organism: Triticum aestivum (assembly GCF_018294505.1). Lineage (NCBI taxonomy): Eukaryota > Viridiplantae > Streptophyta > Magnoliopsida > Poales > Poaceae > Triticum > Triticum aestivum. Next base: position 80,245,745 of record NC_057803.1, on the reverse strand, counting down.
TCACCTTGCCATGCCATACCAGACATAACCGTCCCGACGGAGACCGGCGACAAACTCATGCCTACCCAAGGCAGAGGTTTTCCCGGGTTCCTGCCGGTATGCATGCAAGGCACATGAGGGTGATTATCATCACAAGTGTGTTCATTTCCAACAGCCTGGAAATCACTAATATGCACTCATGCATATGATCATACCACATGAAATAACGAGTCCGTCGAACCGAGGCAAGGCGGTTCCGCGGCGGCCGTGGATAAGCTTCCGGCAAACCGACGTTCTGTAGCAGCAGGGCATCGTGGTGGCGACGAGCGCTAGCGGACATGGCTGTGGATGAGCTCGCGCTGCTCCAGGGGCCAGGTGGCGAGCGGGAGGGGTTTGGGCGGCGCTGCCCGTGGCTGGAGCCACTACGGACGCCGGAGTGCCGCCAAGAGCGCCCTGGCGGCGGCGCTGTAGCGTGCCAGGGTGGTTTGGCGCGATGCTGCAAGGCGGGGAGTGCGTGGCGAGGTGCTGCCGTGTGGGCCAAAGCCAGGGGGCCAGCGTGTCGGCTCGGGCGCACGGGTCATGCAATACGCGCGCTCTGGGCGCGTCCAGTGCACGCACTGAGTGTGCTCGACGAAATGCCCGAGCATGCTAGGAGTCACGATTGAGGCTGGGGGTTAACAGGTCTAGGTTTGGGCTTGCAAGGAGATCAGTGGACAAGCTGGTTTGGTCAGGGGATTAGGTTCACAGTGTAATGCCAAAACTCATGTCAAAACAGATCATGCCCGTAGGGTGTTTGGCAAAATGCCAAGGGCACTTAGGCAAGTCTTGGAGTGGTCAAAAACTCCAGATGGAAGTCTCTTTAGATGTACAATAGGGTGGTGTGGTTAGTTGGTCAAATGCAGCAACTTGTTAGTGTAAGTTTTGCAAAACTACAATTCTGGACAGGAAATAAATAGCATTGTTGCAAGCACTTAGAACCATCCAAAGGGGTCCACTCTCCTGGACTTAAGGGTTTAACATGGAGGACTACAAGTAGGAGAAATAATCAAGGGTTAAAGAGCAAGTAAAAATATGGTTGTTGTACAAATCCTCAAATTGGACTAGAATGGAAAAGAGGTTGATTCACTCAAAATTTTCAAAGAACAACCCTGGATTTTTGCACAAAGTGGAATAATATGCTCCTACTGACCTCCCCTAATTTTGGTAGAAGTTTTAAAGAAATATTTAAAAGGGTTGTAGTGCAAAATGCACTCTGGACCATAGAAGGAAAATTGAGTGTAGGGCTCAAAATATTTCATGAATGAAATATATTTTTGCATAAAAGTGTTTTAGAGACATCACATGACATCTCCAAATTTTTTGTGGGAATTTTAAGTGAATCTATCAAATGGTTGTAGTTCAAATATGGCCATTTAACCTTGAAACACCATTTTCAAGAAAGTAAAGATCAAGCAACTTAATTATTTAATTAGTTACACTGATAAAAGGAAAGTTTTTCTTGAGAGGTTAAACAAGTCCAATAACATATTTGAAAAGTTTTCTCTTTGGGAAAAACTCATTATAACAGGGAAGGAGATGATTTAAAAATCAAAAATGGAGCTCAGAAATCCAAAGTTTTAATTCCTGGAAAAAAATTGTTTTAATTCATTAAAACAAGGCCAAATTTTTGGGGTGTCACAACACTATCCCCCTTAAGAAAAATCTCGTCCTCGAGATTTGTTAAAAGCTGTGTTAAGAAAATAATTACGCAATAAAGATGTGGCTACAGTGAGAGGGCAATAAGTGGTGAAAAACCATAGTGTGAAAACTGGTGCTGCGTGGAAGAGTCTACGGTTCTGGACAAAATCGTGAGATTTCTACGCTGGATAAAAGTTTAGAATAACTCCTAAATTTAAATATACGCTGGTCGTACCCGAGAGCACAGTGCTCTCTCTGGACGACAGGTGGACCCGGGGTCCACTGTCAGTCTCCTCTTCTCCCTCTGGCTCTTTCTCTTCCTCCTCTCTCCCGTGCGCTTTCTCCACCGGCGACGCCTAGTGTGTAGGGCATCTAGGCCGTACCGTGGTAGTGCGCGGCGTGCTAGCTGCCGGTGCAGCGTGCACTCACCTCGCGGGCCAGCGCGCTGTCGGCATTGCTCACGGATTCGACTCCGAACACCGGCGATCGGCGACGAGCGGCGTTGGTGGACTTTGCCCACCGTACACCGAGCTCGAGCTATAAAACGGCCGGGGTGCCTCTCTCTTCTTCCTGGCCTCACTTCTCCTCCTCCTTCTTTCTCCATTACTGCTTACAGAAGCTCGGGTGAGGCTCTAATGGCGGAGGCGATGCCGGACTGGTTTGTGATCCTGATATGCGGAGGGCTGGCGACACTGCTGGGGCTCTCTGTGCTCCTGTGCACGATGATCCTCGACGAGTGTCGCGACGTTGTGGCTCGGGTGTTGGCTCTCCGCGGTGGTGGTGATCATGAGGAGTAGATGGAGTGTGCCGGGTGCTAACTGTTGTTAGGGGGTGATTAGCTGGATGCAACACTGTTGCAAGGTTTTGCAAACAGTGTATGTGTCCGAATGATTATGGTTGTGAGTCTGCTGCGTGGTGCTGTGTGAAATTAATTAATCCACATCGTGAGAAGGGGCAGGTGTAGCAACTCAGGGAAAAGAAATCTCACTCCCGAATTTTGCGAGGGAAAAAACAGTTAATTTAAAGGAGCATAAACCACAACAAAACTACACACATTAGTAGAAGCCAAATAATTGACTCGTCGTACAAACTCAGGGTATCACGCATAAGTCACACACATAAATATAAATGCTGCAAAAACAAATACAGTAGTGACGTCTAAAATGAAAATGGTAACTGGGCGGGGTCCTGATAAAATGTCTCTGGTAAAGGGATACACTCCTCTTCTATCGGAGGCAGTGGATTGACCAGTCGATGTATGCGTCTCTCCGGGTCGGGTCTCAGTGGTCTGCCGATGGCAATCTGAGGACTTAAATCTGCGAGGCTCTGGAGATAATCCATCACTCGCTGGTTCAAATGCTCTTGGGCAATGATGTACTGGATAAGGTTGGCCAGAACTGGGTCTCTCTCAATACGTCCACCGGGAAAAGATGTTACTTCTCCGGGTGCTGCACGACTCAGAAAGTAATAATATCCTCGTTCGCGGGCATAGGGTACTGCGGATCGAAGACGAGCAATCGCTTCTTTCGCAGCAGCTTCTATGGCCAGGTGTGGGGTTGGCATAGATTTCCCCACGAAGGAAACTTCCGTTGGATCTTGATTGGAGTCTACGGGAGGGATGTGTACTGCTGCCCAATATTCCGAGGTGGATGGGGTGATCCTTGATTTGAACAGCTCGTACTGAGGTGGCTGGGTAGAACCCGTGGTACTGCGGGTAAAATCCCACAATATTTTGACAAAGCTACCTGGGGTTGCATCTAGGGTTCTCAGATGAATGTTGGGGCTCGGCATGACAGGAAAAAGTGTGAGTGTGGTGCACAAAGTGAGGGTTGCTGGGTAAGGTCACAAGGTGGCCTTTATATAGCAATGGAGCCGGATCGTTTTACCGTGGTGAAAGGTAATAAATTTGCCAGCTTAGCTCCAAAGGTCGGGTCAGTGTCAGAGATACACATATCTCATAAAGAGACGCGTTACTGTGGTTGTCGTCGGGTTGGTTTTGGTAGTTGTGCCCGGAAAAATGTGCAACTATGCGCTGACCAAATATGCAAGGCTATTATTAAAACAGAGGCACAACGACAGGCTGCGTTAATATACACGGTCGCACGATTACAAAGCGAGGATACACTGAAACTCGGTGCTACTCATACGGCTTAGTCTACCTCGTTTATGTCTAAACGGGCGCGCCTGGTGGATGTCGAGGCTTCTCCACGTGTCTCACTACCGAGATTAGTCGGAGATGGCGGAGGAACTGCAGGGTCGGGGTAGTGATGATGACCATTGCGGGGATTGTTGGCCACAACCCCGTTGGAGTGTGCTCCCAAAAGGCGACGAAGCACTTCTGGGGTCATCAAAGCATCTCGGCTGATGGCTGGAGCTGATCTCGGGGTCTCGATCGGTTGTCCAAACAGCACGACTGGGTTGTCGGCGTTGGGCTCGTTTTCTTCTCTCGCCGGGGCTCGACGAACCAGCTCTCCACGAGCTGTGATTAGATCAATAGTGATATGGTCGAACAGTGCCTCTAGTGCACTTACATAGCACACTAGGTGCAACATTGCAGGGTCCGTCTCGTGATCTCCGTTGGCAACTTGGGGTGGTCTACCATACCCTTCACGTCTGGGGTAGTAGTGGAACGAGCGACAGTTAACTCTGGGCGACAAGTGCCTGAGATGAACTATAGCCTCTCGAGCGGCTAGCTGGATGGCTTGTGGCTCAAAGGAAGTTGTCCTTCCGGTGAACCTGTAGGGGCGCTCGGGTGCTAGACCCCTACCGTAGATGTGTACAGTGGCCCAGAATTGACGGTCTTCACCGCTCATGGGTCCTTGGTACACAACAAATTCTGGTGGCTCCTCTAACGCGTAGGCACGACGGGTGAGGTTTGCGAGGATGGTCACAAAACCTCCAAGGTTGGTTGCGGTGGTCTCGTTGTGCACTATGGGTCCAGGCATTGTGGCTCGGTTTGGGGTAGCGGCTGTGCGGTGCTGTGTTGGGACTAGCGTGCCCTTTTTATAGGAAAAAGGGGGCGGAGTCTTCCTTCGCACGCTTGCGAGAAAGGACTATTTAGGGGCCGGTCACTGGCGCATGAGCGACAGGTTAGGTTGATAGGTTGGGCACCGACTGTCAAAAGGTGTTGGGTCACTGTGTGGCTATCTTGCACGAGAAGCTTGGCTGGGGTTTGGCTAAGGTCTAGTGGGTTGGTTTGCCTAAGTTTATTGACCTGGCTAAGATAGGATTAGCCAATGGTCAGCCTGGCTCTGATACCAAGTCTTCCACGACCGGTTCTCCGGACATAAATTTCCAGAAAAGACCGTCGTCTCATCAGCCCCAGGATTACTGTTAGCTGATGAGGCTCCAACTTGATACAGAAATTCCAAGCAGAATACAACATATGTAGTACAAGACCATTCTGGCCTGTGAGTACAACAAATGGTTTCTAGTGGTTGATGGCGGAAGCGGTTTGTGAAACATCAGTGTCTACGGAATCCATTTCCCACGGGAACAGCTGACCAGGTTAACTCCTATCTTCGCGAGGCTGCTATCTCCATTGTGTGGGTTCCGGGGCTGGCATCGCGTCGCTCCTCTCCGAGCAAGAAAATCTGGCCAAGACAATAGCCAGGGACAAGCCAGTGAGTACTTTGAATGTACTCGCAAACATTATGAACACAGGTATAATATAACAATGATGTGCTAAAAATATTTTATGCTCATGACGTCAGACACAAAAGATAAATGAAACTCTGATGCGTGCAAGCAAGTTATTTATAAAAATGCAATAACATGGTAGTATTAAAATTTATGAAACAAATAACAAGCAATGCCACAGTCGGGCGTCTTAGCGACACCACATAAAGGGCTTTAAAAGAAATGCCACAGTCGGGCGTTTGAGCGACACCACATAAAGGGCTTTAAAAGAAATTCCACAGTCGGGCGTCTGAGCGACACCACATAAAGGGCTTTAAAAGAAATGCCACAGTCGGGCGTCTGAGCGACACCACATAAAGGGCTTTAAAAGAAATGCCACAGTCGGGCATCTGAGCGACACCACATAAAGGGCTTTAAAAGAAATGCCACAGTCGGGCGTCTGAGCGACACCACATAAAGGGCTTTAAAAGAAATGCCACAGTCGGGCGTCTGAGCGACACCACATAAAGGGCTTTAAAAGAAATGCCACAGTCGGGCGTCTGAGCGACACCACATAAAGGGCTTTAAAAGAAACAATCATAGTGAATATCCCGGAGGTAGAACCATCCCAGAGATACTCGATAATAACAATAATATCACGGGTTAGTCAACAATAATAATAAACATAGTTATCACAAGTCACGAGTATAATTCCATTTCTGGTTAACCGTTTCACCTCCGAAGACCGACACTAAGACCGACACGTGACCCATCCCAGACTGTAATCCTTAACCATGGACACGGCTATTCGAATAGGTTTAATCTCTGCAGAGGGTGTACTCTTTACCCACGAGTAACGGATTTCTTTAGTCCATCGGAACTAATTCCGTCTACGGTCTTTTTGTTGAAAACCACCTAACTTGCACACACCAGCTTATTTCACACATGTCTGGAATCACCCACGACACCTGTTAAGCAAACTCTAAGTGGGGAGGCTACAACCTCGCATAGCATGGGATCAGATTTATATCGCGCGCTCTAAGGGGTGGCCTCCCTTCTCGGTCCCAACCGGAAACACCCATGCCCCCGGACCAGGTGGCCTGCCTACCAGCTACAACCGGTATCTTCCACCATGGCCTCTCTGTACGGTGTGTGCTAGAAAGAGGTTAACAACTTACTGAACCGTACTCTACTTGCTGTAGAGACGAGTGGTAGTACGAAACAAGTATGGGGGTTACTGGAACAAGACTCGATCTACGGTCGACTCAGGAGGTTTAAGTATTCCCTACATGATTAGTATAACGAATATATTTCAACCAACAGAGTCACCGCTCATATCACCTTGCCATGCCATACCAGACATAACCGTCCCGACGGAGACCGGCGACAAACTCATGCCTACCCAAGGCAGAGGTTTTCCCGGGTTCCTGCCGGTATGCATGCAAGGCACATGAGGGTGATTATCATCACAAGTGTGTTCATTTCCAACAGCCTGGAAATCACTAATATGCACTCATGCATATGATCATACCACATGAAATAACGAGTCCTTCGAAATGCGGTGGTGTTATAAATGTATCCACGATCACACCAAAAATATTATGCCGGGATTCAGAATGCTTGCCTTCAATGTTGTGGAGGGGTGAGGTGCTCTCCAAAACTTTTGAAAGTTTCTTCTCTCTCCCCAAAATCCTATTTAAAAATATATTTGAATTAACACACATTTCAAAAACAGTACAAAAAGTTGTTTGAAAAATTTTCAAATAAATCTTAAAATAAACTAGACCAAATTTGAGGAAGGTAGGAAAAAGAATCAACTCATTTGGACTTATATTTAAAAAGTTATAGCCAGTCAAAGATTTGGTCAAATCTGTTTTTTAAAATAAAACAGAAAAGAAAATGTTTCAAACGAGATTACGCTTTCGGTGCAGAGGAGGCGTACTTGAGGCTTTACGCCTCCACTTAACCACGTGACAGACACGGGGTCGCTGACAGTGGGTCCAGAGGGCCCACTGGTCAGGTTTGACCTGTCTATCCCTCCCTCCTCTTCCTCTGCCCGAACGGAGGCGAGGCAACGGCGATCGCCGCCGGCGAATGGTGGCTCCCCGTGGGTTCCAGAGGGTCTGCATGGATCCGCGAGACTGCGGCGGTCCTTCCGGTGGTCGCTGGGTAGACGGGGGTGGAAAGAGTCATCGGCGGTGAGCTTCACGGCGGAGGGGAGCTTCGGGAGCAGAGTGGTTTTGGGGCTACGGTGGTTCCCGATCAAAATCGAGTAGGGGGGTGTGTTCACAGAAGAGGGGGAGGTACTGGAGGTGCCGGATTGGCCGGGGCGGTGGCGGCGGCAGGAGTTGCCGGAGATGAGGAAGGAAGCTCTCCTGGGTCGATTGGCGAGCTGGGGAAGCGTCATTGGGGTGGCCTAAGGTTGCCCGTGTGCGGGAACGGCCCGGGGCGTCCATTTATAAGCGAGGCAAGGCGGTTCCGCGGCGGCCGTGGATAAGCTTACGGCGAACCGACGTTCTGTAGCAGCAGGGCATCGTGGTGGCGACGAGCGCTAGCGGACATGGCTGTGGATGAGCTCGCGCTGCTCCAGGGGCCAGGTGGCGAGCGGGAGGGGTTTGGGCGGCGCTGCCCGTGGCTGGAGCCACTGCGGACGCTGGAGTGCCACCAAGAGCGCCCTGGCGGCGGCGCTGTAGCGTGCCAGGGTGGTTTGGCGCGATGCTGCGAGGCGGGGAGTGCGTGGCGAGGTGCTGCCGTGTGGGCCAAAGCCAGGGGGCCAGCGTGTCGGCTCGGGCGCACGGGTCATGCAATACGCGCGCTCTGGGCGCGTCCAGTGCATGCACTGAGTGTGCTCGACGAAATGCCCGAGCATGCTAGGAGTCGCGGTTGAGGTTGGGGGTTAACAGGTCTAGGTTTGGGCTTGCAAGGAGATCAGTGGACAAGCTGGTTTGGTCAGGGGATTAGGTTCACAGTGTAATGCCAAAACTCATGTCAAAACAGATCATGCCCGTAGGGTGTTTGGCAAAATGCCAAGGGCACTTAGGCAAGTCTTGGAGTGGTCAAAAACTCCAGATGGAAGTCTCTTTAGATGTACAATAGGGTGGTGTGGTTAGTTGGTCAAATGCAGCAACTTGTTAGTGTAAGTTTTGCAAAACTACAATTCTGGACAGGAAATAAATAGCATTGTTGCAAGCACTTAGAACCATCCAAAGGGGTCCACTCTCCTGGACTTAAGGGTTTAACATGGAGGACTACAAGTAGGAGAAATAATCAAGGGTTAAAGAGCAAGTAAAAATATGGTTGCTGTACAAATCCTCAAATTGGACCAGAATGGAAAAGAGGTTGATTCACTCAAAATTTTCAAAGAACAACCCTGGATTTTTACACAAAGTGGAATAATATGCTCCTACTGACCTCCCCTAATTTTGGTAGAAGTTTTAAAGAAATATTTAAAAGGGTTGTAGTGCAAAATGCACTCTGGACCAGAGAAGAAAAATTGAGTGTAGGGCTCAAAATATTTCATGAATGAAATATATTTTTGCATAAAAGTGATTTAGAGACATCACATGACATCTCCAAATTTTTGTGGGAATTTTAAGTGAATCTATCAAATGGTTGTAGTTCAAATATGGCCATTTAACCTTGAAACACCATTTTCAAGAAAGTAAAGATCAAGCAACTTAATTATTTAATTAGTTACACTGATAAAAGGAAAGTTTTCCTTGAGAGGTTAAACAAGTCCAATAACATATTTGAAAAGTTTTCTCTTTGGGAAAAACTCATCATAACAGGGAAGGAGATGATTTAAAAATCAAAAATGGAGCTCAGAAATCCAAAGTTTTAATTCCTGGAAAAAAATTGTTTTAATTCATTAAAACAAGGCCAAATTTTTGGGGTGTCACACTATGGTGTTGATGTAGAAGCCCTCCATGATGGATATCCCCTCCGGTGCAGCTCCGGAACAGGCCCCAAGATGGGATCTCGTGGATACAGAAAGTTGCGGCGGTGGAATTAGGGTTTTGGCTCAGTATCTGATCGTTTGGGGGTACGTAGGTATATATAGGAGGAAGGAGTACGTCGGTGGAGCAACAGGGGGCCCACGAGTGTGGAGGGCGCGCCTGGGGGGGTAGGCGCGCCCCCTACCTCATGGCCTCCTCCTTTGTTTCTTGATGTAGGGTCCAAGTCTCCTGGATCATGTTCGGTGAGAAAATCACATTCCCGAAGGTTTCATTCCGTTTGGACTCCGTTTGATATTTCTTTTCTTCGAAACCCTATAATAGGCAAAAAAACAACAATTCTAGGCTGGGCCTCCAGTCAATAGGTTAGTCCCAAAAATAATATAAAAGTGAATAATAAAGCCCAATAATGTCCAAAACAGTAGATAATATAGCATGGAGCAATCAAAAATTATAGATACGTTGGAGACGTATCAAGCATCCCCAAGCTTAATTCCTGCTCGTCCTCGAGTATGTAAATGATAAAATAGAATTTTTGATGCGGAGTGCTACTTGGCATAATTTTAATGTAATTCTTCTTAATTGTGGTATGAATACTCAGATCCGAAAGATTCAAGATAAAAGTTCATATTGACATAAAAATAATAATACTTCAAGCATACTAACTAAGCAATTATGTCGTCTCAAAATAACATGGCCAAAGAAAGTTCATCCCTACAAAATCATATAGTTTAGTCATGCTCCATTTTTGTCACACAAGAATGCTCTCATCATGCACAACCCCGATGACAAGCCAAGCAATTGTTTCATACTTTAGTAATCTCAAACCTATAAACTTTCACGCAATATATGAGCGCGAGCCATGGATATAGCACTATGGGTGGAATATAATATGATGGGGGTTATGTGGAGAAGACAAAAAAGGAGAAAGTCTCACATCAACGAGGCTAATCAATGGGCTATGGAGATGCCCACTGATTGGTGTTAATGCAAGGAGTAGGGATTGCCATGCAACGGATGCACTAGAGCTATAAATGTATGAAAGCTCAACAAAAGAAACTAAGTGGGTGTGCATCCAACTTGCTTGCTCACGAAGACCTAGGGCACTTGAGGAGGCCCATTGTTGGAATATACAAGCCAAGTTCTATAAAGAAAATTTCCCACTAGTATATGAAAGTGACAAAACAAAAGACTCTCTATCATGAAGAGTATGGTGCTACTTTGAAGCACAAGTGTGGGAAAGGATAGTAGCATTATCCCTTTTATATATATATATTTTTTTTATTTGGCCTTTCTTTTCTTTTTTATTTGGCCTTTCTCTTTTTTTTGGGACAATGCTCTATGAATGATGGTCATCACACTTCTATTTACTTACAACTCAAGAATTACAACTCGATACTTAGAACAAGATATGACTCTATATGAATGCCTCCGGCGGTGTACCAGGATATGAAATGAACCGAGAGTGACATGTATGAAAGAATTATGAACGGTGGCTTTGCCACAAATACTATGTCAACTACATGATCATGCTAAGCAATATCACAATGATGAATGTGTCATGACAAACGGAATGGTGGAAAGTTGCATGGCAATATATCTCGGAATGGCTATGGAAAGGCCATAATAGGTAGGTATGGTGGCTGTTTTGAGGAAGATATAAGGAGGTTTATGTGTGAAAGAGCGTATCATATCACGGGGTTTAGATGCACCCGTGAAGTTTGCACCAACTCTCAATGTGAGAAAGGGCAATGCACGGTACCGAAGAGGCTAGCAATGATGGAAGGGTGAGAGTGCCTATAATCCATGGACTCAACATTAGTCATAAAGAACTCACATACTTATTGCAAAAATCTACAAGTCATCAAAAACTAAGCACTACGGGCATACTCCTAGAGGGGTAGATTGGTAGGAAAAGACCATCGCTCGTCCCCGACCGCCACTCATAAGGAAGACAATCAAATAACACCTCATGTTTCAAATTTGTTACATAACGTTTACCATATGTGCATGCTACGGGACTTGCAAACTTCAACACAAGCATTTCTCAAATTCACAACTACTCAACTAGCACGACTTTCATATTATTACCTCCATATCTCAAAACAATCATCAAGCATCAAACTTCTCGTAGTATTCAAAACACTCATAAGAAATTTTTTACTAATCTTGAATACCTAGCATATTAGGATTATTTAAGCAAATTACCATGCTATTTAAGACTCTCAAAATAATCTAAGTGAAGCATGAGAGATCAATAATTTCTATAAAACAAATCCACCACCGTGTTGTAAAATATATAAGTGAAGAACTAGAGCAAAACTATATAACTCAAAAAGATATAAGTGAAGTACATAGAGTATTCTAAAAAAATCCAAATCATGTATAGCTCTCTCAAAAGGTGTGTACAGCAAGGATGATTGTGGTAAACTAAAAAGCAAAGACTCAAATCATACGAGACGCTCCAAGAAAAACACATATCATGTGGTGAATAAAAATAGCTCCAAGTAAAGTTACCGATAGAAATAGACGAAAAGAGGGGATGCCTTCTAGGGCATCCCCAAGCTTAGGCTCTTTCCACTCCTTGTTCCATAATCCATCAAATCTTTACCCAAAACTTGAAAACTTCACAACACAAAACTTAAAGTAGAAAATCTCGTGAGCTCCGTTAGTGAAAGAAAACAAAAGACCACTTCAAGGTACTGTAATGAACTCATTCTTTATTTTTATTGGTGTTAAACCTACTGTATTCCAACTTCTCTAGGGTTTATAAACTATTTTACTAGCCATAGATTCATCAAAATAAGCAAACAACACACAAAAACAGAATCTGTCAAAAACAGAACAGTCTGTAGTAATCTGTAGCTAGCGCAAGATCTGAAACCCTAAAAATTCTAAAATAAATGGCTGGACGTGAGGAATTTATCTATTAATCATCTTAAAAAAGAATTAACTAAATAACACTTTCCAAATAAAAATGGAAGCAGTTCTCGCTAGCGCTAAAGTTTCTGTTTTTTACAACAAGATTAACAAGACTTTCCCCAAGTCTTCCCAACGGTTCTACTTGGCACAAACACTAATTAAACACAAAAAACACAACCAAAACGGAGGCTAGATAAATTATTTATTACTAAACAGGAGAAAAAAGCAAGGAATAAAAATAAAATTGGGTTGCCTCCCAACAAGCGCTATCGTTTAACGCCCCTCGCTAGGCATAAAAAACAAGGATAGATCTAGGTATTGCCATAATAGTAAGATAGATCATTAAAGCTCATTTCATATTATCTACGTTCGGCAGCAAGTTTTCTTTGAGGCAAGCAAAAGTAATCAAAAGGGCTAAATTTAATGGGGCAGAAGTCCCCAAGATCAACCTTGGGAGGTATAGGTTCCTCCTTTGGTCCTTTGTATTGCACAACCAATTCATCATTATAAGCATTCTTTTGACAGAACTTTGTGAGCCTATATTCAAGAGAATATCCTAGTTCATTATTTCGAATGGCCAAATCATCATTAAACTCAGAAATTCTATCAACTAAAACATTGGTAGGAACCCTTTTTCTAAGATTTTCATTGAAAGCAACATAGTCTAGAGATTGAAAACGCATTATTTCTTCTTGATCAAAAAGGATAGCCTCTACGGGTGGACGGCAAGCGTCCACCCTATAATGCGCAAAGATTTCTTTGTCCTCTTTTATTATGAATCTAAACTCATGGGCCAAAAACATAGTAGCGGCACGCTTAACAGAAGATTGCTGAATATTAGAAAATTCTAGGAAAATCCTTTGTATGCAAGGATGCATGTGCATAAATTGTCTTTCAAGTTCAACTACAAGAATGGTAATAGCGTCTGCAAGACTACTAGTTCTATGAAGGATAGAACTACCCATGGAAGGCAAAGCATCGGCACAAGTAAAGAAATCTTGGATAACTCCTTTTCCAATAATATTACCACTACCAGTACGGAATTTTTTTGTATGTAGCATAGGGGGTTATTCAGCAAGAGCGTCAGAATTTTTCATGATATTATTATTGTCCATGTCGACAATAATTTCCCCAATTTCAGACATGACGGCAGAAAGTGCAAAAGGAAAAAATAGGCAAATAGAGAAAGAGAGGGCGGATAGAGAGAGAGAGAGAGGGCGAATAAAATGGCAAGGGTGAAGTGGGGGAGAGGAAAACGAGAGGCAAATGGCAAATAATGTAATGCGGGAGATAAGGATTGTGATGGGTACTTGGTATATTGACTTTTGCGTAGACTCCCCGGCAACAGCGCCAAAAATGGCTTGTTGTCGGGAGTCAGATCTTGACTTGACTTGCGCGAACCTCCCCGGCAACAGCGCCATAAATCCTTCTTGCTACCTCTTGAGCACTGCGTTAGTTTTCCCTTGAAGAGGAAAGGGTGATGCAGCAAAGTAGCGTAAGTATTTCCCTCAGTTTTTGAGAACCAAGGTATCAATCCAGTAGGAGGCTATGCGCGAGTCCCTCGCACCTGCACAAAACAAATAAATCCTCGCAACCAACGCGATAAGGGTTGTCAATCCCTACACGACCACTTACGAGAGTGAGATCTGATAGATATGATTAGATAATATTTTTGGTATTTTTATGATAAAGATGCAAAGTAAAATAAAAGGCAACAAAAATAAGTAAGTGTTGGAAGATTAATATGATGAAGATAGACCCGGGGGCCATAGGTTTCACTAGTGGCTTCTCTCAAGAGCATAAGTATTTTACGGTGGGTGAACGAATTACTGTTGAGCAATTGACAGAATTGAGCATAGTTATGAGAATATCTAGGTATGATCATGTATATAGGCATCACGTCCGAGACAAGTAGACCGACTCCTGCCTGCATCTACTACTATTACTGCACTCATCGACCGCTATCCAGCATGCATCTAGAGTATTAAGTTCATGAAAGCAGAGTAACGCCTTAAGCAAGATGACATGATGTAGAGGGATAAACTCATGAAATATGATGAAAACCTCATCTTGTTATCCTCGATGGCAACAATACAATACGTGCCTTGCTGCCCCTATTGTCACTGGGAAAGGACACCGCAAGATTGAACCCAAAGCTAAGCACTTCTCCCATTGCAAGAAAGATCAATCTAGTAGGCCAAACCAAACTAATAATTCAAAGAGACTTGCAAAGATAACCAATCATACATAAAAGAATTCAGAGAAGGTTCAAATATTGTTCATAGATAAACTTGATCATAAACCCACAATTCATCGGTCTCAACAAACACACTGCAAAAAGAAGATTACATCGAATAGATCTCCACAAGAGAGGGGGAGAACATTGTATTGAGATCCAAAAAGGGAGAAGAAGCCATCTAGCTAATAACTATGGACCCGTAGGTCTGAGGTGAACTACTCACACTTCATCGGAGAGGCTATGGTGTTGATGTAGAAGCCCTCCGTGATGGATACCCCCTCCGGCCGAGCTCCAGAACAGGCCCCAAGATGGGATCTCGTGGATACAGAAATTTGCGGTGGTGGAATTAGGGTTTTGGCTCCGTATCTGATTGTTTAGGGGTACGTAGGTATATATAGGAGGAAGGAGTACGTCGGTGGAGCAACAGGGGGCCCACGAGGGTGGAGGGCGTGCCTCGGGGGGGGGGGGTAGGCGCACCCCCCTACCTCGTGGCATCCTCCTTTGTTTCTTGACGTAGGGTCCAAGTCTCCTGGATCATGTTCGGTGAGAAAATCACGTTCCCGAAGGTTTCATTCCGTTTGGACTCCGTTTGATATTCCTTTTCATCGAAACCCTAAAATAGGCAAAAAAAATAGCAATTCTGGGCTGGGCCTCCAGTTAATAGGTTAGTCCCAAAAATAATATAAAAGTGAATAATAAAGCCCAATAATGTCCAAAACAGTAGATAATATAGCATGGAGCAATCAAAAATTATAGATAAGTTGGAGACGTATCAGTTATCATCAGATTCGCATTCGTGAACAAGATATCCCCAAGACAACATTCAGAACAAGCTTTGGTTCTTATGAATATACTGCCATGTCTTTCGGTCTTGTCAATGATCCTCTAATGTTTTCTCGCATGATGACCATCATCTTCAACCCCTACACAAATGAATTCGTCCTGGTGTATCTTGATGATATCTTGGTCTTCTCCAATAATAAGAAGGATCATGCCAAACATTTGCGATTGCTGCTCGACAAGCTCAGAGAGTATCAATTCTAGGCGAAGTTCTCTAAATGTGAGTTTTGGCTTGATGAAGTTCTTTAGCTTGGCCACATCATCTCCGCCAAGGTCATTGCTGTTAATCCGGAGAAGGTTTCTGCAATTGTGAATTGGGAGCCTCCTCAGAATGTCAAGCAGCTTCGAAGTTTCCTTGGGCTTGCAATCTATTGCCGAAGATTCGTTGAGAATTTCTCTAAGATTGCAAGGCCTCTTTCAAACCTTCTCCAGAAGCATGTCAAGTATGTCTGGACTCCTGAGTGTGACGTTGCTTTCAACACTCTCAAAGAGAAGCTAGTCTCGGCTCCTGTCTTAACTCCTCCTGATGAATCCAAGCCATTCGAAGTTTTCTATGATGCCTCATTGCAAGGTCTCGGTGCCGTGTTAATGCAAGAGAAGAAAGTTGTGGCTTATACCTCTCTTCAATTGAATCCCAATCAAAGGAACTACCCCACTCATGATCTTGAGTTGGCGGCAGTTGTCCACGCATTAATAACATGGAGACATCACTTGTTGGGAAGGCAAGTGGACATTTTCACAGATAACAAGAGCCTCAAATATATCTTCACTCAGCCCAACCTCAACCTCAGGGAAACTCGTTGGGTCAAAATTATTCAAGAGTACAATCCGAGTATTGAATATACTCCAGGCAAGGCCAATGTGATTGCAGATGCTTTGAGAAGAAAGGCTTATTGCAACAGCTTAATTCTCAAGCCATTCCAACCGGATCTTTGTGAAGCTTGCCGCAAGATCAATCTCTAAGTTGTTCCTCAAGGTTTTCTTGCCAACCTTCAAGTCACTCCAACTTTGGAAGACCAAATTCGTGAGGCACAACTCCTTGACACCATGGTGAAGAGAGTGAAACACAGTATTTCCAAGGGCTTACCCAAATACAAGTGCTATCGCATCGATGACAAGGACAGCTTATTCTTCAAGGACAGGATTGTGGTTCCTAAAGGTGATTTAAGGAAGGTCATAATGAACAAAGCGCACAATTCTCTCTTTTCCATTCATACAGGTAGTTCAAAGATGTACCATGACCTCAAGCAGTCGTATTGGTGGACTCGAATGAAGCGAGAGTTCGCTCAATTCATGAATGAATGTGATGTCTGTCGAAGGGTGAAAGTAGAACACCAACGACCAGTTGGTCTCCTCCAACCTCTTGCTATTCCAGAATGGAAGTTTGATCATATCGAAATGGACTTTGTCACTGGATTTCCCAAGTCCAAGTGTAGGAATGATGCTATTTTTGTTGTCATCGACAAGCTTACAAAAGTGGCTCATTTCCTTCCAATAAAAGAATCTATCACGACAGCTCAGTTGGCAGAGCTATACACCTCCAGAATTGTCTCATTGCACGGTATTCCGCAAATGATCTCTTCAGACCACAGAAGCATTTTCACTTCTAAGTTCTGGGACTCCTTCCAGAATGCCATGGGCACCAACATTCGCTTCAGCATGGCTTTCCATCCTGAAACAAGTGGCCAAGTCGAGCGAGTCAATCAAATCCTCGAAGACATGCTCAGAGCTTGTGTCATCTCTTTCGGTATGAAGTGGGAAGATTGTCTTCCATATGCCGAGTTCTCCTACAACAACATCTTCCAAGCAAGTTCGAGCAAGGCCCCATTCAAAATTCTATATGGCAGAAAGTGTCGTACTCCTCTCAATTGGTCCGAGACGGGTGAATGCCAACTGCTTGGCAATGACTTGATCACAGAAGCTTAAGAAATGTGTAAAGTCATCCGTGAAAATCTCAAAGTCGCGCAATCGCGTTAGAATAGTTACTATGATAGCAAGCACCGTGACTTGGCTTTCGAGATCGGAGACCATGTCTACCTCCGCGTCTCTCCAATGAAAGGCACTCGATGCTTCGATCTCAAAGGGAAGCTTGCCCCGAGATTTGTGGGTCCTTTCAAGATCATTCGCAAAAGAGGCGACCTCGCCTATCAACTCGAGCTTTTGTCCAACTTCGCAAATGTGCATGATGTGTTTCACATGTCACAGCTTTGCAAGTGCTTCAAGATGCCCGAGCGCACTATCAACTTCGAAGAGGTCGATCTCCAAGAAGACTTGTCTTATCATGAGCATCCCATTGCCATTCTTGAAGAAACTGAGGGCAAAACTCGCAACAAGTCAATCAAATTCCTGAAAGTTAAGTGGTCGCACCATTCCGACCGAGAAGCCACCAGGGAGCGCGAGGATCACCTCCGTTCCGAATATCTGGAGTGCTTTCAGTCCTAGATCTTGGGACGAGATCCTCTTGTAGTGGTGGAGAGTTGTAACGCCCCAGATGTAATTTCCCATAATTGTAACTCCAACTCTTTCCATTTCTGGCTATGGGATATGCTATATCCTTCGTGATTGGCTTTTGTCTTCATTTTTCATTTTGTTCATGCCATTTCATATCATGCCATCATGTGCATCTCATTTGCATTCATCTTCGTCTCATGCATCCGGTCATTTTTCCCGTTGCCCGTTTTGGAATCCGACACTCCCACAAGCACCCGTTACACTCCTCAAATCTCGTCTCGTGAGCGGGAGAAAAACGTTCTCAAAATGGGCCGAGACTTGTCGAGTGGCCTTGGTACATCACCGGTAGGCCGCCTGTCAAATTCCGTTCCATTTGGAGGTCTTTTGATGCCCCAACGGTTAACCGGGTAACCGTAAAAGCCTCTCTCTCTTTGCAGCCCAGCACCCCTCCAAAACAGCCCACTAACCCATCTAATCCCCCTCCATGCTCTTCATCATTAGATCACAATTGTGTGGGCGAAAACTGCACCTCATTTGGACTCTCCTAGCTCCCCCTACCAATAAATATGCCCTCTCCCCTGAAATTCCCGGTCCAAACCCTAGCTTCCCCTCTTCCCGCACCGCCAGACACATCTGGGCGATGCCGGACACGGCCCCCACCATGCCCCGATGAATCCGAGGCTGCCACGTGGTCTCGGCCGCCACCGGCCCGCTCGGCCCACGGGAGGCCCTCCCGTCCCGGCACCGCCGCCCAACACCGCCCGCACCCCACGCCGCCTTCGCCGCCCTCTCCTCTCGCCGGCCACCGCCACCACTCACCGCCGCCCGATGCCTCGCCGCCCCGCGCACCCCCGTGCCTCCTCTCCTCTGCCTCCGACCAGATCCGGCCGTGGGAGGGCCGAGTCCGGCGACCCCAAGCATCTCCGGCGACCCCCGCAGCTCCGGCCGCCGTTTTCCTCCACTCCGGCCTGCACTCCGGCAAGATCCACCGCCACCTCAAGACTCGTGCCCAGAAACCCTAGATCCGGAGGGTGAGATATTTTCTAAGTCCGGAGTTTTTCATCTCATGTGCTCATGTTCATCATGTCATATCCCCATGTCCGTAGCCCCGATTTGCGCATAAGATATATCAAAATGTTCGTATCATGGTTCTCTTCATGTTAGTGTCATTTTCATGCATGTTACTGTCCATATTGATGCCCTAATCTTCGTTGCAGAAGTGCTATATGATGTTGTTTGCTAGAATTCAACATAACTTGTTGATTTGTCATTTTCATTGCATTTTGTGTGTGCATCCTATGAGCATGATGTCTACATGTTTTAGAAGCATCTCCATGCCATCTTCATAGTGGTGCAAGCCTCGTATTTTTTATGAGCTCTGTGGTGACTAGCACAAGCATGCAAAGTAGGCTTCATGATGTTGCTTTTTTCAAACACTGTAATTTTGCCAAGTCTTTTCCTGTTACATTATGATGTATGTTGTCTTGTTGCCACAAGTAGATCCATGCACATTTTGAGGTAGTTCAGTCAGAGTGTTTTGAAGATATGGTGTTGCTTTATCCATTCATGCCTCTGGTTGAAATTATGGTGTAATCTAGCTTGTCATTACCATGCTCTACGTTTGCTAAATATCATTGTTGGCAGATTGTTAACATGAGGTTCAGTTTTGCCATGTGTTTTGCTACTGATCCATGCACCCTATGAACTTGCTCTTGCCATGTTTAGGTTCATAAATGTGTCTACTTACTATTAGTTACCTTGTGATGCCATGTAATGCTTTGTGGTGAGTGGCATGAGCTTGCAAAGTTGCTATCATGAATATGTTTCTGCCATGCCATGTTTTTCTTCTAAGTCTGAAACTAATCATATCTCTTGCCATGTTTGCATGGGTGCTACCCCATTTTCCGTGCATCTTTGACCAAAGTTCAGTAAGGGAGGTTTGTTCTTTGCCTTTAGTAATAGCATTCCATGCCTTTGTTTGCAATGATATGTTCCTGCAGCATGTTGTTTGCTAGCTCTAAACATTGCTACCTGATGTTGTTTTTGACATGTTTAGTATTTTCTCTAAGTCTGTGAATCTGTTATCATTTCCATTTTTGCCATGCTAGGGTGCCTTGGGGGGCGCACCAGCCCACCAGGGGCTAGTTCCCCTCCTTGTGCAGCCCACTAGGCCCACCGGGGTAGGTGGCCCCACCCGGTGGACCCTCGGACACCTTCTGGTGGTCCCGGTACAATACCAATAACCCCCGAAACATTCCGGCGACTGAAACTGGAATTCCCATATATAAATCTTCACCTTCGGACCATTCTGGAACTCCTCGTGACGTCTGGGATCTCATCCGGGACTCCGAACAACCTTCGGTAACCACATACTATTTCCCATTACAACTCTAGCGTCACCGAACCTTAAGTGTGTAGACCCTATGGGTTCGAGAACCATGCAGACATGACCGAGACATCTCTCCAGCCAATAACCAACAGCGGGATCTAGATACCCATGTTGTCTCCCACATGTTCCACGATGATGTCATCGGATGAACCACGATGTCGGGGATTCAATCAAGCCCGTATAGAATTCCCTTTGTCCATCAGTATGTTACTTGCCCAAGATTTGATCGTCAGTATCTCTATACCTCGTTCAATCTCGTTACCAGAAAGTCTCTTTACTCGTTCCGTAATGCATGATCCCGTGACCAACTCCTTAGTCACATTGAGCTTATTATGATGATGCATTACCGAGTGGGCCTAGAGATACCGCTCCATCATACGAAGTGACAAATCCCAATCTCGATTCGTGCCAACCCAACAGATACTTTCGGAGATACCCATAATGCACCTTTATAGCCACCCAGTTACGTTGTGACGTTTGGCACACCCAAAGCATTCCTATGGTATCCGGGAGTTGCACAATCTCATGGTCTAAGGAAATGATACCTGACATTAGAAAAGCTTTAGCAAACGAACTACACAATCTTGTGCTATGCTTAGGATTGGGTCTTGTCCATCACATCATTCTCCTAATGATGTGATCCTGTTATTAACGACATCCAATGTCCATGGTTAGGAAACCACAACCATCTATTGATCAACGAGCTAGTCAACTAGAGGCTCACTAGGGACATGTTGTGATCTATGTATTCACACATGTATTACGGTTTCCGGTTAATACAATTATAGCATGAACAATAGACAACTATCATGAACAAGGAAATATAATAATAACCATTTTATTATTGCCTCTAGGGCATATTTCCAACACAGGGTGGACTTGCAACTGGGACAACAACAAACTATAGGCCCAGTTGCGAGTCAAGGGTGGACTTGCAACTGGGACAACAACAAACTATGGGCACAGTTGCAAGTCAAGGGTGGACTTGTAACTGGGACAACAAAAAACTATGATGCCAATTGCAATTTGAGGACGGACTTGCAATTAAGACAACTACGGAACAATGACCCAGTTGCGAGTCAAGGGTGGACATGCAACTGGGATGAAACAAACTATGGTCCCAGTTGTGAACCAAAGGTGGACTTGCAACTGGGATGAAAAATAAAACGCATGCCTAGTTGTGACTCGATGGTGGGCTTGCAACTGGTAGAACTATCAACCCAATTTTGAAGTGAACCTGCAAATGAGACAACCACGAAACTACGAGCCCAATTGCAAGTGAAGGGTCGACTAGCAACTGGGATGAAACAAACTACAGTTCCAATTATGAGTCAATGATGGACTTGCAACTAGGATAATAAAAGGTCGGCTCCCAGTTGTGAGTGGAGGGTGGACTCGCAAGTGGAAAAAATGTGTTGGACCCTAGTTGCGAGTCGAGGGTGGGCTTGCAGCTGGGGAAAAAATCAGCTTACGAGCCGAGTATGGACTTGAAACTAACACAAAAGGTCAGGCCTCTAGATGCGAGTCGAGGGTGAAATTGCAACTGGGACAAAAAAAGTCGAACCCCACTTGTGAGTCAAGTGTGGACTTGCAATGGGGACAAAAAAAGGTCGGCCCGAGTTACGAGTCGAAGGTGGACATGCGACTGGGACAAAAAATGTTGGGCCGCAGTTTTGAGTCGAGGTTGGACTTACAACCAAGACCAAAATATGTCGGGCCAAGTTGCATGTGGTGGTTTACTTGCAATTGTGCAATAAAAATATAAGAGACGAGCTCTAGTTTGCATGTCGGTGGTCGACTTGCAACTAGGATAAAAAATAAAAAAAGGAAGATTAGAGTTAGGACTACACTTGCAGGAAAGATCAAAACAATTTGGACCCAGATGCATGTCGGTGATCGACTTGCAACTCGAACAAGAAAAGTAAAAAAGAGACAAGCTTCTTACATATTAGGGTTAGACTTGTAAACAAAAAAAGAAATGGGTCGTTGCCTATGATTGTACTGTTTAGAAACTTGGTTGGTCGCCTTTACTCCAAAGAAAAAGAGCAATGAGAGAGAGAGAGCAAATAATAGAACTGATGAGCCAGCGCTCAGCTTGACTTTTCGACTTATATAGACAACTCTTCTCTTCAACTACAACACAGAAAAATAGACCACAAAAAATGGCCCCAAAAGAAAGACACACAGTGTGATGGGCTGCAAAATGAACAAGGACGAGCGACACCAGACGTGTGGGACAAAACAACCCCGATCAAAGAATTACACGAAATTTATAGCGACGGATCAAATGGACTGAAACTTAGATGAGACATCACACTCATCTATATGAGTTTTAGTAATTCCGATACATGATTTACTATTCCATGGACACGTGGCAGAGATGAATACAAATCAAAACAACAATAAAAAACGTGCATGAATGATCATACCGTATATACATGCACGAAGGAGATGCATGCACACGACATATGATATATTACACATATCATAGTATCGCAAGGGGGGAGAAAAAGGAAATGAAATACATAAGAACTCACAAACTGCACCGACTGCAACGAATCAAGAAGGTACACCAAATAGACAAAGAAACAAAAACAAAAGGGCAAAGGTAGCCCACGCTAGCGCACAGATGGGCCAGCCCATGCTGGCACGCTGCACGCACGTCCTGTGTGAGGTTGCGCGGGCGCACGCTCCGGCTCGAACGGAGATTAATCGCGAGATTGTACAGTAATCTCCACATCAAGTGTGCACGAATTTTAGAGACAAAACAAATTCAATAGTGAGGGATTTAGATGTGAGGTAGCTATTTCACATCTACATGTAAAATAGTTGCGTTGTAATGGGGAAAAATTAAGCTAGAATGCAATCAAGCATTTATGAATCTTCGCATAATTGTCTTAGGTAAAAGCCACATATTGCACACGGCACACCCCTAGGGTTACATAACTCATTTTTCTTTGACGTGCGCATATTGCACACACCTAGGGAGGGTGATGAACGGTCGGTCATATGCAACGTGCTGCACATCCCTCCCTTTCGCAGTGAATATCCATTTTTTTAAGATCTAAAGTAGAGTCTCTACTCAGAAGGGGGAGTACATTCAGTGATCATCAAATAACGAAGACTACTCGGGACGTTTGCTATCATCATCTTCTCCCCGGAGCTCCTAGCAAGAGCGGCAAGGCCATGGGCCAAAGCATTGCAGCCTATCATCATCCTCCATGTATCCCATTAATGTAAGTGATCAGGATGCTTCTGACCTTGCTGCCTATTTTGGTTGCAAATTAGGCAGTATGCCTTTTACTTATTTGGGTCTGCCAGTGGGGACCACCAGGCCCAAAATTGTGGACCTTCTTCCCCTTGTGGATTGTATGGAGAGAAGATTGACAGCAAGTTCTTGGTTCTTGCCTCAAGGGAGCAGATTACAATTAGTTAATTCTGTCATTTCTTCATTGCCTATCTTCTTCCTTTGCAGTTTGTCAATTCCTCAGGGTATTTTGAAACAACTGGAAAGAATCCAGAGGCAGTGTTTATGCAGGAAATATGGTCAGGAAAGGGGACATTCACTTGAGGCTTGGCCACTTGTTTGCAGGCCTAAGTCGAAGGGGGGGCTTGGAATCTTAAACCTTGGTTTGCAGAATGATGCTCTCCTTCTGAAACATCTCAATAAATTTTATAACAAGATGGATGTGCCCTGGGTGCAGTTAGTTTGGGATTCTTACTATTTTGAAAGGATTCCACATGATACTGTTCTTTGTGGCTCTTTTTGGTGGAGAGATGTCTGTAAGTTGATGGATAATTTCAAGGCAGTTACTTCAGTTGATGTTCATAGTGGAGATACGGTGCAATTCTGGTCTGACTATTGGCAAATTGGAAACAGTTCTGTCCCTCTGCAAGATCGATTTCCTAGGCTATATTCTTTTTGTCTCCACAAAAATCTCTCAGTCAAGGAAGTCTTTGAGGCTAGTAGTTTCTAGGACCTTTTTTACTTGCCTCTTACTGAACAAGCTTTTTAGGAACTATAGCAGCTTTCCTCTTTAATGGGGTCTTTCCATTTGGACAGTAACTCCCATGACCACTGGGGATGGAGGCATGGCAAGAAATCAAAATATACTGCAAAAAGGTTTTATGATTTTGTCTATCAGCCAATGGTATCAAACCCCATTCTGGGGTGGATATGGAAAAGTTGTTGTACTATGTCGATCAAGATGTTTGCTTGGCTTGTTATAATGGACAGGGTTAACACCAAGGACATGATTCAGAGGAGGCATTGGAGGATTAATGAAGGACCAGAATGTGTTCTTTACCCGACTGGAATACTGGAGGACAGAAATCACCTTGCGTGTGGAACTATCTGCAAATTGAATGGAAAGATTGTGATGATATGGTGGAAATTGCTCATCATGCTAGGAAGGATTTCAACAAGCCTTTCTTTGGGGAGGTGGTTTTCACGGCCTGGTGGAATATTTGGAAGATCAGGAATGATAGAGCTTTCAGGAACATCCAACCATCTTTCAGGGCATGGAGGAATGGCTTCATTCATGATCTTACTCTGCTCTCTCATCGAATCAAACGGAAATATAGAGACGCCCTTCTTAAGTGGATTGATTTTCTTCCTCCTTGAGGAGAGTTGCTTCTTTGTTTTTTGTAATTATTAGGTATAGTGCACCCCTTCTCTGTATAGCCTTCTTTAGAGCCTTCCCTCTTTTCTTTTATTCTTTTCTTTCTTTCCTCACCTTGAGGAAACTCTGTATGCCTTTTGCTTATATTAATAAAATGCTGTGGGGTGCAAGCCCTGCAGTCTTCATGGTCAAAAAAAGCGTTGCAGCCACGCCTCACATACTAAACTTTGCATGCAGTGAAACCTGCCATGACCTGCTTAATGTCCATGATCAAACCATAATAAGCAGAGCGCATCGGGGTCTGCGCGTTCAACTCGTTGACAATTGCTTTGTTATCCAACTCCAGCACAATATGCACATTGTAATATCCCGCCATCGCTTGTAAACCCGCCAGGGCAGCATGGGCTTCGGCCTCTTCAGCACTCTGACAACGCGACAGTTTTCTGCTGATGGGTATGTAGACGAGCCCAAGGTGGTCTCTGGCGACAGCTCCGGCAGCGCTCTGATGTCTACTACACAACCTTCTTCTTGTAGACGTTGTTGGGCCTCCAAGTGCAGAGATTTGTAGGACAGTAGCAAATTTCCCTCAAGTGGATGACCTAAGGTTTATCAATCTGTAGGAGGCGTAGGATGAAGATGGTCTCTCTCAAGCAACCCTGCAACCAAATAACAAAGAGTTTCTTGTGTCCCCAACACACCCAATACAATGGTAAATTGTATAGGTGCACTAGTTCGGTGAAGAGATGTTGATACAAGTGGTATATGGATAGTAGATAAAGGTATTTGTAATCTGAAATTATAAAAACAGCAAGGTAACAAGTGATAAAAGTGAGCGTAAACGGTATTGCGATGCTAGGAAACAAGGCCTAGGGTTCATACTTTCACTAGTGTAAGTCCTCTCAACAATACTAACATAATTGGATCATAAAACTATCCCTCAACATGCAACAAAGAGTCACTCCAAAGTCACTAATAGCGGAGAACGAACGAAGAGATATGGTAGGGTACGAAACCACCTCAAAGTTATTCTTTGCAATCAATCCGTTGGGCTATTCCTATAGGTGTCACAAACAGCCCTAGAGTTCGTACTAGAATAACACCTTAAGAGACAAATCAATCAAAACCCTAATGTCACCTAGATACTCCAATGTCACCTCAAGTATCCGTGGGCATGATTATATGATATGCATCACACAATCTCAGATTCATCTATTCAACCAACACATAGAACCTCAAAGAGTGCCCCAAAGTTCTACTGGAGAATCACGACGAAAACGTGTGCCAACCCCTATGCATAGGTTCATGGGCAGAACCCGCAAGTTGATCACCAAAACATACATCAAGTGAATCACGTGATATCCCATTGTCACCACAGATATCCACGGCAAGACATACATCAAGTGTTCTCAAATCTTTAAAGACTCAATCCGATAAGATAACTTCAAAGGGGAAACTCAATTCATTACAAGAGAGTAGAGGGGGGAATAAACATCATAGGATCCAAATATAATAGCAAAGCTCGCGATACATCAAGATCGTATCATCTCAAGAACACGAGAGAGAGAGAGAGAGAGAGAGAGAGAGAGAGATCAAACACATAGCTACTAGTACATACCCTCAGCCCTGAGGAAGAACTACTCCCTCCTCGTCATGGAGAGCACCGGGATGATGAAGATGGCCACCGGAGAAGGATTGCCCCCTCCGGCAGGGTGCCGGAATGGGTCTAGATTGGTTTTCGGTGGCTACAGAGGCTTCTGGCGGTGGAACTGCCGATCTAATCTCTGTTCTGGAAGTTTTATGTCATGTAGGTATATATGGGTGCAAGAGGTACGTCGGTGGAGCTACGGGGGCCCCACGAGGCAGGGGGCGCGCCCTAGGGGGGTGGGCGCGCCCCCCACACTCGTAAGCACCTCCCATATCTTCTGACGTGGGGTCCAAGTCCGTCAGGTGGGTTTCTTTCCAAAAATAACTTCTCCAGTTGATTTCGTTCCGTTTCGACTCCGTCTGATATTCCTTTTCTTCAAAACACTGAAATCGGCATAAAACAGCAAATCTGGGCTGGGCCTTCGGTTAATAGGTTAGTCCCAAAAATAATATAAAAGTGGATAATAGAGCCCAATATTGCCCAAAATAGTAGATAATATAGCATGGAGCAATCAAAAATTATAGATATGTTGGAGATGTATCAAGCATCCCCAAGCTTAATTCCTGCTCATCCTCGAGTAGGTAAATGATAAAAACGATATTTTTTGATGTGGAATGCTAGTTGGCATAATTTCAATGTAATTCTTCTTACTTGTGATATGAATATTCAGATCCGAAAGATTCAAGACAAAAGTTCATATTGACATAAAAATAATAATACTTCAAGCATACTAACTAAGCAATTATGTCTCTTCAAAATAACATGGCCAAAGAAAGTTATCCCTACAAAATCATATAGTCTGGCTATGCTCCATCTTCACCACACAACATATTTAAATCGTGCACAACCCCGATGACAAGCCAAGCAATTGTTTCATACTTTTGATGTTCTCAAACTTTTTCAATCTTCACGCAATACATGAGCGTGAGCCATGGACATAGCACTATAGGTGGAATATAATGGTGGTTGTGGAGAGGACAAAAAGGGAGAAGATAGTCTCACATCGACTAGGCATATCAACGGGCTGTGGAGATGCCCATCAATAGATATCAATGTGAGTGAGTAGGGATTGCCATGCAACGGATGCACTAGAGCTATAAGTGTATGAAAGCTCAAAAAGAAACTAAGTGGGTGTGCATCCAACTTGCTTGCTCATGAAGACCTAGGGAATTTTGAGGAAGCCCGTTATTGGAATATACAAGCCAAGTTCTATAATGAAAGATTCCCACTAGTATATGAAAGTGACAACATAGGAGACTCTCTATCATGAAGATCATGGTGCTACTTTGAAGCACAAGTGTGGTAAAAGGATAGTAGCATTGTCCCTTTTATTATTATTTTTTATTTGGCCTTTCTTTTTTTGGCCTTTATTTTTATTTTTTGGCCTTTCTTTTTTATGGCCTTTCTCTTTTTTTTTGGGACAATGCTCTATTGAATGATGATCATCACACTTCTTTTTATTTACAACTCAATGATACAACTCGATACTAGAACAGAGTATGA
The DNA here is from genome assembly GCF_018294505.1 of Triticum aestivum. Lineage (NCBI taxonomy): Eukaryota > Viridiplantae > Streptophyta > Magnoliopsida > Poales > Poaceae > Triticum > Triticum aestivum. The sequence goes on along the minus strand of NC_057803.1, from coordinate 80,217,907 downwards.
CTCTATATGAATGCCTCCGGCGGTGTACCGAGATATGCACTGACTCATGAGTGACATGTATGAAAGAATTATGAATGGTGGCTTTGCCACAAATACGATGTCAACTACATGATCATGCTAAGCAATATGACAATGATGGAGTGTGTCATAATAAATGGAATGGTGGAAAGTTGCATGGCAATATATCTCAGAATGGCTATGGAAATGCCATAATAGGTAGGTATGGTGGCTGTTTTAAGGAAGGTATTGGTGGGTTTATGGTACTGGCGAAAGTTGCGCGGTACTAGAGAGGCTAGCAATGGTGGAAGGGTGAGAGTGCGTATAATCCATGGACTCAACATTAGTCATAAAGAACTCACATACTTATTGCAAAAATCTATTAGTTATCAAAACAAAGTACTATGTGCATGCTCCTAGGGGGATATATTGGTAGGAAAAGACCATCGCTCGTCCCCGACCGCCACTCATAAGGAAGGCAATCAATAAATAAATCATGCTCCGACTTCATCACATAACGATTCACCATACGTGCATGCTACGGGAATCACAAACTTCAACACAAGTATTTATCAAATTCACAACTACTCAACTAGCATGACTCTAATATCACCATCTCCATATCTCAAAACAATTATCAAGTATCAAACTTCTCATAGTATTCAACACACTCATAAGAGAATTTTATTATTCTTGAATACCTAGCATATTAGGATTTTAAGAAAATTACCATGCTATTTAAGACTCTCAAAATAATCTAAGTGAAGCATGAGAGTTCATCTATTTCTTCAAAATAAAACTACCACCATGCTCTAAAAGATATAAGTGAAGCACTAGAGCAAATGACAAACTACTCCGAAGGATATAAGTGAAGATCAATGAGTAGTTGAATAATTATGCAACTATGTGAAGACTCACTAACATTTAAGAATTTCAGATCTTGGTATTTTATTCAAACAGCAAGCAAATCCTAACAAAATAAATTTACGCTCCAAGCAAAACACATATCATGTGGTGAATAAAAATATAGCTCCAAGTAAAGTTACCGATGAATGAAGACGAAAGAGGGGATGCCAACCGGGGCATCCCCAAGCTTAGGCTCTTGGATATCCTTGAATATTACCTTGGGGTGCCTTGGGCATCCCCAAGCTTAGGCTCTTTCCACTCCTTATTCCATAGTCCATCGAATCCTTACCCAAAACTTGAAAACTTCACAACACAAAACTTAACAGAAAACTCGTAAGCTCCGTTGGTATAAGAAAATATATCACCACTTCAAGGTACTGTAATGAACTCATTCTTTATTTATATTGGTTTTAAACCTACTGTATTCCAACTTCTCTATGGTTTATAAACTATTTTACTAGCCATAGATTCATCAAAATAAGTAAACAACACATGAAAAACAGAATCTGTCAAAAACAGAACAGTCTGTAATAATCTGGATCAAACGTATACTTCTGGAACTCATAAAATTCTCAAATAAATTTCTGGACCTGAGTAATTTATATATTAATCATCTTCAAAAACAATTAACTAAATATCACTCTCCAAATAAAAATGGCAGCAATTCTCGTGAGCACTAAAGTTTCTGTTTTTGTACAGCATGATCAACAAGACTATCCCCAAGTCTTCCCAAAGGTTCTACTTGGCACAAACACTAATTAAACACATAAAACCACATCTAAACAGAGGATAGATGGATTATTTATTACTAAACAGGAACAAAAAGCAAGGAGCTAGAATAAAATTGGGTTGCCTCCCAACAAGCGCTATCGTTTAACGCCCCTAGCTAGGCATGATGATTTCAATGATGCTCACATAAAATATAAGAATTGAAACATAAAGAGAGCATCATAAGGAATATGACTAGCACATTTAAGTCTAACATACTTCCTATGCATAGGGATTTTGTGAGCAAACAACTTGTGGGAACAAGAATCAACTTGCATAGGAAGGTAAAACAAGCATAACTTCAAAACTTTAAGCACATAGAGAGGAAACTTGATATTATTGCAATTCATACAAGCATATATTCCTCCCTCATAATAATTTTCAGTAGCATCATGAATGAATTCAACAATATAACCAGAACCTAAAACATTCTTTTCATGATCTACAAGCATAGAATTTTTATTACTCTCCACATAAGCAAAATTCTTCTCATGAATAATAGTGGGAGTATCATAGGAAACTCGAATACTATAAATTGTTTCCACATTAAAAGAGTAATGTTCAGAGAAGGGGTAATCATAATCATGACAAGTTTTATAAATATAATCACTACTTTTTCTAGCATAAGTATCATCACAATAATCGTCATAAGTAGGAGGCATGCTATCATCATTATAAACTTGCATATCAAAACTTGGGAGACTAAAAATATCATCATTATTAAACATAGCATCCCCAAGTGTTGGACAAACATTAATTGCAGCAAATATATTCTCAAATATGTCATCCTCCTCAAACATAGCTTCCCCAAGCTTGGGCCTTTTCATATCATAAGCATAATCACTCTCATCATTAATAGTATAGATAGCACTGATAGTATAGCAATTATTATATTCTTCCAAGCAAGTACTGAGAGAGTCCTGGATTAGGGGGTGTCCGGATAGCCGGACTATACCTTCGGCCGGACTCCTGGACTATGAAGATACAAGATTGAAGACTTTGTCCCGTGTCCGGAAGGGACTTTCCTTGGCGTGGAAGGCAAGCTTGGCGATACGGATATGTAGATCTCCTACCATTGTAACCGACTCTGTGTAACCCTAGCCCTCTTCGGTGTCTATATAAACCGGAGGGTTTTAGTCCGTAGGAAAAACAACAATTATACCATAGGCTAGCTTCTAGGGTTTAGCCTCTTCGATCTCGTGGTAGATCTACTCTTGTACTACCCATATCATCAATATCAATCAAACAGGACGTAGGGTTTTACCTCCACCAAGAGGGCCCGAACCTGGGTAAAACATTGTGTCCCCTGCCTCCTGTTACCATCCGGCCTTGACGCGCAGTTCGGGACCCCCTACCCGAGATCCGCCGGTTTTGACACCGACATTGGTGCTTTCATTGAGAGTTCCTCTGTGTCGTCACTTTTAGGCCCGATGGCCTCTCCGATCATCAACAGCGATGCGATCCAGGGTGAGACTTTTCTCCCCGGACAGATCTTTGTATTCGGCGGCTTTGCACTGCGGGCCAATTCGCTTGGTCATTTGGAGCAGATCGAAAGCTACGCCCTTGGCCATCAGGTCAGATTTGGAAGTTTGAACTACACTGCCGACATCTGTGGGGACTTGATCTTCGACGGATTCGAGCCACAGCCGAGCGCGCCGCACTGTCACGATGGGCATGATCTAGCTCTGCCGCCGAACAGTGCCCTGGAGGCCGCACCTGTGTCCGCTCCGACCCCTAGCTCGGAGCCGATCACACCAATCGAGGATGGGTGGTTAGACCCTGCCTTGGGGGCTGCAATCTCTACGACGATCGAGCTGAACACCAGCCCTATTCTCTGCGAAGCCCGTGACTCCAAGGAGCCGGACTCCTCTCTTGACTCCGAGCCCTCCGCACCCCTACCGATCGAACCCGATTGGGCGTCGATCATGGAGTTCACCGCCGCGGACATCTTTCAGCACTCGCCCTTCGGCGATATTCTGAATTCACTAAAGTCTCTATCTTTATCAGGAGAGCGCGGATGATGAAGAAATTCAAAGCCCACCCACCACCCACTTCGTAGCCACTGTCGACGATTTAACCGACATGCTCAACTTCGACTCCGAAGACATCAACGGTATGGACGCCGATGAAGGAGACGATCAAGAACCAGCGCCTATAGGGCACTGGAAAGCCACCTCATCATATGATATATATACATGGTGGACACCCCAAAAGAAGGCAATGGCGATGGAACAGCAGAGGATGACCCCTCCAAGAAGCAGCCTAAGCGCCGGCGTCACCGGCGCCGCTCTAAATCTCGCCAAAGCAAAAATGGTGATTCTGGCACGGGAGATAATAATACCCGGACAGGCCGAAGACAACCACCTCCAGCAAGATTTAGCACAGGAGGATGGAGAAGCCAGCCTCATGAGAGAGCGGCAGATAGAGAGGTCGAGGACGATAATTATATGCCTCCCTCCGAAGACGAGGCAAGCCTCGACGACGACGAATTTGTCGTGCCGGAGGATCCCGTCGAACAAGAGCTTCAAACGCAAGCTTATGGCCCTGGCGAGCGGCCTCAAGAAAAAACAGCAACAGCTTAGAGCTGATCAAGATTTGCTAGCCGACAGATGGACTGAAGTCCTTGCAGCCGAAGAGTATGAACTCGAATGCCCCTCCAAGAGCTACCCAAAGCGCAGGTTGTTACCCCAATTAGAGGAGGAAGCACTTAAACCTACATCACCATAGCATGATGCGGCCGACCGGCCACCCCGTGGCCACGAAAGAGAGGCCTCTCGGCCTTCCACTCAAGCCGCACCCCGGCGTCGCTCAAAAAATACCAAGGCATGGGAAAATGCGCCAGACCTGTGAGATATATTGGAGGACAAGGCAAAGCAAACAATATCGATCTACGGATCACGTGGGCGCCCCACGGCACGAGACGGTACTCATCACGCCGGATACAGTAAATCCGGCCGGGCCGAACACAGTAGACAAAGCTCGTTTGAGCTGCGTCGTGATATAGCCCAATACAGAGGCGCCGTAGACCCACTATGCTTCACAGATGAAGTAATGGATCATCAAATCCCCGAGGGTTTCAAACCCGTGAACATCGAATCATACGATGGCACAACAGATCCTGCGGTATGGATCGAGGACTATCTCCTTCATATCCACATGGCCCGCGGTGATGACCTACACGCCATCAAATACCTCCCACTCAAGCTTAAAGGACCAGCTCGGCATTGGCTTAACAGCTTGCCAGCAGAATCAATTGGTTGTTGGGAGGACCTGGAAGCCGCATTCCTCGACAATTTCCAGGGCACTTATGTGCGACCACCAGACGCCGATGACCTAAGCCACATAATTCAGCAGCCAGAGGAATCGGCCAGACAATTCTGGACACGGTTCCTAACCAAGAAAAATCAAATCATCGAATGTCCGGACGCAGAGGCCCTAGCAGCCTTCAAGCATAACATCCGCGACGAGTGGCTTGCACGGCACCTAGGACAGGAAAAGCCGAAATCTATGGCAGCCCTCACGACACTTATGACCCGCTTTTGCATGGGAGAAGACAACTGGCTAGCTCGCAGCAATAACATGACCAAGAGCCCTGGTAATTCGGATACCAAGGACAGCAGTGGCAGGTCGCGTCGCAACAAGCAAAAGCGCTGCATTAATGGCGACAATGCTAAGGATACGGTAGTTGATGCCGGATTCAGAGACTCTAAACCCGGTTAGCGGAAAAAGCCATTCAAAAGAAATACTCCGGGCCCGTCCAGTTTGGACCAAATACTCGACCGCTCATGCCAGATACATGGCACCCCCGAAAAACCAGCCAATCACACCAACAGGGATTGTTGGGTGTTCAAGCAGGCAGGCAAGTTAAATGCCGAAAGCAGAGACAAGGGGCTTCATAGCGATGACGAGGAGGAGCCCCGGCCGCCGAACAACAGTGGACAGAAAGGTTTTCCCCCACAAGTGCGGACGGTGAACATGATATACTCAACCCACGTCCCCAAGAGGGAGCGGAAGCGTGTGCTAAGGGACGTATACGCGATGGAGCCAGTCGCCCCAAAGTTCAACCCATGGTCTTCCTGCCCGATCACTTTTGATCGAAGGGACCACCCCACTAGCATCCGTCATGGCGGATTCGCCGCATTGGTTCTAGACCCAATTATTGACAGATTTCACCTCACTAGAGTCCTTATGGATGGCGGCAGCAGCCTAAACCTGCTTTACCAGGATACAGTGCGGAAAATGGGCATCGATCCCTCGAGGATTAAGCCCACCAAAATGACCTTTAAATGCGTCATACCAGGTGTAGAGGCCAATTGTACAGGCTCCGTTACACTTGAAGTGGTCTTCGGATCTCCGGATAATTTCCGAAGCGAGGAGTTAATCTTCGAGATAGTCCCGTTCCGCAGTGGCTATCACGCCCTGCTCGGGCGAACCGCATTTGCTAAGTTCAACGCGGTACCGCACTACGCATACCTTAAGCTCAAGATGCCAGGCCCTCGAGGAGTAATTACGGTCAATGGAAACACCAAACGCTCCCTCCGAACGGAGGAGCACACGGCGGCCCTCACAGCGGAAGTACAAAGCAGCCTCTCAAGGCAGTTCCCCAGTCCAGCCATTAAACGTCCGGACCCCGTCAAGCGCGCCTGGAGTAACCTATAACAAGACCGCCTGGCACGTTCCGAGCAGGCGTAGCAATACGGCCCCAACCCCAGCCCTCGCGAAAATGCGAAATCAGTGCTCCGCGTACATAACTACGCTCTTGAAATACCATGGGCACAGGGGGAGGGGCACCATCACAGCACTCCCAAAACACGGCTTAAACCGTACTAGGGGCTGCCGATTTCTTTTTTTTAATTTTCTCTTACTTTCAGGACTCCATTCTTCGGAAGGCCTGTCCGGCAGTACAATTGCCGCACAAACGATACAAGAACCAGGGAAGAAGACAAGCCATGCCGCATTATGGAACTCCCAGGTGGTCTCTATCACGAGCAGTATACCTATTTCGCATACAATTCCGCAGCCTGCCCCTGGACCGGACATGTTAAATAGTCCAACCTTTTGCTTATCGCGTTATTTGTATCGTTCTGCCTTGATCGCAGACCCTTTAATAAACAATGCATAGCTTTTGTCTATTTTTGCATTACTCTTTTTATGAATATATGTTCATTAATGACATGTTGCACCCGTACAATGTGGTACGGCCAATACGCCAGGGGCTTCAATACGGCCAATACGGCCAATACCCCTCAATATGGCGTGAGAAGTCCGAACACCTTAACAAGTGCGGCACCCCGAACTTATAGCATTATATGCATCGGCTCCGAATCATGTCTTGGGTCAATAGTTGGGTTTCCCCGGCTCCTATGTTTTGGTGCCTTACGTTCCGCTATATCGGCTAAGGTAGCACTAGGAGAACTACTGTGATTGTGCCCCAGTTGAGCGGGGCTGAGCACCTCAGTAGAGAAAGCTAAAACTGACTGTCATGATGAAGCGAGAGCTGGTCGCTGTTCGAGAGGTTCTTCGAGTCCCTAAAGACTTATGCCGCTTAGAGCGAGGAGCCGGCTTTGTCCGGCCAAGGCGTGGATAGCGCCCCGAATTCGGTCTTCCGAATACTAGGGGCTTCGCCGAAATTTAAAATTATAAAATCCTATGGCTAAGTGAGAGTGTTCAAGCATTATAGTCCGGTTGCCTTGTTCGTTGTGCTGAGCGCCTCCCTCGATGTTGGGGAACGTTGCAGAAAACAAAAATTTTCCTACTCGTTTCACCAAGATCATCTAGGAGTTCATCTAGCAACGAGTGATTAGATGCATCTACATACCTTTGTAGATCGCGCACGGAAGCGTTCAAAAGAACGGTGATGATGTAGTCGTACTCGACGTGATCCAAATCACCGATGACCAGCGCCGAACGGACGGCACCTTCGCGTTCAACACACGTACGGGACGGGAGACGTCTCCTCCTTCTTGATCCAGCAAGGGGGGAGGAGAGGTTGATGAAGATCCAGCAGCACGACGGCGTGGTGGTGGATGCAGGGCGTCACAGCAGCAGGGCTTCGCCGAGACTACGAGGGAGAGACGTAACGGGGGAGATGGAGGCGCCAGGGGCTGGTGTGAAATCCCTCCTCTCCCCCCCCCCACTATATATAGGGGTGCCATGGGGGGGGCGCCGGCCCTAGTAGATGAGATCTACTAGGGGGGGGGGCGGCGGCCAAGGGGAGGTTTCCCTCCCCCCCCAAGGCACCTAGGGGTGCCTTCCACCACATGGACTCTTCCATGGTGGAAACCCTAGGCGCATGGGCCTATAGGGGCTGGTGCCCTTGGCCCATCTAGGCCAAGGCGCACCCCCTACAGCCCATGTGGCCCCCCGGGACAGGTGGCCCCACCCGGTGGACCCCCGGGACCCTTCCGGTGGTCCCGGTACAATACCGACAACCCCGAAACTTGTCCCGATGCCCGAAATAGCACTTCCTATACATAATTCTTTACTTCCGGACCATTCTGGAACTCCTCGTGACGTCCGGGATCTCATCCGGGACTCCGAACAACATTCGGGTTTCTGCATATACATATCTTCATAACCCTAGCGTCACCGAACCTTAAGTGTGTAGACCCTACGGGTTCGGGAGACAAGCAGACATGACCGAGACGACTCTCCGGTCAATAACCAACAGCGGGATCTGGATACCCATGTTGGCTCCCACATTCTCCACGATGATCTCATCGGATGAACCACGATGTCGAGGATTCAATCAATCCCGTACGCTATTCCCTTTGTCTATCGATATGTTACTTGCCCGAGATTCGATCGTCGGTATCCCAATACCTCGTTCAATCTCGTTACCGGCAAGTCACTTTACTCGTACCGTAATGCATGATCCCGTGACCAGACACTTGGTCACTCTGAGCTCATTATGATGATGCATTACCGAGTGGGCCCAGTGATACCTCTCCGTCATACGGAGTGACAAATCCCAGTCTTGATCCATGTCACCCAACAGACACTTTCGGAGATACCCGTAGTCTACCTTTATAGTCACCCAGTTACGTTGTGACGTTTGGCATACCCAAAGCACTCCTACGGTATCCGGGAGTTACACGATCTCATGGTCTAAGGAAAAGATACTTTGACATTGGAAAACTCTAGCAAACGAACTATACGATCTTGTGCTATGTTTAGGATTGGGTCTTGTCCATCACATCATTCTCCCAATGATGTGATCTCGTTATCAATGACATCCAGTGTCCATAGTCAGGAAACCATGACTATCTGTTGATCAACGAGCTAGTCAACTAGAGGCTCACTAGGGACATGTTGGTGTCTGTTATTCACACATGTATTACGATTTCCGGATAACACAATTATAGCATGAATAAAGACAATTATCATGAACAAGGAAATATAATAATAATGCTTTTATTATTGCCTCTAGGGCATATTTCCAACAGTCTCCCACTTGCACTAGAGTCAATAATCTAGTTACATTGTGATGAATCGAACACCCATGGAATTCTGGTGTTGATCATGTTTTGCTCTAGGGAGAGGTTTAGTCAACGGATCTGCTATATTCAGGTCCGTATGTACTTTACAAATCTCTATGTCTCCATCTTGAACATTTTCACGAATGGAGTTGAAGCGACGCTTGATGTGCCTTGTCTTCTTGTGAAACCTGGGCTCCTTGGCAAGTGCAATAGCTCCAGTGTTGTCACAGAAGAGCTTGATCGGCCCCGACGCATTGGGTATGACTCCTAGGTCGGTGATGAACTCCTTCACCCATATTGCTTCATGTGCTGCCTCCGAGGCTGCCATGTACTCCGCTTCACATGTAGATCCCGCCACGACGCTTTGCTTGCAACTGCACCAGCTTACTGCCCCACCATTCAAAATATACACGTATCCGGTTTGTGACTTAGAGTCATCCAGATCTGTGTCGAAGCTAGCGTCGACGTAACCCTTTACGACGAGCTCTTCGTCACCTCCATAAACGAGAAACATTTCCTTAGTCCTTTTCAGGTACTTCAGGATATTCTTGACCGCTGTCCAGTGTTCCTTGCCGGGATTACTTTGGTACCTTCCTACCAAACTGACGGCAAGGTTAACATCAGGTCTGGTACACAGCATGGCATACATAATAGAACCTATGGCTGAGGCATAGGGGATGACGCTCATCTCTTCTATATCTTCTGCCGTGGTCGGACATTGAGCTGAGCTCAATTTCATACCTTGTAACACAGGCAAGAACCCCTTCTTGGATTGATCCATATTGAACTTCTTCAATATCTTATCAAGGTATGTGCTTTGTGAAAGACCTATGAGGCGTCTCGATCTATCTCTATAGATTTTGATGCCTAATATATAAGCAGCTTCTCCAAGGTCCTTCATTGAAAAACTTTTATTCAAGTAGGCCTTGATGCTGTCCAAGAGTTCTATATCATTTCCCATCAAAAGTATGTCATCTACATATAATATGAGAAATGCTACAGAGCTCCCACTCACTTTCTTGTAAACGCAGGCTTCTCCATAAGTCTGTGTAAACCCAAACGCTTTGATCATCTCATCAAAGCGAATGTTCCAACTCCGAGATGCTTGCACCAGCCCATAAATCGAGCGTTGGAGCTTGCACACTTTGTCAGCATTCTCAGGATCGACAAAACCTTCCGGCTGCATCATATACAATTCTTCCTTAAGGAAACCATTAAGGAATGCCGTTTTGACGTCCATTTGCCATATTTCGTAATCATAGAATGCGGCAATTGCTAACATGATTCGGACGGACTTCAGCTTCGCTACCGGTGAGAAAGTCTCATCGTAGTCAACCCCTTGAACTTGTCGATAACCCTTAGCGACAAGCCGAGCTTTATAGATGGTCACATTACCATCCGCGTCTGTCTTCCTCTTAAAGATCCATTTATTTTCTATGGCTCGCCGCTCAACGGGCAAGTCAGTCAAAGTCCATACTTTGTTTTCATACATGGATCCTATCTCGGATTTCATGGCTTCTAGCCATTTGTCGGAATCCGGGCCCGCCATCGCTTCTTCATAGTTCGAAGGTTCACCGTTGTCTAACAGCATGATTTCCAAGACAGGGTTGCCGTACCACTCTGGTGCGGAACGTGTCCTTGTGGACCTTCGAATTTCAGTAGGGGCTTGATCAGAAGTATCTTGATCATTGTCATTAACTTCCTCTCTAGTCGGTGCAGGCACCTCAGGAACATTTTCTTGAGTTGCGCCATTTTCCGGTTCAAGAGGTAATACTTCATCAAGCTCTACTTTCCTCCCACTTACTTCTTTCGAGAGAAACTCTTTCTCCAGAAAGGACCCATTCTTGGCAACAAAGATCTTGCCTTCGGATCTGAGGTAGAAGGTGTACCCAATAGTTTCTTTTGGGTATCCTATGAAGACGCATTTTTCCGACTTGGGTTCGAGCTTTTCAGGTTGAAGTTTCTTGACATAAGCATCGCATCCCCAAACTTTTAGAAACGACAGCTTAGGTTTCTTCCCAAACCATAATTCATACGGTGTCGTCTCAACGGATTTCGACGGAGCCCTATTTAAAGTGAATGCGGCAGTCTCTAAAGCATAGCCCCAAAAGGAAAGCGGTAAATCGGTAAGAGACATCATAGATCGCACCATATCTAACAGAGTGCGATTACGACGTTCGGACACACCATTACGCTGAGGTGTTCCAGGCGGCGTGAGTTGTGAAACTATTCCACATTTTCTTAAGTGTGCCCCAAACTCGTGACTCAAGTATTCTCCTCCACGATCTGATCGTAGAAACTTGATTTTCCTGTCACGTTGATTTTCAACCTCACTCTGAAATTCCTTGAACTTTTCAAAGGTTTCAGACTTGTGTTTCATTAAGTAGATATACCCATACCTACTTAAATCATCAGTGAGGGTGAGAACATAACGATAGCCACCGCGAGCCTCAACACTCATTGGACCGCACACATCAGTATGTATGATTTCCAATAAGTCGGTTGCTCGCTCCATTGTTCCTGAGAACGGAGTCTTGGTCATTTTACCCATAAGGCATGGTTCGCATGTGTCAAATGATTCATAATCAAGAGACTCTAAAAGTCCATCAGCATGGAGCTTCTTCATGCGTTTGACACCTATGTGACCAAGGCGGCAGTGCCACAGGTATGTGGGACTATCATTATCAACCTTACTTCTTTTGGTACTCACATTATGAACATGTGTAGCATCACGTTCGAGATTCATAAAGAATAAACCATTCACCATAGGAGCATGACCATAAAACATATCTCTCATAAAAATGGAACAACCATTATTCTCAGATTTAAAAGAGTAGCCATCTCGAATTAAACGAGATCCCGATACAATGTTCATGCTCAAAGCTGGCACTAAATAACAATTATTAAGGTTTAAAACTAATCCCGAAGGGAGATGCAGAGGTAGCGTGCCGACGGCGATCACATTGACCTTGGAACCATTCCCGACGCGCATCGTCACCTCGTCCTTTGCCAGTTTCCGCTTATTCCGCAGCCCCTGCTTTGAGTTACAAATGTGAGCAACTGCACCGGTATCAAATACCCAGGAGCTACTACGGGCACTAGTAAGGTACACATCAATTACATGTATATCACATATACCTTTTGTTTTGCCGGCCTTCTTATCCGCTAAGTACTTAGGGCAGTTCCGCTTCCAGTGACCGCTTCCCTTGCAATAAAAGCACTCAGTCTCGGGCTTGGGTCCATTCTTTGGCTTCTTCCCGGCAGCTTGCTTGCCGGGCGCGGCAACCTCCTTGCCGTCCTTCTTGAAGTTCTTTTTACCCTTGCCTTTCTTGAACTTAGTGGTTTTATTGACCATCAACACTTGATGTTCCTTCCTGACTTCTACCTCTGCTGATTTCAGCATAGCAAATACTTCAGGAATGGTCTTTTCCATCCCCTGCATATTGAAGTTCATCACAAAGCTCTTGTAGCTTGGTGGAAGCGACTGGAGGATTCTGTCAATGACCGCATCATCCGGGAGATTAACTCCCAGCTGAGTCAAGCGGTTATGCAACCCAGACATAGTGAGTATGTGCTCACTGACAGAACTGTTTTCCTCCATCTTACAGCTGAAGAATTTGTCGGAGACTTCATATCTCTCGACCCGGGCATGAGCTTGGAAAACCATTTTCAGCTCTTCGAACATCTCATATGCTCCATGTCTCTCAAAACGCTTTTGGAGCCCCGGCTCTAGGCTGTAAAGCATGCCGCACTGAACGAGGGAGTAGTCATCGGAACGTGCCTGCCAAGCGTTCATAACATCTTGTTCTGCAGGGAGAACGGGTGCGTCACCAAGCGGTGCTTGTAGGACATAATCTTTCTTGGCAGCTATGAGGATGATCCTCAGGTTCCGGACCCAGTCCGTATAGTTGCTGCCATCGTCTTTCAGCTTGGTTTTCTCTAGGAACGCGTTGAAGTTGAGGACTACGTTGGCCATTTAATCTACAAGACATATTGCAAAATATTTAGACTAAGTTCATGATAATTAAGTTCAACTAATCAAATTATTAATGAACTCCCACTTAGATTAGACATCCCTCCAGTCATCTAAGTATTACATGATCCGAGTTTAACTAGACCGTGTCCGATCATCACGTGAGACGGACTAGTCAACGTCGGTGAACATCTTCATGTTGATCGTATCTTCTATACGACTCATGCTCGACCTTTCGGTCTTCTGTGTTCCGAGGCCATGTCTGTACATGCTAGGCCTCGTCAAGTTAACCTAAGTGTTTGCATGTGTAAATCTGTCTTACACCCGTTGTATGTGAACGTCTGAATAAAACACCCGATCATCACGTGGTGTTTTGAAACAGCGAACTGTCGCAACGGTGCACAGTTAGGGGGAACACTTCTTGAATTTATTGTGAGGGATCATCTTATTTACTATCGTCGTTCTAAGTAAACAAGATGCAAAACATGATAAACATCACATGCAATCAAATAATAAACGTGACATGATATGGCCAATATCACATAGCTCCTTTGATCTCCATCTTGGGGCTCCATGATCATCTTGTCACCGGCTTGACACCATGATCTCCATCATCATGATCTCCATCATCGTGTCTCCATGAAGTTGCTCGCCAACTATTACTTCTACTACTATGGCTAACGCATTTAGCAATAAAGTAAAGTAATTTACATGGCGTTTCTCGATGACACGCAGGTCATAAAAGAATAAAGACAACTCCTATGGCTCCTGCTGGTTGTCATACTCATCGACATGCAAGTCGTGAATCCTATTACAATAGCATGAACATCTCATACATCACATATAGATCATTCATCATTCATCACAACTTTGGCCATATCATATCACAAACCACTTGCTGCAAAAACAAGTTAGACGTCCTCTAATTGTTGTTGCAAGTTTTACGTGGCTGAATTAGGGTTCTAGCAAGAACGTTTTCTTACCTACGTTAAAGCCACAACGTGATTTGTCAACTTCTATTTACCCTTCATAAGGACCCTGTTCATCGATTCCGCTCCAACTAAAGTGAGAGAGACAGACACCCGCCAGCCACCTTATGCAACTAGTGCATGTTAGTCGGTGGAACCGGTCTCACGTAAGTGTACGTGTAAGGTTGGTCCGGGCCGCTTCATCCCACAATACCGCTGAAGCAAGAAAGGACTAGTAACGGCAAGAGAGTTGACAAATCTACGCCCACAACAAATTGTGTTCTACTCGCGCAAGAAGAACTACGCCTAGACCTAGCTCATGATGCCACTGTTGGGGAACGTTGCAGAAAACAAAAATTTTCCTACTCATTTCACCAAGATCATCTAGGAGTTCATCTAGCAACGAGTGATTAGATGCATCTACATACCTTTGTAGATCGCGCACGGAAGCTTTCAAAAGAACGGTGATGATGTAGTCATACTCGACATGATCCAAATCACCGATGACCAGCGCCGAACGGACGGCACCTCCGCGTTCAGCACACGTACGGGACGGGAGACGTCTCCTCCTTCTTGATCCAGCAAGGGGGGAGGAGAGGTTGATGAAGATCCAGCAGCACGACGGCGTGGTGGTGGATGCAGGGCGTCACAGCAGCAGGGCTTCGCCGAGACTACGAGGGAGAGACGTAACGGGGAAGATGGAGGCGCCAGGGGCTGGTGTGAAATCCCTCCTCTCCCCCCCACTATATATAGGGGTGACATGGGGGGGCGCCGGCCCTAGTAGATGAGATCTACTAGGGGGGGGGCGGCGGCCAAGGGGAGGTTTCCCTCCCCCCCAAGGCACCTAGGGGTGCCTTCCACCACATGGACTCTTCCATGGTGGAAACCCTAGGCGCATGGGCCTATAGGGGCTGGTGCCCTTGGCCCATCTAGGCCAAGGCGCAACCCCTACAGCCCATGTGGCCCCCCGGGACAGGTGGCCCCACCCGGTGGACCCCCGGGACCCTTCCGGTGGTCCCGGTACAATACCGATAACCCCGAAACTTGTCCCGATGCCCGAAATAGCACTTCCTATATATAATTCTTTACCTCCGGACCATTCCGGAACTCCTCGTGACGTCCGGGATCTCATCCGGGACTCCGAACAACATTCGGGTTTCTGCATATACATATCTTCATATCCCTAGCGTCACCGAACCTTAAGTGTGTAGACCCTACGGGTTCGGGAGACAAGCAGACATGACCGAGACGACTCTCCGGTCAATAACCAACAGCGGGATCTGGATACCCATGTTGGCTCCCACATGCTCCACGATGATCTCATCGGATGAACCACGATGTCGAGGATTCAATCAATCCCGTACGCTATTCCCTTTGTCTATCGATATGTTACTTGCCCGAGATTTGATCGTCGGTATCCCAATACCTCGTTCAATCTCGTTACTGGCAAGTCACTTTACTCGTACCGTAATGCATGATCCCGTGACCAGACACTTGGTCACTCTGAGCTCATTATGATGATGCATTGCCGAGTGGGCCCAGTGATACCTCTCCGTCATACGGAGTGACAAATCCCAGTCTTGATCCATGTCACCCAACAGACACTTTCGGAGATACCCGTAGTCTACCTTTATAGTCACCCAGTTACGTTGTGACGTTTGGCATACCCAAAGCACTCCTACGGTATCCGGGAGTTACACGATCTCATGGTCTAAGGAAAAGATACTTTGACATTGGAAAACTCTAGCAAACGAACTATACGATCTTGTGCTATGTTTAGGATTGGGTCTTGTCCATCACATCATTCTCCTAATGATGTGATCTCGTTATCAATGACATCCAGTGTCCATAGTCAGGAAACCATGACTATCTGTTGATCAACGAGCTAGTCAACTAGAGGCTCACTAGGGACATGTTGGTGGCTGTTATTCACACATGTATTACGATTTCCGGATAACACAATTATAGCATGAATAAAGACAATTATCATGAACAAGGAAATATAATAATAATGCTTTTATTATTGCCTCTAGGGCATATTTCCAACAAAAACTTACCGTCATGATGAGGCGAGAGCTGGTCGCTGTTCGAGAGGTTTTCGAGTCCCTAAAGACTTATGTCGCTTAGAGCGAGGAGTCGGCTTTGTTTGGCCTAGGCGTGGATAGCGCCCCGAACTCGGTCTTCCGAACACTGGGGGCTTCGCCGAAATTTAAAATTATAGAATTCTATGGCTAAGTGAGAGTGTTCAAGCATTATAGTACGATTGCCTTGTTCGTTGTGTTGAGCGCCTCCCTTGAAGGACCCAAGAATGGGAAAAAGAGCGCTCATGTTTATCCTAAACACCCCAGCACTCATGGCATGGGGGGCAGAAGCCGACGACTCGCCATCTCTCAAATTTTATAAACGGCCGCACAGAAGGTAATATTTTAAATTCAAAAGAGTTGCTTAGCGCATATGAACAAGTTTTCAGCGTACAGGATCACAAATGCGAGTTTACTCAAAAAATACATGTTTGGAGCATTCATCCGCTATAAGGCAGGCACCCTTCAGGACGCCCTCATAATACGCTTCCGAGACGCGATGCTCCTTGCCCGGCGGCGGCCCGTCCTTCACCAGCTTCTCCGCATCCATCTTGCCCCAGTGCACTTTAGCACGGGCAAGCGCCCTACGGGCACCCTCGATGCAGACGGAGCGCTTGATTACTTCAAGTCGTGGATAGGCATGCACCAGCCGCCTCACCAGCTTGAAGTAGCTCCCAGACAGAGCCTCTCTAGGCTAAAGCCGAACTATGAGGCCCTTTATGGCCTGTTCGGCAACCTTGTGGAGCTCGACCATTTTCTTCAGCTGGTCGCTCAAAGGCACCAGGTGTCCGGCCTCAGCATACTGAGACCAGAACACCTTCTCCGTCGAGCTCCCCTCCTTGGATCGGTAGTAGGCGGCGGCATCAGATGCACTATGGGGAAATCTGCGAATGCTCCTGGAGAGCTCCGGACTCGGGTAAGTAACAAGTAATTCACTTTCACATGCTTGCTTTGCATAATGAATGCCTTACCCGCCGCTATCTTCTTCATCGCTTCAATTTATTGGAGGGCTTTCTGGGCTTCGGCCTTGGTAGACTTCGTGCTTTCGAGGGCTGCCGCAAGCTCGTACGCTTGCGTCTTTGAGTCAAGCTCCAAACTCTTGTGTTTTTTCACGAGAGCCTGGAACTCTTTCTGCACCTCCTCCACCCGCGCCTCCTGCTTCCCTCTCTCTGTGTGCTCCGCGGCCGCTCTGTTTTCAGCCTCAGACAGCGCTTTCTTAAGGGTTGCCACCTCGGTCGTGACCCCTATAATAGCACGTTGATCCTGTCATTTTTTGCAACCACATCTTCTCTATATACTTGCGCAAGGTATTACTTACCTTCCTTCTCCTCGAGTTGCCTCTTGGATGGCCGAGCTCGTTCTCGGCCCGTGTGAGGTTTTGCTTCAGCGTATCCACCTCCGCAGTCAGTGCGGCGAAGGCCAGCAGCGAAGCCTGCATACGCATATTGACTTGATTATGTTAGACTCCTGCGAATGTTATTAGATCCTCTATTCGGCTATTCTTTCCGAACACCGAACAGAGCATCAGGGGCTACTGTCTATGTGGTAATATTTTTACATATTCTTTACTTACCTCAAAGCCTGTTAGAAGGCTGGCACAGGCTTTAGTTAGTCCGCTCTTCGCGGACTGAACCTTCTGGATCACCGCACTCATAATAGTGCGGTGCTCCTCATCGATGGAGGCGCCGTTAAGCACCTCCAGCAAATTGTCTGGTGCCTCCTGTTGGACGAAGGTCACCCGCTCGGTAGGCTTGCTCCTCTTGGAAGGAGGCGGCCTACCGGAGTCCGGAACCGTTTAAGGTTCCGGTGCGGTGTCCGGCTCAAGGCCGGACTCGGAGCCCTTGGGGGTTTTATCCCCTTTGCACCTGGAATCCGGGAGATCGCCTTGCGGCGCCTCCAGGACCACCTCCTCCTGGCTTGGAACCTGTTGGGACGCCACCTCGGCGCCGTCCGTAGGGTGGGGGGAGGAAGCCGTCGGAAGCAAATTCACATCCGACGAATCCAGGGAGCCGCTCGACGACTCGTCGAGCCCGGCCTTGGGCGGACTGCACAGTCATATTTGGCGTAAGGAGGAGCTGTGCAAGAAAGGAACACTATGAATTGCTCTGGTGTCCGAATACTTACGATCTCGCCAGGGGCTTGGCCCTGTGCGGCCACTCCTCTTTGCCGTCGTCGGCGTTGGTGGAGTAGTCCGGAGGAAGGGTCTTCCCCTTCTTGGACCCTTCGGCCTCCCCAGTTGGGGCGGCCTTCCTTTTCTTTCCTTCCCCCGCTGGAGGGGGAGAGGTCTCTTCTTCCTCCTCCTCGTCTTCACGGGAGGAGTGCGCCTTGGAATTGTCGGATGATGAATCCGACACCTCCTGGCGCCGGGTGCTCTTTCGAGTCCCCGTGGCCTTCTTGGCCTTCTTCTCTAGCACCACATAGGGTGCCGGAACCAGCAGCTTCGCCAAGAGAGCGTCCGCTGGGCCTTTGGGCAAAGGAGCCGGACAGTTGATCTGTTCGGACGTCTTCTGCCAATCCTGTCAAAGGTAAGGGAGCTTAGATCCCGCATGGAGTCAAACTATGAAAAACTAATACCCTGTAAAAGGTAAAAATAGCTTACCGCACGAGCGTGACGCTGCGTGCTAAATCCGCGATCCTCGGTAGCGAATGCGGGGGCCTCGGCGCCCTTGAAAAGCACCTTCCAGGCATCTTCGTACGTCATGTCGAAGAGCCTGCTCAGAGTTCAGTGTTGCGCCAGGTCGAACTCCCACAGGTTGAAAGCCCGTTGTTGGCACGGGAGGATCCGGCGGATGAGCATAACCTGGACTACGTTGACAAGTTTGAGCTTCTTGTCCACCAGGGTTTGGACGCATGTTTGAAGTCCGGTCAACTCTCCTTGTTTACCCCACAACAGGCCCGTCTCTTTCCAGGAGGTGAGCCGCGTAGGGGATCCGGATCGGAACTTGGGGGTTGCGACCCATTCAGGGTCGCGCGGCTCGGTGATGTAAAACCACCCCGATTTCCACCCCTTTAGGGACTCCACGAAGGAGCCCTCGAGCCACAGGACGTTGGGCATCTTGCCCACCATGGCGCCTCCGCACTCCGCCTGGGTGCCGCGCACCACCTTTGGCTTGACATTGAAAGTCTTGAGCCATAGGCCGAAATGGGGGCGGATGCAGAAGAAAGCCTCACACACGATGATAAATGCCGAGATGTTGAGGACAAAGTTCGGGGCCAGATCGTGGAAATCCAGGCCATAGTAGAACATGAGCCCCCGAACAAATGGGTGGAGAGGGAAGCCCAGTACACGGAGAAAATGGGGGAGGAACACCACCCTCTCATGGGGCCTAGGGGTGGGGATGAGCTGCCCCTCTTCGGGAAGCCGGTGCGCAATGTCGTTAGACAAGTATTCGGCCTTCATCAGTCTTTTGATGTGTCCCTCCATGACAGAGGAGACCATCCACTTGCCTCCCGCTCCGGACATGGCTGGAGAAGGTTGACGTGGGGTGTGCGGACTTGGGCGCTGGAGCTCGAGTGCGCGGAAATGGATAGGCAAAGGAGGAAGAAGGTGTGTATGAAAAGGTGGATCCTTATCCCCTTATATGGTGGATGCGACTATGCGCCCCCACCAGCCTGGTAAAACTCGCTTATCTCCCAAGCGTCGTAATCAATGGCGCGGTTGGGTTACCCACACCCGTATTGATGAGAATCCCGGAATAAGGGGACACGATCCCTGCTTTGACAAGACGTGCCAAGGGATTCGCCTCACGAAACGCGCTGAGGTGGGACAGTAAAACGATTCGAATAAAGACTTGGCCGTGGTGTGATGTCACGCTACGGAATACGTCAGCAGATTACATTTGTGTAAATATTATTCTCTCTATGGCAATATGTGGAAACTTATTTTGCAGAGCCGTACACTACCTTTGTGTTCAAAATCTTCTATGAAGTACTTGGAGGAGGAACCTGCCTTGCAATGCCGAAGACAATCTGCGCGCTGGACTCGTCGTCATTGAAGCCTGGTTCAGGGGCTACTGAGGGAGTCCTGGATTAGGTGGTGTCCGGATAGCCGGGCTATACCTTCGGCCGGACTCCTGGACTATGAAGATACAAGATTGAAGACTTTGTCCCGTGTCCGAAAGGGACTTTCCTTGGCGTGGAAGGCAAGCTTGGCGATACGGATATGTATATCTCCTACCATTGTAACCGACTCTGTGTAACCCTAGCCCTCTCCGGTGTCTATATAAACCGAAGGGTTTTAGTCCGTAGGAAAAACAACAATCATACATAGGCTAGCCTCTAGGGTTTAGCCTCTTCGATCTCGCGGTAGATCTACTCTTGTACTACCCATATCATCAATATCGATCAAGCATGACGTAGGGTTTTACCTCCACCAAGAGGGCCCAAACCTGGGTAAAACATTGTGTCCCCTGCCTCCTGTTACCATCTGGCCTAGTCGCACAGTTCGGGACCCCCTACCCGAGATCCGCCAGTTTTGACACCGACAAGTACCAAAAAGATTTTTCAAGATCAAAAGAAGTATCATTATCTTTCCAATCATAATCATCACAACAAGCAATAGGCATAACGAGATCATCATCAAGTGTATCATCTTCATTTTCATGACGCACAGCAATAATAGGAGCAACTTTATTTGGGAGAGATACCTTTTTACCTCTCTTCATTTTCCTTTTCTTATTCTTCACCACATCATGTGTGGGTTAAATCCTCTTTTTGGAGCTCCTTATTAATGAGATTGGTTGAATAGGGGGCTCCTCTTCGTTACCTGATTCATCATAAGAAATAATAGGAGAATATTGGGAAGTCTCTTCCCTTTCGTTAGCATTCTCTTCATCTTCTTTTTTTTTCTTTATGTAATTGGCAATATAAAGATTTTCAATGCAATTCACCGCGTAATACATATAAATATTCTCTAGATCAAAATCAAGAACTCTATCAAGATTAAACTTTGGAATACCCTCAGTTATACATTTCATTTCTTCATAACCCAAAAGAAGGCTAAGCTCTTTATGATGCTCAAGGGTAATCAAATTATCACAATGTTTGGACACGACTTGATCATGAAACAAATAGCATTGGAGCTTTAAATGACCATGTTCATTGCAAAGTTCACAAGGGGCACGAAAAATATTGAATCTTTCAGCACATTCATCTAGCTCTTCTTGCAACAATTTGGTTTCTAAGTACTTATGCCTCTTGCAATATCTATCTTCCCTATTTGGTGTGTACTTGCAAACCCAATCTACTCCACAAAAATTCACATGTTTATAGGAGGCATTTTCATCATAACTAGTGCAATCATCATTAGTACTATGGATATTCAAGGACTTCATACTAACAACATTGCAATCATGCTCATCATTCAAAGATTTAGTGCCAAACAATTTAATGCATTCTTCTTCTAACACTTTGGCACAATTTTCCTTTCCATCATACTCACGAAAGATATTAAAAAGGTGAAGCGTATGAGACAAACTCAATTCCATTTTTTAGTTTTCTTTTATAAACTAACTAGTGCTAAAACAAGAAACTAAAAGACTCGATTGCAAGATGTAAAGATATACCTTCAAGCACTCACCTCCCCGGCAACGGCGCCAGAAAAGAGCTTGATGTCTACTACACAACCTTCTTCTTGTAGACGTTGTTGGGCCTCCAAGTGCAGAGGTTTGTAGGACAGTAGAAAATTTCCCTCAAGTGGATGACCTAAGGTTTATCAATCCGTAGGAGGTGTAGGATGAAGATGGTCTCTCTCAAGCAACCCTGCAACCAAATAACAAAGAGTCTCTTGTGTCCCCAACACACCCAATACAATGGTAAATTGTATAGGTGCACTAGTTCGGCGAAGAGATGGTGATACAAGTGGTGTATGGATAGTACATAAAGGTATTTGTAATCTGAAATTATAAAAACAGCAAGGTAACAAGTGATAAAAGTGAGCGTAAACGGTATTGCAATGCTAGGAAACAAGGCCTAGGGTTCATACTTTCACTAGTGTAAGTCCTCTCAACAATACTAACATAATTGGATCGTAAAACTATCCCTCAACATGCAACAAAGAGTCACTCCAAAGTCACTAATAGTGGAGAACGAACGAAGAGATTATGGTAGGGTACGAAACCACCTCAAAGTTATTCTTTCCAATCAATCTGTTGGGCTATTCCTATAGGTGTCATAAACAGCCCTACAGTTCATACTAGAATAACACCTTAAGACACAAATCAATCAAAACCCTAATGTCACCTAGATACTCCAGTGTCACCTCAAGTATCCGTGGGCATGATTATACGATATGCATCACACAATCTCAGATTCATCTATTCAACCAACACATAGAACCTCAAAGAGTGCCCCAAAGTTCTACCGGAGAATCACGACGAAAACATGTGCCAACCCCTATGCATAGGTTCATGGGCGGAACCCGCAAGTTGATCACCAAAACATACATCAAGTGAATCACGTGATATCCCATTGTCACCACAGATATCCACGGCAAGACATACATCAAGTGTTCTCAAATCTTTAAAGACTCAACCCGATAAGATAACTTGAAAGGGGAAACTCAATTCATTACAAGAGAGTAGAGGGGGGAAGAAACATCATAGGATCCAAATATAATAGCAAATCTCGCGATACATCAAGATCATATCATCTCAAGAACACAAGAGAGAGAGAGAGAGAGAGAGATCAAACACATAGCTACTGGTACATACCCTCGGCCCCGAGGGAGAACTACTCCCTCCTCGTCATGGTGAGCATCGGGATGATGAAGATGGCCACCGGAGAAGGATTGCCCCCTCCGGCAGGGTGCTGGAACGGGTCTAGATTGGTTTTCAGTGGCTACGGAGGCTTCTGGTGGCGGAACTCCCGATCTAATCTCTGTTCTAGAAGTTTTAGGTCATGTAGGTATATATGGGTGTAGGAGGTACGTCGGTGGAGCTACGGGGGCCCCACCCTCGTGAGCACCTCCCGTATCTTCTGACGTGGGGTCCAAGTCCATCAGGTGGGTTTCTTTCCAAAAATAACTTCTCCAGTTGATTTCGTTCCGTTTCGACTCCATCTGATATTCCTTTTCTTCAAAACACTGAAATAGGCATAAAACAGCAAATCTAGGCTGGGCCTCCGGTTAATAGGTTAGTCCCAAAAATAATATAAAAGTGGATAATAAAGCCCAATATTGCCCAAAATAGTAGATAATATAGCATGGAGCAATCAAAAATTATAGATACGTTGGAGACGTATCACGCTCTCTCCGGATTCTGTGAGGAAGGCCGCGTCCGTGTTGATTTTGGCCACACCCAAGTCAGGTGGCGACCATTTGTCCAAGGCCATAGCTCCAGACTGCGCATCCCCGCTCCCAACTGTCAAAGTCTCCCTCCTGTCAGTCTCCTCATGGATATCAGATGCAGTTCTCAGCTCCTCTTCATATTTCAGCAGAAACTGTTTTGAGCTCTCAATTGATTCTTTACCGCAGTTATGAATGCAGTCTTCTCGTAAGTGCCAGCTTCTCCAGAGCAGCAGCGAGAGTTTTGTTCGACCTTCATCGTTCACCGTGTCCAATAAGGTTTGCAACCAATTCTCCCCCGTATACTTGAATTTATCTTCAGAGGGCAAACTCCACTCCTCCCTCATGGCAGACCTGAGAGCTTTGCTTTTTGTGCACATGGCCACCGTATGCTGTTCATTCTCAACTCCATTCCCGCATATACAGCAAGTATTGTCCAGTTCAAGCATTCTTTTCCATTTGTTTTCCTTCGTAGCGAGCGTGTTAGTCGCCACCCTCCAACTGAAAATACGCACTTTACCAGGAACCTTTGATTTCCATATAAGATCCCAAATACTTCTGTATTTGGCTCACTGTTCGAGCTCGATGGATTCTGGGCTAGTTGGGGAAGGCTTGCAGCAGCTAACTTGTATGCACTTCTTACCGAGAAGATTCAGTTCTTCTCGAAGTGCCAAGAAATTTGGTCACCCACCTCCACTTTAGGGATGTTTAGTTTGCATATTTCATCAGCGTCAAAAGGGTAGAAGAGTTTTCTAATTAGTGTCTCATCCCACTCTTTCTGGTCCGGGAGCATGATTTGACTAACCCAGGAATTCTCGACCTGCGGATGAACGAGGTGGTTCTCAAACCCTCCTGTCTTAGAATCCATTGGTCTCTTTGTATCTGAATGTGCCTCCCATTTCCAATCCTCTAAATGATACCTTTTTCAGAAGCTCAAGACCGAATTCAATGGCTCTCCAAACATGAGACGCATCGGAGGCAAACACCGTGTCCAGGAGGTTACCGTTGGGGTAGTATTTGGATTTTAGCACCCTTACACATAAACTCTCTGGATTTTGAATTAATCTCCACCCCTGCTTGGCTAGAAGTGCTTGATTAAAGAGGTGCATATCTCTAAACCCTATCCCTCCTGCCCTCTTAGGCATTATCATCCGCTCCCATGACATCCAATGCACCTTCCGGTGCCCCTCTTCATATTGCTGCCAGGTTCTCCCTTTCGCATGTGAATATCCATATTACTGACGACAATCCTGAAATTTATCCTTCAATTTAGTACCACAAGACAACCCTCAATTCCTTCCTCTAATATACCCGCGGTCCTGAAATCCATCCTTCATTTAATATAATGCCTAAAAGAGCCCGCAATTCCTTCTTTTTAATACCCAAGTGTGCATGTCCATCCCCTTCTTTTATTTTGCCCCCAATTCCTTTCATAGTAGTATAACAGAGTTGCTATGCAGAAAAGAGTGCAGCGTTTCAGGCTCATTTGCACCCGGTTAGAAAAAAATCATAAAAATTCAAAAAAATTCAAACAATTCCATTTTATTTGCATGGTAGAAAATTTATTGCTTGAGGTCCGCTCCAGTTTTTAGGTCATTTGGATATCAGATGAGCTCTCAGCAAAAAACACAAATCGGGTCAGAACGGTGCATGAACAGTAAACTTTTTCACACACACCGAATTTGTTTTTTTTTTGCCAAGAGCTGCTCAGATGTCCAAATGATTTGAAAAATAGAGCAGACCTCGCGCATCAAATTATCTATAATGCAAAAAGAATTAGATTTTAAAAAAAATTCTAGTATTTGTGTTAATTTATTTTTTCTTCAGCGATGGTGCAGATGAGCCTGGCCTCAGAAGTGGATTATCGTGCGGAAATTGGCTTTGGCACGTGAGAGCATATGCTCCTGCCATCGAAAAATATATTTCAAAATGTTAAAAAATTCCAAACACAAACTTGATGCGTATATCTCAACATTGTTTGTGCGCACACCAAGTTTTGCGAAAACTGACATTTTATACGCCTTGTGTAAAAGAAGACAAAAAATGTCACTTGAAAAGCCTATT
This sequence comes from Triticum aestivum, assembly GCF_018294505.1. NCBI lineage: Eukaryota > Viridiplantae > Streptophyta > Magnoliopsida > Poales > Poaceae > Triticum > Triticum aestivum. The sequence continues at coordinate 80,192,390 of NC_057803.1, read as the reverse complement.
TTAACACTAAATTTTGTCTTTTTACATGTAACACAAAAGTTGTCAGTTTTCCATGAAATGAGTTTGTGTGCACGTAGAATGTTGAGATGTACGCATAAATCATTTTGTCAAAAAAAAATTGACATTTCAAAATATGTCTAAAACAGATTTCAAAACCAGGAACATATGCTCTGATGTGCCAAAACACCCCTCTCAGTTGCTTTTTGGAAATGGAGGCAAGCCCCGGCCTCTACATCATGAAGATGCATGCAGCCATTTTATTAACAATCCACAAAGTATCATCAAAATGATCTTACAGCTCGCAAACGGAGCAGAACAAAGTAAAAAAAAACATGCTGGCACAAGCAACCGGTATGGTAATATGTAAGATAAGCTCCCTAGACTCCTATCCTATTATGCGAGCGCCATCCAAACCGGTTGAATATAACCCGAGCAACCATCTTCCATTGGTTGCACCCAGTAACCAAAGGCTCCCTGGAGTCCATAGGAGTGAGTAAAGACCACGTACGGATCCAAGTTGTAGCTCTGAAGATGAACTGCAAGAAAGTGAAAGAGTGTTGTCTATTAAAAATCATATCATTCCTGCAGTTCCATATAGCCCATAATAGCGCACATATTCCAATCCGAATACGAGCCACAATAATCTGTTCAACCCCAACCAACCATGTCCCAAACAACGACGCAATATCAGCTGGAGGATTAATGTTGAAAGCTATATGAATCGTTCTCCAAAGTAGTTTGGCAAGTGGGCATTCAAGAAATAAGTGTTGTATTGTTTCATCCTGATCACAAAAACAACACCGTGAACTTCCTACCCATCGCCTTTTAATTAAGTTGTCCTTTGTGAGTATCACTTGCTTGTGGACAAACCACATAAATATTTTAATCCGCAAAGGAACCTTAACTCTCCATATATGTATTGACCTGGAGATTGGGCTAGAATTAATCAAATCCAAATAGAAAGATTTCACCGTAAAAATCCCATTCTTAGCTAACTTCCATTGTATCGAATCTGGTTGGTCGGAGAGTTGAACTTCTATCAATCCCCGAACCAAATGCATCCAGGCATTCCACCGCTCACCAACTAACGCACGTCGGAACTGGATGTTGAGGGGAATAGTTTGAAAGATTGTGCCTACGTAATCTTCCTTACATTGCACAATATTATAAAGGGTGGGATATTGGACGGCCAGAGGTGCCTCTCCTAACCACGTATCCTCCCAAAATCTTGTTGACATCCCATTGCCAACCAAGAATTTGACCCTGCGAAAGAACAAGTCCTTCATTCTCATAAGTCCCTTCCAGAATGTTGATTCAGTCAGTCTCATGGTAACCTGGGCTAATGTTTTGGATTGTAGATACTTATTGCGAAGGATTTGTGACCACATACCCTCCGGCTCTGTCTCTAGCCTGTAAAGCCATTTGCTCATAAGGCATTTATTCTAAATTTCTAAGTTCTTGATACTGAGACCCCCTTGGTCTTTAGGTCGGCAAAGAATATCCCATCGTGCAAGACGGTATTTCCTCTTGGCCTCATCAGACTGCCAAAAGAAACGAGATCTAAAGAAATCAAGTCGCTTCCGAACTCCTTTCGGAATTTCGAAGAACGAAAGTAGAAACATCGGCATACTAGTCAGTACCGAATTAATCGGGACTAGCCGACCTCCATATGACATAAGCTTTCCCTTCCAGCAGCTGAGTTTTTTTCAATTCGTTCTTCAATACACTTCCATTCTTTATTGGAAAGTTTACGGTGATGTATCGGTATGCCCAAGTAATTGAATGGTAAATCACTTAATTCACATCCGAACAATTGTATATAAGTGTGTTCCTCGTCTTTGGCCTTCCCAATACAGAACAACTCGCTCTTATGAAAATTCATTTTTAATCTAGATAATTGTTCAAAGAGACATAAGATGAGTTTCATATTACATGCCTTAGCTGTGTCATGTTCCATGAAAAGAATAGTGTCATCCGCATATTGTAGAATGGATACCCCTCCATCGACTAGATGAGGGACTAAACCTTCTACATGACCACGCTGCTTGTCCCTGCTAATAATGACCGCTAGCATGTCAGCCACAATATTAAACAGAAGAGGAGACATGGAATCCCCTTGTCTCAACCCCTTATGAGTCTAGAAATAATGATCGGTGTCATCATTCACGTTGACTCCGACACTACCTTTCTGGACTTGGGTATCCACTTGGTTCCTCCAGGCTTCACTAAAGCCCTTCATGCGCATTGCCTGCTGAAGAAAAGGCCACTTGACTTTATCATACGCCTTTTCAAAATCCACTTTGAAGATAACCCCATCTAGTTTCTTCGAATGGATCTCGTGAAGCGTTTCATGCAAGACGACCACCCCTTCTAGTATGTGTCGCCCTAGCATGAACGCCGTCTGACTTGGTTGGACCACGTACTGAGCAATATCTGTCAACCTATTGGTTCCAACCTTTGTGAGAATTTTGAAACTCACATTCAGCAGACATATGGGCCGGAATTGTTCTATCCATATTGCCTCATCTTTCTTTGGTAGTAATGTTATCGTACCAAAGTTGAGATGAAACAACTCTAAATGACCATTGAAAAAATCATGAAACATAGGCATAAGATCATCTTTGATAATATGCCAACATTTCTTATAGAATTCAGCAGGAAACCCATCTGGTCTCGATGCTTTATTCGATTTCATTTGTGAAATTGCCAGAAGAACCTCTTTTTCAGTAAACGGAGCAGAGAGAAAATCATTCTCTACTGCCTGTAATTGAGGTACTCAATCACAAATTCATCTAATGTCACCATGCTTGTATTTGCGGGTCCAAAAAGTTGCTTATGGTAATTAGAGATGTATGCTTTCAAATTTTCATGCCCCACTATTGTCCCCTCGTCTTGTTCAAGCTGGATGATTTTCTTCTTCCTATGTTTGCCATTTGCAACCATATGGAAAAATTGTGTATTATCGTCCACTTGGACAACCTTAAGTGTTTTAGCACGCAGTGCCCACTTGAGCTCCTCCTCTCTCAAGAGAGCTCGTAGACCTTGCTCATCTTTGGACTTGGATTTTTGCTCATTAACCGAAAGAAGAGTATCTTCAGCCTTTAAGTCTAGTGCCTCAAGTAATTGAGTAAGACGCTCTCTTTCGTGTTTGTAAATCCCACTCTCATTTCTGGCCCAACCTCTCAAAAACTGTAGGAGATGTCTAATCTTGTTTTGCCATCTCTCAACATGTGTCCTTCTGCTAACCGGATTAGCCCGTTCGCGTGCAATGAGTTCCAAAAATCCTTCTCTCTCAAACCAACTTTGTTCAAAGGAGAAAGAATTTTTATTTGCCACATGGGTAGCCTCACCCGAGTCTAAAAACAGTGGTGTGTGATCTGAGATCACTCTCTGCATCGCATGGACTGACACCAAAGGATATTTTTGTTCCCACTCCACACTAGCAAGCACCCTATCCAACTTCTCATAAGTCGGAATGGGTAATGAGTTGGCCCATGTAAATTGTCTACCGGTGAGTTCAATTTCTCCCAAATTAAGACTCTCGATAATCATATTAAACATCATAGACCAACGTCCATCAAAATTGTCATTATTCTTTTCATCTCTCCTCCTGATTATATTAAAATCACCCCCTACAAGTATCGGCAAATTTTCATCTCCACAAATCCGCACTAAATCAGCTAAAAAGTCTGGTTCGAATTCAGCTTGTGTTGCCCCATAAACAGCAACTAGAGACCACCAGAACCCGTCCAGTTTTGATCTCACCCTAAACTTAACCGAAAAGTCACCCTGGACCACATTAATCACCCCAAGCGTCTCACACCGCACACCTAGTAAAATCCCATCGGATCTTCCTCTAGGGGGTAAAATGTGCCAGTCAAAGTCGATACCATTGGATAGACTTTGAAGAAACTATGATGTAAAATTATCTCATCCTGTTTCCAACAGTGCAATAAAGTCTAAGTGTTTTTCTATCGTTGTCTCCGCTAAGAACCTTTCATAAGTCATCATGAATTTTTTTTCTTAGGCCTAACTCGAGCACTTCTACGTACTGTCGAAGTAGGATAAATTTTCTGCTTCCAGGATCGTTACGTCTTCTCCCCAATACCCTGTGGGAGAGTAGGATCGGCTACTATAGAAACCACGCCCTCCATCATAAGAGGCGCTACCGTGTCAGTATTCTCTGACCCCTCCTCATCCTCATCCTCGGCCTCCGTATCAGGCAAAAGATTGTTACATATACTTACGAGGTCAACCATTCCTAAGTTATTAATTTCGTTATCATTCATGGGTTTGATAGATGCAAGATTACCAATAATTTCGGAGGCCCTCTCCGCTTCCAAGTCTAAAAGATCATTTACGGATTTGGTGACCTCAGTTTCATTTGACCCCAAAGAAATTCCTAAGTCATTAGCCCTATCCACTATTTCATTCTCAGTGAAATGCAAAATTGAACAACTTTTATCAAAAGACGTACCTGTAGTCGCCTCGGTGTGACAAAGCATGGCTGCCCTCTTGGCACACGCTAGTTGCATGTCATCCGCATCTGGCTGTCCCTGAATCCGGTTGCTGACATGCCTGCCAGCCGTCACCGGATCCACAATCCCGACGAAGGCAATAAGCTCATCCACCGCACGCTTCCGAGGAGTATGATCCCGACTCGCACACCACTACTAGGGAAAAGCCTAGCAGTAGCGCTGGTTTTTGGCCTATCGGTAGCGCGGGTAAGCGCGCTACTGATAAGACGCTACAGCTAATGCTTAGCAGTAGCGCCTACTAGCACTCGCTACTGCTATATCTACTTAGTAGTAGCGCTTTCCAAGTCAATCGCTACTGCTAATTATTAGTAGCGCTTTCGAAAACAACCGCTACTACTATTATTCCCTATTCCATTTCTTTTGAATTTTAGGTCGTATTCATATACCTGTATACAATTTTTCATACAGTAGCAATTTAGAGATTGTTTTTACATCGTAATGAGTTATTAAATCACTAGGTGAAAGAACCTTGGATTAGTTTCAAGTGCATGGATCCAAAGTAACCAATGGTCACTTTGGATCCATCCATTTGAAACTAATCGGCGGTTCTTTCACACAATGACATAATAACTTCTCATCATCATCATAATATCATTAACAACTTATCATCATAATATATCATTGTCATATAACTCCTCATAATCATCATTTTCGTCCATGATGGGACATCATATGACAACTTCGTTACTAGTTATAATAACAACTCGTCCTCATCATCATCATAGTACTCATAGTCACTACTCCTACTCAGCATCACCATCAAGTCTAAGACATTGTAGTCATATATAATCAACACTAACTAATTGTTCTTAATACTTAGGACCTGCTCCTCTCTCCTAGCTAAAATACCATAAAACAGATAAACCGGTCCTTCACCATAATGAAGAATGGACATAAACCTATCTCCAACTTGTGGCTTGCGCACATTCATTTTGTCTCCAATTATTTGCGTGTGCACATTCATCACTTTGCTCCATTCTTTGATTTTGAGCCTTCCATCGTTTGAAGAAATCGAGTATGCAGTATGGTAAGACTCCGAAGGAGTTGGTCGTAAGCTAACCATATGCATATCACCTTCGGTAAATAGCATGTCAGGCACAACCTGCTTCGGGAGCCTCTGTTCAAAAATGAAATAGTAACATATATAGTTAGCAATGGTTTACTTAAGAATAATGTATGCAATGAAGTTACCATCATTAACACAATCTTACCAAGTTTTTAGCAATGAAGTTATCATCAAGCAATGTATGGACTAGTGGCACATATCTAGTATAATTTTGGCTGATAGAGTGACTGGTTTTGAAGGCCTCAACATCTTCTATGAATGAGACAAGATAACCTTTCTCCTCACAATTAAGCTTGGAGTCATAGTTGTAGTATGTGTTGTCTACTATCTTCCAAGTATTTCTTGAAGATAAGAAATAAGCTGAAAATTATAAATAAATAAGTTTAGTATGGACGAACACCAAATATTTTTAAATTAACAACATAAATTACTGAACTTAACAAATTAGTTTGACAAACTCACATCTAGGCAAAACTGGAGGCATATCCACATCCACCCAGATGTCGATATTATCATCATCATCATAATCTTCGGGACGAATATCAAATCTTATTCGCATTCCCTCCTCAAATCCATATGCCTTGCAGAGAGCTTCCCATTTAGAGCAACCGAAATGGGAGCGATCAATCGCATTGTAGAACTTAACCAGAAACTCGTAACCATGTTTAGTTCTTAAGTGAGCCCTCCTCGTCTCCACATTCTCAAAGTCATCCAAACCAAAACCAAGCTTCTCCAATACATATGTTCTAGCATGGCACGGGATGTACTAATCGAATTGAAAAAAATCCATAAATTACACGTTGAACAAAAGAAGCACAAGTGATGATATTAATTACGATGAAATGCTTGTCGTTGCGTACTGTACAAACATCGAAGGTCTCTTCCAGCTTCACGGTGAAAAACCTAGCATTTTGCAGGTGAGGAAACATGTCGCACACACCCCGGTCATCATAGCAGTACCCGCACTCCGGGATCCCATCGTCATCAGACATCTCCTGTGTTCAAAATTCAGAGATTATAACTCGACGGCAAAACCCAAAAAATCCGGCATGACCTTTGCTAAAAAAGGACACATCGAGCACCTGAAATTTGCCGGAATGGAAATTAATCAACACTCCGGCAAAACATAGGCCACTTATCGATGGTCATTGCATTTCAATGATTCAACATATGAAAAAATAACATTCGAAAATATCTTATATAAAATCCTAACACTAATTAAACTAGTTTTATTAACTACTTACTAAATAAACTAGTTTTATTAACTACTTACTAAATAAAATAGTTCTATTAAGCACTTACTAAATAAACTAGGTCCATTAACCACTTAATATAAATAAGCTAGTTATATTAATCACTTGCTAAATAAACTAGTTACCTACGATTTGCAAAAACAGAGACAAGGGAGGGAGGGAGGGAGGAGAGAGGAGGGGTAGGGGCGGCCAAAGGAGGAGGGGGAGGGGCTGGCCGGAGGAGGAGGAGGGAGGGGCGGTGGGAGGAGGAGGAGGGAGGGGCTGTCGGAGGAGGGCTGTCGGAGGAGGAGGGAGGAGGGGCGGCCGCTGGCGGAGGGAGGAGGGCATGGTGGGAGGAGGAGGGATGGAAGGAGGGAGTACCTCAGTGGCGGACGGACGACGGCGGCGGCGGCGACGAACGACAATGGTTATCGGCGCGGGCGAGAGTGACTGAGAGGGAGAGTGAGAGAGAGAGAGGGTCAGCCGCGTGGGGATAAGGTAGGGTTAGTAGTAGCGCGGGTATGAAAAGGCGCTGCAGGTAAGGAGAATAGCAGTAGCGCGGTACGGTGTAAGGCGCTACTGCTATAACTAGCTGGACGGCGAGGTCATGGCAATTAGAGCAGTAGCGCGATTTAGAGATGACGCGCTACTGCTATTTTTCTTTCAGTAGCGCGTTTTTCCGGCACGCGCTGCTGCTAAATAGTAGTAGCGTCGTATTTTGAAAAGCAATGCTGGTAATATTCTATGTATAAGGTTTTCCCTAGTAGTGCACCCTTCCCCTAATGTCGGTGAAGGAGGGTAGGGCATGGTTGTGCGGACATTGCCCTCAGTGATGAAGGAAGAAGAGGACCGTGGAGCCACCTGCTCAGTAGTCCTGCTCCCCCCCCCCCTCGGCAACATAGTGTCGCGGCCCCTGACCATCCAGCACGGGGCGGTCCTACGGGGGAGTTAAGGCACGGGCCTCCTGCCCGCCCCTCACTCCCAAGTCACCCGGGACAGCCGTGATAGAAGAGGTACGACGGACCTCCTGTCCGGGCACCCCTCCCAAAGGGCTCGAGCCGGACGCGTGTGAGCGGGTGTGATGAGCCTCTTGCCCACGACCCCCCCCCCCCACTCGCAAGCAGCCCAGAAGCGTCCATCAGCCCACCTGGCATGGAGCCCGTCCTAACTGGGCCACTGTCAGTCTGTTGAAATCCCTGTGGTGTCTGCTGAGTATCAGAGACCACAAGTGGTGTCGTCTCCTCACAGATAGGGACCAGCACCGGCGGGAGCTCAAGCTCCGCCGGGTCGTCTGCCTCGACTCTGGAACTCCATAGCCGACTAGGAGCCGACCTTGCTCCAAACGAACAAAAACGAAGAGTGTTCATCGGAGTAGTGGACGGGGTCACCTCTTTGGTAGAGTTGTCTGCCTTATCTAGTTTATCACTTGGCCCCTTGGCCGGCTCCTGTGGTGGATTCTCAGACCCCTTATCCTGATCTAAAAAAGGCTCCGTCCCCCTCAGTTGTGTCCATATCCTGAATCTCATCCCCATCTTGGGAAATCGGGGTTTCCTCAATCTCAAGCTCAAGAACGTACGTGACTCCAGCATGTGTCCATCAAACCACATCTGGTATGAACTCAACACTCAGCACACTTACCAACAACCTCGCAGCCCCGTGCGCACGAGTGAAAGGCATGTCCACCTTTTCTGTCTTACCAGTCATACACTACTAGGGAAAACCTTATACACATAATCTTAGCAGCAGCGCAGCACAAAAAGAAGCGCTACTGCTAATTAGCAGTAGTGTGGGTTTTTAACCCTCGCTACTACTAAGTTGATAGTAGTAGCGCGGGTTTTTAACCCTCGCTACTACTAAGCGATCTCTACCGTGCCCCCGACACATGCCATAGTAGTAGCGAGGGGTATAAACCCGCGCTACTACTAAGTTGATAGTAGTAGCGCGGTTTTATACCCCTCTCTACTACTAAGTACGAGGTAGGTGAAGTCACCATATCCTCGACCGAATCCCCATCTCCTCCCCCAAATCCCTCATCTCTTCCACCACTCTCTCCTCTCACTTTCCATACGCTCTCACATGGACCTCTTGCCCATGCACCCATCCTCCTCCATGGCGCTGAAAGAGGCCGCCGCCTCACGCCACCGGCATTTAGGAGCTCGCCGGTCTTCCACCAACGTCTAGGAGGCCGCCGCCCCGCGCCACCACACCGGAGCACCTCGCCACCGGTGACTAGCTCCGCTGCTCCCTACATCACCTTCCTCTCTCCCTCGGTTTTCCTTTTCTCTCTCTCCCTCTGGTTTGACTCACCCTCCCATGTCCATGCCCGTGCAAGTCGTCACCATGGATGACCCGGAGCTATCAGGCATGGTCGGGAAGAGGAGCCCCACGCCGCGGCCTGGCTCTGCCATAGAAACGGGCCCTCTCCAATAGCCACTTCTGGATCTGGTCTTCCGCTGTCTGTTCATGCCTCCGGAGACACCAATCATCGCTAGATCTTACCATTGCTGCCATTGACAACATGCACGGGATCGAGATTTTTTTTGTTTTTGAAAGTAATAGCAGTAGCGCGGGGTATAAGACCTGCTACAGCTAATTAGCAGTAGCGTTGTTTGCAACGCATGCTACAGCTAACCATGTATAGCAGTAGCGTGTGTCAACACGCGCTACTGCTACAAGTTAGCTGTGGCGCTGTATCAGTAGCGCAGGCACCCGCGCTACTGATACACCCAAAACCCGCGCTGCTGCTAGGCTTTTCCCTAGTAGTGATAGACCCCAAGCTCCAGGCAATCAAGAAGTGCTTAATCAGTTTTGGTGGTGCACCAAAGAACTGTACCCACACCTTCTCCAAAGGTGTACCCTCTGGTTTATCCGGCTTCCACTCATCAAAAGCAATAATATTGTTGGTACATGGAACCCTGCATAAACCCCACTTAAGAAAATGCATCTGATCCTCTCTAGTGGGAAAATCCACCTTATAAGCATGTCCCTCCAGTTTTTCTAGATGCCACTGATGATTACCCGGTACCAGGTCACGCAGATGCCTCACAATCTGAGCTTTAGTCAACTGCCCATTAGTAACCCGGACCACTGCAGGAAAAGAACTCTCAGCCATCTACGTAAGGGGATCCACCTCCGGTGTCTCAAAGAACATCAGCTCCTTGCACCATACACCATAAATGTTGACGCCAGGTTTGGGACCGGTTAGGAGTGGGCACTCCCCAGTCACATGATGCAATCTGTTACAATAATTGCAAAGCTCATTAGTGCACTCTACCACAAAGTGACCCGGTTCACCACATCTATAGCAAGGCAACCTCTTCTTTTTAATTGCCCACTTCGAAAGTTTTTCGCCCTCTGGTTTATCTGTGTTCTTACTCGGTCCACCATCACTAATCTTAGCAGCCCCAGTGACTGCCGGAATAGAGACTACAGCCAGGGCCTTGATTGTTTCCACAGCCAGAGTGGGAAGAGTCGGTGAAGCTGCCACCGCCGAGGCTCTGGGGTCCGTCACCGCCCCTGGGGACACATACGCCGTGTCCGCCGTCGGAGTTGGCGGTGGGGGTTTGCGTGGTGGAGCTGGGCGCTTTCCAACCCCCCCCCCTAGCGAAAACCACCTCGGTACCGGTCTATAGGTCTGGCAATTGATACGTCTCCAACATATCTATAATTTTTGATTGTTCCATGCTATTATATTATCTGTTTTGGATGTTAATGGGCTTTATTTTACACTTTTATATTATTTTTGGGACTAACCTATTAACCGGAGACCCAGCCCAAATTGTTGTTTTTTTGCCTATTTCAGTGTTTCGTAGAAAAGGAATATCAAACGGAGTCCAAACGGAATGAAACCTTCGGGAACGTGATTTTTGGAACAAACATGATCCAGAGGACTTGGAGCGGACGTCAAGCAATCAATGAGGCGGCCACGAGGCAGGGGGCGCGCCTACCCCCCTGCGCATGCCCTCCCCCTCGTGGGCCCCTTGTAGCTCCACCGGCCTACTTCTTCCTCCTATATATGTTCACATACCCCGCAAACATCCAGGAGCGCCATGAAACCCTATTTCCACCACCGCAACCTTCTGTACCCAAGAGATCGCATCTTGGGGCCTTTTCCGGAGCTCCACCAGAGGGGGCATTGATCACAGAGGGCCTCTACATCAACTCCATGGCCCCTCCGATGATGTGTGAGTAGTTTACCTCAGACCTACGGGTCCATAGCTAGTAGCTAGATGGCTTCTTCTCTCTCTTTGGATCTCAATACAAAGTTCTCCTCGATTCTCTTGGAGATCTATTCGATGTAATCTTCTTTTGCGGTGTGTTTGTCGAGATCCGATGAATTGTGGGTTTATGATCAAGATTATCTATGAACAATATTTGAATCATCTCTGAATTCTTTTATGTATGATTGATTTATCTTTTCAAGTCTCTTCGAATTATCAGTTTGGTTTGTCCTACTAGATTGATCTTTCTTGCAATGGGAGAAGTGCTTAGCTTTGGGTTCAATCTTGCGGTGCTCGATCCAAGTGACAGAAAGGGAAACGACACATATTGTTTTGTTGCCATCGAGGATAAAAAGATGGGGTTTATATCATATTGCATGAGTTTATCCCTCTACATCATGTCATCTTGATTAAGGCGTTACTCTGTTCTAATGAACTTAATACTCTAGATGCATGCTGGATAGCGGTCGATGTGTGGAGTAATAGTAGTAGATACAGGCAGGAGTCAGTCTACTTGTCACGGACGTGATGCCTATATACATGATCATACCTAGATATTCTCATAATTATTCGCTTTTCTATCAATTGCTCGACAGTAATTTGTTCACCCACCGTAATACTTATGCTATCTTGAGAGAAGCCACTAGTGAAACCTATGGCCCCCGGGTCTATTTTCCATCATACAAGTTTCCAATCTATTTTATTTTGCAATCTTTACTTTCAATTTATATCATAAAAATACCAAAAATACTTATCTTATTATTATCATCTCTATCAGATCTCACTCTTGCAAGTGGCCGTGAAGGGATTGACAACCCCTTTATTGCGTTGGTTGCGAGGTTCTTATTTGTTTGTGTAGGTACGAGGTGACTCGCGTGTGGTCTCCTACTGGATTGATACCTTGGTTCTCAAAAACTGAGGGAAATACTTACGCTGCTTTACTGCACCACCCTTTCCTCTTCAAGGGAAAACCAACACAGTGCTAAGAGGTAGCAAGAAGGATTTTTGGCGCCGTTGCCGGGGAGATCTATGCCAAGTCAAGACATACCAAGTACCCATCACAGACTCTTATCCCTCGCATTACATTATTTGCCATTTGCCTCTCGTTTTCCTCTCCCTCACTTCACCCTTGTCGTTTTATTCGCCCTTTTTCCATTCTCCTTCTTCCTGTATGTATCTTTCTTTGTGTTTCCATGTGCCTTCTATTTGCTCGCATCTTTGCTTGCTAAAAATCTATTGATATGGATCCACTTAAAGTGTTCTAGTTGTATCATCTTCGATCCTTATGCGCTCATGCTCCTAGGGGATAGATTGGTAGGAAAATACCATCGAAAAAAAGTACTACGCGCATGCTCCTAGGGGGATAGATTGGTACGAAAAGACCATCGCTCGTCCCCGACCGCCACTCATAAGGAAGACAATCAATAAATACCTCATGCTCCAACTTCGTTACATAACGGTTCACCATACGTGCATGCTACGGGAATCACAAACCTCAACACAAGTATTTCTACAATCCACAACTACCCACTATCATGAATCTACTATCACCATATTTATATCGCAAAACTATTGCAAGGAATCAAACACATCATATTCAGTTATCTACAAGTTTTATGTAGGATTTTATGACTAACCATGTGAATGACCAATTCATGTCATCTCTCTAAATAGATATAAGTGAAGCAAGAGAGTTTAATTCTATCTACAAAAGATGTGCCCACGTTGTAACAAATATAAGTGAAGCAAAAGAGCATTCTCCAAATGGTGGTTGTCTATATGAAGAGAAACAGGCAATCCAAACTTCAAATGATATAAGTGAAGCACATGAAGCATTCTATAAAGCCATACTCAAAAGATATAAGTGAAGTGCAAAGAGCATTCTATAAATCAACCAAGGAATACCTCATACCAGCATGGTGCATAAAATAAAAATGAAAACTAAATGCAAAAGACGCTCCAAGATTGCACATATCGCATGAACAAAACGAATCTGAAAACATACCGATACTTATTGAAGAAAGAGGGGATGCCTTCCGGTGCATCCCCAAGCTTAGATACTTGAGTATCCTTGAATATTTATTTGGGGTGCCTCGGGCATCCCCAAGCTTGAGCTCTTGCCTCTCTTCCTTCTTCTCACATCGAGACCTTCTCGATCATCGAACACTTCATCCACACAAAACTTCAACAGAAAACTCGATAAGATCCGTTAGTATAATAAAGCAAATCACTACTCTAAGTACTGTTGAAAACCAATTGATATTTTGTTTTTGCATTGTGTCTACTGTAATATAACTTTTCCATGGCTTAATCCACTGATATAAATTGATAGTTTCATCAAAACAAGCAAACTATGAATCAAAAATAGAATCTGTCAAAAACAGAACAGTCTGTAGAAATCTGAACATTCACCATACTTCTGATACTTTAAAATTCTATCAAAATTAGGAAACATAAAAAATTTGTATAGAAAGACAGTGCAAAAAGAATCAGAACCATTTGACGTTCCAGCTAAAAATGTAAAATCGTGCACTGCAGCCAAAGTTTCTGTCCTACACCGTACAAACCATCAAGCAAATGTAAACATCCTAAAGGCAAACCTTGGCACATTATTTTTATTATACAATGGAATTATACAAGGGGATAATTATTTTTGTTGAAAAGTTTCTGTAATCAAGATTCAGAAAGTTGCCGTGAGCATGAACAAAGTTCAAGGAGCTCTCCCACTTCAACAATGCTTGTCTTTCTCACTTTCGCTTTCCTTTTTGAAAAAGTTTTGGGTTACCCTCTTTATTTTTGTTGTTTTTAAACTATATAAAAGCACTCAACATAAATAAATGACTCTCTAAAACTTCCGGGTTGTCTCCCTGGCAGCGCTTTCTTTAAAGCCATTAAGCTAGGCATATAGTGCTAAAGTAGTGAATCCACCCGGATCCCAAGGTATATCAAAGCCAATTTTAATTAACAATGATTTGTAATTTAGTAGTGAGCACAAAGTAACATATATCATGCAACAACGAAGTCTAACTCTCTTCTTATGCATCGGCATGTCATAAAAGAACAATTCATGCACACATAGTAAAGGCCAATGCATAGTATAAACAGTTTCTTGCAATTTTATCGTATTGGAAACATAGAGAGGTAGAGATATAGTTCCTCTCTCATAATAATTGCAAGTAGGAGCAGCAAGTACATTCATATTATATCTATCAAGACCATCATGTGTAATAGTAAAACGCAACCCATCGATGTAATCCTTAATAAGGGCAAACTTCACCGATATAGTGTAGTTGGGAGAATTCAAAAAGATAATAGGACTATCATGCGTGGGTGCAATAGCAACAATTTCATGTTTAACATAAGGAACTATAGCAATTTCATCTCCATAAGCATAATTCATATTGGCATCTTGGCCACAAGCATAGCAAGCATCATCAAAAAGGGGTATTTCAAAAGAATCAACGGGATCATAGCAATTATCATAGCATTCATCCTTCGGTAAGCACGAAGGGGAATTAAACAATGTATGAGTTGAAGAGTTACTCTCATTAGAAGGTGGGCACGGGTGATCAATCTGCTCTTCCTCCTTTTGTTCTACGCTCTCCTCCTCATCTTTTTCATCCAATGAGCTCACAGTTTCATCAATTCCTTCTTCCATAGACTCCTGCAAAATATTAGTCTCTTCTTGGACAGCGGAGACTTTCTCAATAAGCGCATTAATATAAGAATTATATTCATAATTACCATAGCAATATTTTAAGATAGCTAAATTTTCAGGCCTATAAACATCATCATCAAAAGCTTCATGCTTTTCAAACAAAGAATCAATTTCATAAGCACCCTTAAAAGCAACAAATTCTTCCATTTGTTCCACATCATAGTAATCATATATACCATTAGCATAAGAAGCTAAGGTTTCATTATCATTAAATTCACATGAAAAGGGAAGGTGTGGAGCCTTCACCCTGGAGCAACAAGTATAATCATATCTAAAGCATAGTTGCCTAGCATACCAGTTCAATATATGAATTTGATCCCATAATAGTTTCCCTTTTTGTGTCAAGCGGTAATCCCTAAAGTATTCACGTTGATCCAACGTTACTCCCATTACATAATTGAATGGGGTTTTCTCAGGATTATTAAAGTAGTACATAATATCTTTCACATAACCAGCATCGAGGGTTTTAGGAGGTTCCCCATCTCCATGAGCAGAAAGTACACCTAATTTTTTTGGTATTTCGTGTTCCATATCCATAACTAAAGATAAAGAACAACTAAGAACAGCAAATAAAAATTACTTAGTGATAAAGCAAACAATCACACATGAGAATATTCACCCCACTCTATTGCTCCCCAACAACGACGCCAGAAAAAGTTCTTGATAACCCACAAGTATAGGGGATCGCAACAGTTTTCGATAAGTAAGAGTGTCGAACCCAACGAGGAGCTAAAGGCAGAACAAATATTCCCTCAAGTTCTATCGACCACCGATACAACTCTACGCATGCTTGATGTTTGCTTTACCTAGAACAAGTATGAAACTAGAAGTACTTTGTAGGTGTTTTTGGATAGGTTTGCAAGATAATAAAGAGCACGTAAATAAAAAGTAGGGGCTGTTTATATAAAGACACGACTAAATTAGTTTTAGTAAAGAGTGTTTTGTTACGAGAAAGTTATTTGTCCCTAGGCAATCGATAACTAGACCGGTAATCATTATTGCAATTTTATATGAGGGAGAGGCATAAGCTAACATACTTTCTCTACTTGGATCATATGCACTTATGATTGGAACTCTAGCAAGCATCCGCAACTACTAAAGATCATTAAGGTAAAATCCAACCATAGCATTAAAGTATCAAGTCCTCTTTATCCCACACGCAACAACCCCCTTACTTGGGTTTGTGTTTCAGTCACTCACGCAACCCACTATAAGTGAATCATGAACGTATTGAAACACCCTACAGCGGGGATCCCTCATGCTTGCGCAACACAGAGAGCACCATAGGACAGCACCAATAATAAAACATGCAACTCAAACCAATCATGATCATCAAATAACCCATAGGACAAAACGGATCTACTCAAACATCATAGGATAGCCATACATCATTGGGAAATAATATATAGCGTTGAGCACCATTTTTAAGCAGAGATTACAGCGGGTAAGATAGAGGTTACACCGCTGCATAGAGGGGGGGGAAGAGTTGGTGATGATGGCGGTGAAGTTGTTGGTGAAGATTGTGGTGATGATGATGGCCCCCGGTGGCACTCTGGTGCCACCGGAAGCGAGGGGGAGAGAGCCCCCCTCCTTCTTATTCTTCCTTGACCTTCTCCCTAGATGGGAGAAGGGTTCCCCTCTGGTCCTTGGCCTCCATGTCATGGGAGGGGCGAGAGCCCCTCCGAGATTGGATCTGTCTCTCTGTCTCTCTCTGTTTCTGCGTTCTCAGATTCTACTCTTTCACCGTTTCTTATATTCCCGTAAATCCGTAACTCCGATTGGGCTGAAATTTTAACACGATCTCTATCCGGATATTAGCTTTCATGCGGCAAAAGAAGGGCATCAACCGCCTTACGGGGTAGCCACAAGGGTCAGGGGCACGCCTGCCCCCCTGGGGCGCGCCCCCTACCTCGTGGGCCCCTCGAGCATCGTCTCGCGTGGATTTTTTTTCCCAAAAATCATATATATTCCAAAAAAATCTCCGTCAGCTTTTATTCCAATTGGAGTCTGTTTGATATGGATATTCTGCGAAACAAAAAACATGCAACAAACAGGAACTGGCACTGGGCACTGGATCAATATGTTAGTCCCAAAAATAGTATAAAAAGTTGCCAAAAGTATATGAAAGTTGTAGAATATTGGCATGGAACAATCAAAAATTATAGATACGACGGAGACGTATCATGATCCCACATGTAATTATTATGAGAGAGGAAAATACGGTTGTAGAAATTTTCATGTTACTAAATTACCTCTCGCTATGTTGAGATTGCTATTGTTTCTTTCTCCTTCCTTGCATATGCTAGTTTTTGCTTGTCTTGATAATTTATTTGCTTATAAGATGCCTATGCATAGGAAGCATGTTAGACTTAGATGTGTTTGTCATGTGTTTCACGATGCTCTATTTTTTGCTTCAGTTCTTGTCTTTCATGTGAGCATCATTTGAAATCTAGATGCCTAGCTAGGGGCGTTAAACGATAGCGCTTGTTGGGAGGCAACCCAATTTTATTTTTATTACTTGCTTTTTGCTCCAGTTTAGTAATAAATAATTTATCTAGCCTATGTTTTGGTTGTGTTTTTTGTGTTTAATTAGTGTTTGTTCCAAGTAGAACCGTTGGGAAGACTTGGGGAAAGTCTTTTTGATCCTGCTGTAAAAAACAGAAACTTTAGCGCTCGCGATAATTGCTACCATTTTTTACTGGAGAGTTATATTTAGTTAATTCGTTTTGCAGATGATTAATAGTTAAATTACTCACGTCCAGAAATTTATGTTAGAATTTTTGGGATTCCATAAGTGGTCGAAACCTACAGATTACTACAGACTGTTCTGTTTTTGACAGATTCTGTTTTTCGTGTGTTGTTTGCTTATTTTGATGAATCTATGGCTAGTAATAGAGTTTATGAACCATAGAAAAGTTGGAATACAGTAGGTTTAACACCAATATAAACCAAGAATGAGTTCATTACAGTACCTTGAAGTTCATGAAGATTTTCTTTTAAGTTTTGTGTTGTGAAGTTTTCAAGTTTTGGGTAAGGATTTGATGGATTATGGAACAAGGAGTGGCAAGAGCCTAAGCTTGGGGATGCCCAAGGCACCCCAAGGTAATACAAGGACATCAAAAATCCTAAGCTTGGGGATGCCCCGGAAGGCATCCCCTCTTTCGTCTTCGTCTATCGGTAACTTTACTTGGAGCTATATTTTTATTCGCCACATGATATGTGTTTTGCTTGGAGCGTCTTGTATGGTTTGAGTCTTTGCTTCTTAGTTTACCACAATCATCCTTGATGTACACAACTTTTGGGAGAGACTCACATGAATTGGAATTTATTAGAATACTCTATGTGCTACACTTATATCTTTTGAGCTATATAATTTTTGCTCTAGTGCTTCGCTTATATCTTTTGGAGCACGGCGGTGGTTCTATTTTATAGAAATAATTGATCTATCATGCTTCACTTATATCATTTTGAGAGTCCTTTAGAACAGCATGGTAATTCACTTTGGTTATAATTTTAAATGCTAAGAGAAGTTGGATGCTTGATAGATGGTTTTGAGATATAAAGGTGGTAATATTAGAAGTGTGCTAGTTGAGTAATTGTGAAATTGATGAATACTTGTGTTGAAGTTGGCAAGTCCCGTAGCATGCATGTATGGTGAACGTTATGTGACAAATTCGATCAAGGTTGCTCAAGCAATCATCAAAAGAAGATCCATAGACGGAGAAATCATCCATGAAAACCTCACAAATCTTTTCACAAAAGTCAGAGAATATGGCCATCATGCATCTTTGAAAGGTAGCAGGTGCATTACATAAACCAAAAGGTATACGTCTATAAGAAAAAGTACCAAAAGGGCAAGTAAAAGTAGTCTTTGATTGATCCTTGGCTGACACAGGTATTTGAGAGAAACCAGAATAACCATCTAGAAAGCAAAAATGTGTATGTTTGGATAATCTTTCTAGCATTTGATCGATAAAAGGTAAGGGGTAATGATCCTTTTTAGTGGCCTTATTTAATTTGCGGAAATCAATTACCATCCTATAACCTGTAATAATTCTTTGAGGAATCAATTCATCTTTATCATTAGGAACGACGATAATACCTCCCTTCTTAGGGACACAATGGACAGGACTTACCCACTGACTATCAGCAACGGGATAGATTATACCTGCCTCAAGGAGCTTTAGTATTTCCTTTCTTACCACTTCTTTCATTTTAGGATTCAGCCGTCGTTGATGATCATGAACTGGTTTAGCATCTTCTTCCAAATTTATTTTATGTTGACATAGAGTGGGACTAATGCCCTTATAAGATCATCAAGAGTATACCCAATAGCAGCACGGTGCTTCTTCAGAGTTTTCAATAATATCTCTTCCTCATGCTCTGAAAGGTTAGCACTAATAATAATAGGATATATCTTTTTCTCATCAAGATAAGCATATTTAAGAGTATCAGGCAATGGTTTAAGCTCAAACACGGGATCACCCTTGGGTGGAGGAGGATCCCTAGGATTTCAACAGGCAAATTGTGTTTTAGAATAGGTTCCTGTTTAAAGAATGCTTCATCTATTTCCCTTCTTTCATTCATAAACATATCATTTTCATGGTCTAGCAAATATTGTTCTAAAGGATCACTAGGAGGTACGGCAATAGAGGCAATACCAATAATTTCATCCTTACTAGGTAATTCTTCTTCACGGTGTTGTCTACTAAATTTAGAGAAATTAAATTCCTGAGACATATCATCTAAACCGATAGTAACAACATCCTTTTCGCAATCTATCTTAGCATTAACAGTGTTCAAGAAGGGTCTACCAAATATAATGGGATAAAAGCTATCTTGTGGGGAACCAAGAACAAGAAAATCAACAGGATATTTAGTTTTCCCACACAAGACTTCAACATCTCTAACAATTCCCATTGGTGAAATAGTATCTCTATTGGCAAGTTTAATTGTGACATCAATATCTTCTATCTCAGCAGGTGCAATATCATGCATAATTTCTTTGTATAAGTCGTAAGCCATGATAACAATGATCTCCTATTTGAACAAAAATAACAGCTATGCCTACCACAGTTTGTTTTTATCTTTTGCACAAGGTTTAGCAATTCTAGCAGTCTCATCAAGGAAATAAATAACATGCCCATCAATATTATCAGCCAAAAGATCTTTAACAATAGCAATATTAGGTTCAACTTTAACTTGTTCAGGAGGTGTATATGTTCTAATGTTGCTTTTACGAACCACAGTTGAAGCTTTAGCATGATCCTTTATCCTAACATGGAAAGGTGGTTTCTCAACATAAGAAGTAGGAACAATAGGATCATTATAAGTGATAGTCCTTTCTTCAACTTTAGTAGGTGCAGCTACTTTTACTTCTATGGGAGGATGATATTTAAACCACTTCTCCTTGGTGAGATCAACATAAGTAGCAAAAGATTCACAGAAAGAAGCTACTATCTCAGAGTCAAGTCCATATTTAGTGCTAAATTTACGGAAAACATCGGTATCCATAAAAGATTTAACACAATCAAACTTAAGTGTCATACTTGGCTCCTTACCTTCGTCGAGGTCCCAATCTTCAGAGTTCCATTTAATTATTTCCAGTAAATCCCATTTGAATTCAATAGTCTTCGTCATAAAAGAGCCAGCACAAGAAGTATCGAGCATGGTGCGATTGTTATCAGAAAGCCGAGCATATAAATTTTGAATAATCATCTCTCTTGAGAGCTCATGATTGGGGCATGAATATAACATTGATTTAAGCCTCCCCAAATCTTGAGCGATGCTTTCTCCTTCATGAGGACAAAAATTATATATATAATTGCGATCGCGATGAACAAGATGCATAGGATAAAACTTCTGATGAAATTCCAATTTCAATTGTTTGTAGTTCCATGACCCCGTATCATCACATAGCCTATACCATGTCAATGCATCTTCCTTCAAAGATAAAGGGAAGACCTTCTTCTTAACAACATCTCCTGGTACACCTGCAAGCTTAAATAAACCACAAACTTCATCCACATATATTAGGTGCTCATCAGGATGCGTTGTTCCGTCTCCTGCAAAAGGATTAGCTAGCAGTTTTTCTATCATACCCGAAGGAATTTCAAAGAAGACATTTTCATTTTCAGTAGGTTCAGTAGGTTGAGGAGCAACTCTTTGCTCTACTAGTCGGGGTGAAGATACCCCGAACAAGCCCCTCGAAGGATTACTTTTCATAGTAACAAGTGACAGTAAATTTCAGCACACTATATAAATTTTCCTTACCAAATTCCACCTACCAAAGGCGCTTCACTCCCCGGCAACGGCGCCAGAAAAGAGTCTTGATGACCCACAAGTATAGGGGATCTATCATAGTCCTTTCGATAAGTAAGAGTGTCGAACCCAACGAGGAGCAGAAGGAAATGATAAGTGGTTTCCAGCAAGGTATTATCTGCAAGTACTGAAATAAGTGGTAACAGATAGTTTTGTGATAGGATAATTTGTAACGAGCAACAAGTAACAAAAGTAAATAAAGTGCAGCAAGGTGGCCCAATCCTTTTTGTAGCAAAGGACAAGCCTGGAAAAACTCTTATATAGAGAAAAGCGCTCCCGAGGACACATGGGAATATCGTCAAGCTAGTTTTAAACACGTTCATATGATTTGCGTTCGGTACTTTGATAATTTGGTATGTGGGTGGACCGGTGCTTGGATACTGTCCTTACTTGGACAAGCATCCCACTTATTACTTCCCAATGCCTTCCTCTAGGCCCAAATAGTGGTGAAGTGTTATGTAGTCGACGTTTACATAACACCATTAGAGGAGAGACAACATACATCTCATCAAAATATCGAACGAATACCAAATTCACATGACTACTAATAGCAAGACTTCTCCCATGTCCTCGGGAACAAACATAACTACTCACAAAGCATAATCATGTTCATAATCAGAGGGGTATTAATATGCATATAGGATCTGAACATATGATCTTCCATCAAATAAACCAACTAGCATCAACTACAAGGAGTAATTAACACTACTAGCAACCAACTAGTACCAATCCCGGACTTGGAGACAAGAATTGGATACAATAGATGAACTAGGGTTTTGAGAGGAGATGGTGCTGGTGAAGATGTTGATGAAGATTGTCCTCTCCCGATGAGAGGAGCATTGGTGATGATGATGGCGATGATTTCCCCCTCCCGGAGGGAAGTTTCCCCAGCAGAACAGCTCCACCAGAGCCCTAGATTGGTTCCGCCAAGGTTCCGCCTCGTGGTGGCAGAGTCTCGTCTAGAAAGATGGCTTATGATTTTTTTCCTTGTCGAAAGACTTCATATAGCAGAAGATGGAAATCGGAGGTCCACCAGAGGGCCCACGAGGTAGGGGCGCGCCCAGGGGGGTAGGGTGCGCCCCCCACCCTCGTGGGCAGGGTGTGGCCCCCTGGTGAACTTCTTGCGCTCAGTATTTTTTATATATTTTGAAAATGTCTTCCGTGAAGTTTTAGGACTTTTGGAGCTGTGCAGAATAGGTCTCTAATATTTTCTCCTTTTCCAGCCCAGAATCCCAGCTGCCGGCATTCTCCCTCTTTATGTAAACCATGTAAAATAAGAGAGAATAGGCGTAAGTATTGTGACATAATTTGTAATAGCAGCCCATAATGCAATAAATATCAATATAAAAGCATGATGCAAAATGGATATATCACCGCCGTAACCCTGGCCATCCCAACTTTGATGCGTCCCACCTCCACGTCCCAACGCCCGCGCTTTGGCCGCCAGCAGCTGCGTCGGCTCGTCCGAGTGCCGCGCATTCACCCAACCAGCAGCAGGAGCGCCCCGGCCAACACCAACTACGGGTGGTGGCGGAACAACAGGTGGCGACTGTCGCGCCACAGGATGAGGAGCGTTGCGGCCTGCCCCAACGGCGATCGTCGGACCCTGCTTGGCGGGCGGCGGTTGCCTCGTGAGGGGCGGATGTGCACCACGGCCTGCCCCAGTGGCGGGAGGCGGGCCTCCGCGTTCGGCCATCATGCCGGCGACGGAGATCCTAGTCGCTCTCCCCGCTCCGAGCGATGGAAACCCGGGCGAACGAGAAACCCTAGCCGAAACAAGGTGAGTCGAGGAGGGCCTCATCGTCTCATGCATGTACGTAGAACCGGGCAACCTGGCTTGGGATTCTGACTAGGCCACATGCCCCAAGTTCAGAGAGCCCACGACTGGTGTCAGCTCCGATTCCACATCGAGGCCCAGCAACGAGTTCAAATGCGCCTTCCTCGCCGCTCGAATCACGCTAGCCGACGTTGCCACTGGCGATCGCTGCGGTGCCGGCCTCGATGGCTGCCCATTCTTGCCTTTCTTCTTTCTAGTGACTAACGTCCAAGACTCTGAAATAAAATCAGACAATGTAATGGGTGCACGAGATACCTTAGGGATCGGACCGATCCAAGGTTTAACAATTTTCTTCAAAGCCGGAGCTTTGGATCGAGGACGATCAATTGAATGTGTAAATTCCGGCGATCTCTCCGGTCCCAGAGTAAAAACCGCCAAAGGATTCTTCTTGGCATGCTCGATCTCACCCTCATCTTCTTCATCGCTCTCGATTAGAACCCAGAAACGTCCTCCCGGTCGATCATGCCTTGTGGTGTTCATTTTGTTCGTCAGATCAACCAAGTCCACCGTCATGATCTGATCAACCTGCACACACTTGCCAACAACAACAAAATAGTTATCCAACTTAAATCGAAACCCTACCTCGATCTAATCTCCGTCGGGGAGGTAGTCTCCGGCCAACACGTCATTTTCCAAATCTATCAGGGCCATCCACCGAGAGGATGGAGTGAACCGGAGCCGCCCCACGATCCAATGATCGGGATCTGTCGCATTAGCCAAATGAACTTGCCACTGCCACCACTTTGGCAGCCCTCCCGTGATCTCACCATCCGACTTGCCGCCAAGATCCACTCCTGCCGCTGCCACTAGATCCGCCCCTCCCCCAGACGACGACGCCGCCGCATGAGTGGGAGATTGCGTCGAGGGCAAATCCGCTTCTTCAGACTCTTGCGAAGATCCGGTACCCGCGTCGAGGTCGGCCTCATCCGCGCCGGCCGTGGTGGCGGTGGCCACAACGGGCACCCGCGTGTCGTCGGGTGGCCTCATGGTGTCCCAACTAGTGAGGGCTGGTCACAAAATGGGGGAGAATTTCACTTCCCGGGCCTCTCTCTCAGTTGCTATGTATGTATAGTGGTATGAATCGGTATAGCAGAATGATATGGGACTACCAAACATAAACATCGACGCTTACTTGAGTGGGGAATCCTATTTGGCGCTTTATAGTGTTTTTGCAAACCAGCGCCTGAAGCACGCGGTAGTTGGGCTCGGCCCATCTTTTTCATCTTTTTCTCCTTTTAGAACGCAAAAAACAAGCCGCGATAGTATGGTTTGAACCGGCGACCTTGCTACTCCCTCTATAAACTAATATAAGAGCGTCTAGATAATCTAAAAGCTTTTATATTAGTTTACAGAGGGAGTAGTATATACACAGTGCACTAACCACCCAACCACCTCAACTGCTCTGTTTATAGGGCTTTTCTTTTCTTTTCTTTTCTTCTTTTGTTTATCTTTTTCCTTTCCTTTCCTTTTTTTGGAACGGGTTTTTGATGTTGTTTTTTATTTTCTTGGAATGGTTTTGTTCGGTTTGCTTTTTCTTTTCCTTTTCCTTTTTTCTCTTTTTCATTTTTCTTTTTGCTGAATGGCGATTTTGTTTCAAATTTATGGACATATAAAAAATCCATGCTATTTAAAATTCGTGAAATTTTTTAGAACATTGATGAATTTTTCAAAAAAATGACTTTTTCCAAATTTCCAAAAAAACATTTTTCAATTTTGTGAACTTCTTTCCTAATTTGTGAACTTTTTTCAAAATTGATGAACTTTTTATAAACAAATGGACCTTTTCCAAAATCGATGAACTTTTTTAAAAATTGGTGAACTTTTTCCAAATTTGTGAACCTTTTCAAATAGATGACTTTTTTTCAATTTTGTGAACTTTTTCCTAATTTGTGAAATGTTTTAAAAATCGATGATTTTTTCTGAAATTGATGAACTTTTTATAAAATCAATGAACTTTACTCAATTTTTTTGATTTTTTTCGAAATTGATGAACTTTTCTTAAATTTGTGAACTTTTTCAAAATTGATGGACCTTGTTTCATAATCGATGAACTACGTTTTACTAATGGGCGAACTTTTTCTATAAAATCTGTAAACCTTTTTTTATTCCAGAAATTTTTCATAAGTATTAAAAAACCAGCCGGTTCTTTCTACCCGATCAACAGCACAAAAAAAAACTAAACCGCATAGCATGGGGCGTGCCTGAACGAACGAGGAGGGGAGCAACTGTCAGAGCTTGTTGGGCCGGCCCATGACAGGGGCTACATGAGCACCAGGATCCCGAACTGGCACCTGAAGCGCTAATAACGGGGAGTAAGTAGCTGAGGAGCGCTCGTCCGCAGCCTCCCCAAGGGTTACTTGGGGTGGACTGCGCGCTCTCAGCCGCGATGTGTTGCGCTTTGGACGCTCCCTTCAGATTTAATTATTTATTTTTCAGCACTTGTTTTCGGCTTTTGAGATGGGTTTTTTCTGTTGTTTTGGCTTTTTGGGTTTTCACCGGTCTTTATTAGCTTTTTGACCAATAACAAATGTTTGAAAATTTTGCGTGAAAAAAGGTGTTTATCTTTGCTTTCGCGAGAGGCACGGTTGTGCTTCTCCGAAACGAAAAAACGTGTTCTTTTGGCTTCCACGAGAGGCACGGTTTTACTTTCGCGAGAAACATGGTTTTTGCTTACGGGAGAGCTCACAAAAGAAAAAAAAACGTATATTTTTTCTTCCGGGAGAAGCACCGTTTTGCTTTCGCAAGAGGCACGACCGTGCCTCTCGGAAACGAAAAAAACGTGTTTTTTCCTTTCCCGGTTGGCATGGTTTTGCTTTCGCGAGAGACACGATCGTGCCTCTTGAAAATGTAAAAATATATGTTTTTTTTCTTTTTTTCTTTCGTGAGAGGCTCGGTATTTTTCTGGATGATTTCGAGAGAAAAAAATTTGTCAAACCTATCAATATGAGATCTAATTCTGAAAATCTCGACGCGAGAAATCCAATGATGAAAATGGTATAAAATTTGAACGCACGATTTAAGAGATAAAACATTTTAAATAAAAGAATCTAAAAAAACTCACCGATTGTGACAAGTGACGCACATGCGGTGTGTCACTTGTTACAATTTGAAAAGGCACGGAGTGACCTTTGAAATAAGTACTCCTCGATCAGTGATTTTGCTGATTAGGAGGGCCCTAGATGAATTTGATCACCCCAGCACTACCTATTTTTCTCACGTGACTCACGGCTTAACAAAGGCCTAGCAGCAGGCCATCTATTTCGGTAAGCCCAGTGGTGCAGTTGTTTTAAGCCCAGCGGATGTTCTATATACAGTTTTTCTCTCTTGCAAACCACATAATAGGCCCAGTTTTTCTCTCTTACATATTTTCACTGCATATTTTACACGTTATTTTAGCTACAGTATGTAACTGTTACTCAAAAAAGCTACAATATGTAACTTACGATTACGAGGCCTTATTTCTTAATTTTTTTTCTTATTGTTGCGTAATCTACGGGTGATCAAGCCTGATTTGGTTTTTTTTAAGAAAGGGGGGAAGACCCCCGGCCTCTGCATCTGGACGATGCATGCAGCCATTTAGACAACAGTAAGACTAAAGTCACCATCTAGACAACATCTGTCGCTACTCCTAACCAGTTGATGAAGGGGCGTTGATAGTCTGGGCCTAATAGCAAACAGACCTCGCATCCAAACCTAACATCTAAGACCTGAGGTCCCAACCAGGGCGCCTGCCAGATATGGGGTACCCACCAGTCCGGCGCACTCCTCAACCAGGACGCCTGCCGGGTATGAGGCCGCCGCAGCCACCTGCCACCAATCCATCTTCAGTGTTGTACTTCTGCATCTACCTTGCCCGGTCGCGCTGTTGTCGACGCCACCATGGCGCCAGACAGCTCCACCGTCCTGCGCTCGTCCATCCAGCCGCATCCGTCGTCGATATGCAGCTGCACCATGCCACCAAAACTCGTCGTCATCTATGCGGTAGATACAACGTCGCACCACCTGGCAACCTCCACACCGTCGCCACTGCTGGAGGTACTCGGAGCCCACCATCCACAGCATCTCTCCCCCGAACAGAAGGTCCTCCCAAGACGGCGCCTCCATGGAGGATACGACGCACAAGACGCCGCCGCCGCCCAATCTAGACTGAATTTTGGACTTTCGTCCGGGAGAGGTTTGGAGGTGGATAGGAGAGACCTCGGCTTCGCCTCCACGGAGGGTAACTGCGTCGAGTGACGTCTGAAGGAAATATGCCCTAGAGGCAATAATAATGTTATTATTTTATTTCCTTATATCATGATAAATGTTTATTATTCATGCTAGAATTGTATTATCCGGAAACATAATACTTGTGTGAATACATAGACCAACTAAAACGTCATTAGTATGCCTCTACTTGACTAGCTTGTTAATCAAAGATGGTTATGTTTCCTAACCATAGACATGTGTTATCATTTGATTAACGGGGTCACATTATTAGGATAATGATGTGATCGACATGACCCATTCCATTAGCTTAGCACCCGATCGTTTAGTATGTTGCTATTGATTTCTTCATGACTTATACATGTTCCTATGACTATGAGATTATGCAACTCCCGTTTGCCGGAGGAACACTTTGTGTGCTACCAAACGTCACAACGTAACTGGGTGATTATAAAGGAGCTCTACAGGTGTCTCCAAAGCTAAATGTTGGGTTGGCGTATTTCGAGATTAGGATTTGTCACTCCGATTGTCGGAGAGGTATCTCTGGGCCCTCTCGGTAATGCACATCACATAAGCCTTGCAAGCATTGCAACTAATGAGTTAGTTGCGAGATGATGTATTACGAAACGAGTAAAGAGACTTGCCGGTAACGAGATTGAACTAGGTATTGAGATACCGACGATCGAATCTCGGGCAAGTAACATACCGATGACAAAGGGAACAACGTATGTTGTTATGCGGTCTGACCGATAAAGATCTTCGTAGAATATGTGGGAGCCAATATGAGCATCCAGGTTCCGCTATTGGTTATTGACCGGAGACATGTCTCGGTCATGTCTACATTGTTCTCGAACCCGTAGGGTCCGCACGCTTAAGGTTTCGATGACAGTTATATTATGAGTTTATGAGTTTTGATGTACCGAAGTTAGTTCGGAGTCCCGGATGTGATCACGGACATGACGAGGAGTCTCGAAATGGTCGAGACATAAAGATTGATATATTGGACGGCTATATTCGGACACCGGAAGTGTTCCGGGTGATTTCGGAGAAAACCGGAGTGCCGGAGGGTTACCGGAACCCCCCCCCCCCGGGAGAAGTAATGGGCCGTATGGGCCTTAGTGGAGAGAGAGAGGAGCAGCCAGGGTGGGCCGCGCGCCTCCTCCCCCTGGTCCGAATTGGACTAGGAGAGGGGGGGCGGCGCCCCCCCCTTTCCTTCTCCCTCCCCCCTTCCTTTCCCCCTCCTAGTAGGAGTAGGAAAGAGGGGAGTAGGAAAGAGGGGAGTCCTACTCCTACTAGGAGGAGGACTCCTCCTCCTTGGCGCGCCATAGGGCCGGCCGGCCTCCTCCCCTTGCTCCTTTATATACGGGGGCAGGGGGCACCCCTAGACACACAAGTTGATCCACGTGGCCCCCTTCCACCATAATCCTCAATAATATTGTAGTGGTGCTTAGGCGAAGCCCTGCGACGGTAGAACATCAAGATCGTCACCACGCCGTCGTGCTCACGGAACTCTTCCCCGACACTTTGCTGCATCGGAGTCCGGGGATCGTCATCGAGCTGAACGTGTGCTAAAACTCGGAGGTGTCGTAGTTTCGGTGCTTGATCGGTCAGGCCGTGAAGACGTACGACTACATCAACCGCGTTGTCATAACGCTTCCGCTGTCGGTCTACAAGGGTACGTAGATCACACTCTCCCCTCTTGTTGCTATGCATCACCATGATCTTGCGTGTGCGTAGGAATTTTTTTGAAATTACTACGTTCCCTAACAGTGGCATCCGAGCCTAGGTTTTATGTGTTGATGTTATATGCACGAGTAGAACACAAGTGAGTTGTGGGCGATATAAGTCATACTGCTTACCAGCATGTCATACTTTGGTTCGGCGGTATTGTTGGACGAAGCGGCCCGGACCGACATTACGCGTACGCTTACGCAAGACCGGTTCTCCCGACGTGCTTTGCACAAAGGTGGCTAGCGGGTGTCAGTTTCTCCAACTTTAGTTGAACCGAGTGTGGCTACGCCCGGTCCTTGCAAACGTTAAAACAGCACCAACTTGACAAACTATCGTTGTGGTTTTGATGCGTAGGTAAGATTGGTTCTTACTTAAGCCCGTAGCAGCCACGTAAAACTTGCAACAACAAAGTAGAGAACGTCTAACTTGTTTTTGCAGGGCATGTTGTGATGTGATATGGTCAAGACATGATGCTAAATTTTATTGTATGAGATGATCATGTTTTGTAACCGAGTTATCGGCAACTGGCAGGAGCCATATGGTTGTCGCTTTATTGTATGCAATGCAACTGCGCTGTAATGCTTTACTTTATCACTAAGCGGTAGCGATAGTCGTGGAAGCATAAGATTGGCGAGACAACAACGATGCTACGATGGTGATCAAGGTGTCGCGCCGGTGACGATGGTGATCATGACGGTGCTTCGAAGATGGAGATCACAAGCACAAGATGATGATGGCCATATCATATCACTTATATTGATTGCATGTGATGTTTATCTTTTATGCATCTTATCTTGCTTTGATTGACGGTAGCATTTTAAGATGATCTCTCACTAATTATCAAGAAGTGTTCTCCCTGAGTATGCACCGTTGCGAAAGTTCTTCGTGCTGAGACACCACGTGATGATCGGGTGTGATAGGCTCTACGTTCAAATACAACGGGTGCAAAACAGTTGCACACGCGGAATACTCAGGTTATACTTGACGAGCCAAGCATATACAGATATGGCCTCGGAACACGGAGACCGAAAGGTCGAGCGTGAATCATATAGTAGATATGATCAACATAGTGATGTTCACCAATGAAACTACTCCATCTCACGTGATGATCGGACATGGTTTAGTTGATTTGGATCACGTAATCACTTAGAGGATTAGAGGGATGTCTATCTAAGTGGGAGTTCTTTAGTAATATGATTAATTGAACCTAAATTTATCATGAACTTAGTAGCTGATGGTATCTTTCTTGTTTATGTTTGGTTGTAGATAGATGGCCCGTGTTGTTGTTCCGTTGAATTTTAATGTGTTCCTTGAGAAAGCAAAGTTGAAAGATGATGGTAGCAATTACACGGACTGGGTCCGTAACTTGAGGATTATCCTCATTGCTGCACAGAAGAATTACGTCCTGGAAGCACCGCTGGGTGCCAGGCCTGCTGCTGGAGCAACACCAGATGTTATGAACGTCTGGCAGAGCAAAGCTGATGACTACTCGATAGTTCAGTGTGCCATGCTTTACGGCTTAGAATCGGGACTTCAACGACGTTTTGAACGTCATGGAGCATATGAGATGTTCCAGGAGTTGAAGTTAATATTTCAAGCAAATGCCCGGATTGAGAGATATGAAGTCTCCAATAAGTTCTATAGCTGCAAGATGGAGGAGAACAGTTCTGTCAGTGAGCATATACTCAAAATGTCTGGGTATAATAATCACTTGATTCAATTGGGAGTTAATCTTCCAGATGATTGCGTCATTGACAGAATTCTCCAATCACTGCCACCTAGCTACAAGAGCTTCGTGATGAACTATAATATGCAAGGGATGAATAAGACTATTCCCGAGCTCTTCGCAATGCTGAAAGCTGCGGAGGTAGAAATCAAGAAGGAGCATCAAGTGTTGATGGTCAACAAGACCACTAGTTTCAAGAAAAAGGGCAAAGGGAAGAAGAAGGGGAACTTCAAAAAGAACAGCAAGCAAGTTGCTGCTCAAGAGAAGAAACCCAAACCTGGACCTAAGCCTGAAACTGAGTGCTTCTACTGCAAGCAGACTGGTCACTGGAAGCGGAACTGCCCCAAGTATTTGGCGGATAAGAAGGATGGCAAGGTGAACAAAGGTATATGTGATATACATGTTATTGATGTGTACCTTACTAATGCTCGCAGTAGCACCTGGGTATTTGATACTGGTTCTGTTGCTAACATTTGCAACTCGAAACAGGGACTACGGATTAAGCGAAGATTGGCTAAGGACGAGGTGACGATGCGCGTGGGAAATGGTTCCAAAGTCGATGTGATCGCGGTCGGCACGCTACCTCTACATCTACCTTCGGGATTAGTATTAGACCTAAATAATTGTTATTTGGTGCCAGCGTTGAGCATGAACATTATATCTGGATCTTGTTTGATGCGAGACGGTTATTCATTTAAATCAGAGAATAATGGTTGTTCTATTTATATGAGTAATATCTTTTATGGTCATGCACCCTTAAAGAGTGGTCTATTCTTATTAAATCTCGATAGTAGTGACACACATATTCATAATGTTGAAGCCAAAAGATGCAGAGTTGATAATGATAGTGCAACTTATTTGTGGCACTGCCGTTTGGGTCATATCGGTGTAAAGCGCATGAAGAAACTCCATACTGATGGACTTTTG
Organism: Triticum aestivum; assembly: GCF_018294505.1. NCBI lineage: Eukaryota > Viridiplantae > Streptophyta > Magnoliopsida > Poales > Poaceae > Triticum > Triticum aestivum. The sequence goes on along the minus strand of NC_057803.1, from coordinate 80,160,868 downwards.
GAACCACTTGATTATGAATCGCTTGGTACTTGCGAACCGTGCCTTATGGGTAAGATGACAAAAACACCGTTCTCCGGTACTATGGAGAGAGCAACAGATTTGTTGGAAATCATACATACAGATGTATGTGGTCCGATGAATGTTGAGGCTCGTGGCGGATATCGTTATTTTCTCACCTTCACAGATGACTTAAGCAGATATGGGTATATCTACTTAATGAAACATAAGTCTGAAACATTTGAAAAGTTCAAAGAATTTCAGAGTGAAGTTGAAAATCATCGTAACAAGAAAATAAAATTCCTACGATCTGATCGTGGAGGAGAATATTTGAGTTACGAGTTTGGTGTACATTTGAAACAATGCGGAATAGTTTCGCAACTCACGCCACCCGGAACACCACAGCGTAATGGTGTGTCCGAACGTCGTAATCGTACTTTACTTGATATGGTGCGATCTATGATGTCTCTTACTGATTTACCGCTATCGTTTTGGGGTTATGCTCTAGAGACGGCCGCATTCACGTTAAATAGGGCACCATCAAAATCCGTTGAGACGACGCCTTATGAACTGTGGTTTGGCAAGAAACCAAAGTTGTCGTTTCTGAAAGTTTGGGGCTGCGATGCTTATGTGAAAAAGCTTCAACCTGATAAGCTCGAACCCAAATCGGAGAAATGTGTCTTCATAGGATATCCAAAGGAAACTATTGGATACACCTTCTATCACAGATCCGAAGGCAAGACTTTTGTTGCTAAATTCGGAAATTTTCTAGAGAAGGAGTTTCTCTCGAAAGAAGTGAGTGGGAGGAAAGTAGAACTTGACGAGGTAACTGTACCTGCTCCCTTATTGGAAAGTAGCACATCACAGAAACCAGTTTCTGTGACACCTACACCAATTAGTGAGGAAGCTAATGATGATGATCATGAAACTTCAGAACAAGATACTACTGAACCTCGTAGATCAACCAGAGTAAGATCCGCACCAGAGTGGTACGGTAATCCTGTTCTGGAAATCATGCTACTAGATCATGATGAACCTACGAACTATGGAGAAGCGATGGTGAGCCCAGATTCCGCAAAATGGCTTGAAGCCATGAAATCTGAGATGGGATCCATGTATGAGAACAAAGTATGGACTTTGGTTGACTTGCCCAAAGATCGGCAAGCAATTGAGAATAAATGGATCTTCAAGAAGAAGACTGACGCTGACGGTAATGTTACTGTCTACAAAGCTCGACTTGTCGCAAAAGGTTTTCGACAAGTTCAAGGGATTGACTACGATGAGACCTTCTCACCCGTAGCGATGCTTAAGTCTGTCCGAATCATGTTAGCAATTGCCGCATTTTATAATTATGAAATTTGGCAGATGGATGTCAAAACTGCATTCCTGAATGGATTTCTGGAAGAAGAGTTGTATATGATGCAACCGGAAGGTTTTGTCGATCCAAAGGGAGCTAACAAAGTGTGCAAGCTCCAGCGATCCATTTATGGACTGGTGCAAGCTTCTCGGAGTTGGAATAAACGCTTTGATAGTGTGATCAAAGCATTTGGTTTTGTACAGACTTTTGGAGAAGCCTGTATTTACAAGAAAGTGAGTGGGAGCTCTGTAGCATTTCTGATATTATATGTAGATGACATATTACTAATCGGAAATGATATAGAATTTCTGGATAGCATAAAGGGATACTTGAATAAGAGTTTTTCAATGAAAGACCTCGGTGAAGCTGCTTACATATTGGGCATTAAGATCTATAGAGATAGATCAAGACGCTTAATTGGACTTTCACAAAGCACATACCTTGACAAAATTTTGAAGAAGTTCAAAATGGATCAAGCAAAGAAAGGATTCTTGCCTGTGTTACAAGGTGTGAAATTGAGTAAGACTCAATGCCCGACCAATGCAGAAGATAGAGAGAAAATGAAAGATGTTCCCTATGCTTCAGCCATAGGATCTATCATGTATGCAATGCTGTGTACCAGACCTGATGTGTGTCTTGCTATAAGTCTAGCAGGGAGGTACCAAAGTAATCCAGGAGTGGATCACTGGACAGCGGTCAAGAACATCCTGAAATACCTGAAAAGGACTAAGGATATGTTTCTCATATATGGAGGTGACAAAGAGCTCATCGTAAATGGTTACGTTGATGCAAGCTTTGACACTGATCCGGACGATTCTAAATCGCAAACCGGATACGTGTTTACATTAAACGGTGGAGCTGTCAGTTGGTGCAGTTCTAAACAAAGCGTTGTGGCGGGATCTACATGTGAAGCGGAGTACATAGCTGCTTCGGAAGCAGCAAACGAAGGAGTCTGGATGAAGGAGTTCATATCCGATCTAGGTGTCATACCTAGTGCATCGGGTCCAATGAAAATCTTTTGTGACAATACTGGTGCAATTGCCTTGGCAAAGGAATCCAGATTTCACAAGAGAACCAAGCACATCAAGAGACGCTTCAATTCCATCCGGGATCTAGTCCAGGTGGGAGACATAGAGATTTGCAAGATACATACGGATCTGAATGTTGCAGACCCGTTGACTAAGCCTCTTCCACGAGCAAAACATGATCAGCACCAAAGCTCCATGGGTGTTAGAATCATTACTGTGTAATCTAGATTATTGACTCTAGTGCAAGTGGGAGACTGAAGGAAATATGCCCTAGAGGCAATAATAATGTTATTATTTTATTTCCTTATATCATGATAAATGTTTATTATTCATGCTAGAATTGTATTATCCGGAAACATAATACTTGTGTGAATACATAGACAAACTAAAACGTCACTAGTATGCCTCTACTTGACTAGCTTGTTAATCAAAGATGGTTATGTTTCCTAACCATAGACATGTGTTGTCATTTGATTAACGGGATCACATTATTAGGAGAATGATGTGATTGACATGACCCATTCCATTAGCTTAGCACCCGATCGTTTAGTATGTTGCTATTGCTTTCTTCATGACTTATACATGTTCCTATGACTATGAGATTATGCAACTCCCGTTTCCGGAGGAACACTTTGTGTGCTACCAAATGTCACAACGTAACTGGGTGATTATAAAGGAGCTCTACAGGTGTCTCCAAAGGTAAATGTTGGGTTGGCGTATTTCTAGATTAGGATTTGTCACTCCGATTGTCGGAGAGGTATCTCTGGGCCCTCTCGGTAATGCACATCACATAAGCCTTGCAAGCATTGCAACTAATGAGTTAGTTGCGAGATGATGTATTACGAAACGAGTAAAGAGACTTGCCGGTAACGAGATTGAACTAGGTATTGAGATACCGACGATCGAATCTCAGGCAAGTAACATACCGATGACAAAGGGAACAACGTATGTTGTTATGCGTCTGACCGGTAAAGATCTTCGTCGAATATGTGGGAGCCAATATGAGCATCCAGGTTCCGCTATTGGTTATTGACCAGAGACATGTCTCGGTCATGTCTACATTGTTCTCGAACCCGTAGGGTCCGCACGCTTAAGGTTTCGATGACAGTTATATTATGAGTTTATGAGTTTTGATGTACCGAAGTTAGTTCGGAGTCCCGGATGTGATCACGGACATGACGAGGAGTCTCGAAATGGTCGAGACATAAAGATTGATATATTGGACGGCTATATTCGGACACCGGAAGTGTTCCGGGTGATTTCGGAGAAAACCAGAGTGCCGGAGGGTTACCGGAACCCCCCTGGGAGAAGTAATGGGCCATATGGGCCTTAGTGGAGAGAGAGAGGAGGAGCCAGGGTGGGCCGCGCGCCTCCTCCCCCCTGGTCCGAATTGGACTAGGAGAGGGGGGGCGGCGCCCCCCCTTTCCTTCTCCCTCCCCCCTTCCTTTCCCCCTCCTAGTAGGAGTAGGAAAGAGGGGAGTCCTACTCCTACTAGGAGGAGGACTCCTCCTCCTTGGCGCGCCATAGGGCCGGCCGGCCTCCTCCCCTTGCTCCTTTATATACGGGGGCAGGGGGCACCCCTAGACACACAAGTTGATCCACGTGATTGTTTTCTTAGCCGTGTGCGGTGCCCCCTTCCACCATAATCCTCAATAATATTGTAGCGGTGCTTAGGCGAAGCCCTGCGACGGTAGAACATCAAGATCGTCACCACGCCGTCATGCTGACGGAACTCTTCCCCGACACTTTGCTGGATCGAAGTCCGGAGATCGTCATCGAGCTGAACGTGTGCTAAAACTCAGAGGTGTCGTAGTTTCGGTGCTTGATCGGTCGGGCCGTGAAGACGTACGACTACATCAACCGCGTTGTCATAACGCTTCCGCTGTCGGTCTACAAGGGTACGTAGATCACACTCTCCCCTCTCGTTGCTATGCATCACCATGATCTTGCGTGTGCGTAGGAAATTTTTTGAAATTACTACGTTCCCTAACAACGTCGCCGATGCCGGGCCGGCCTAGCCGACCAAAGTTTCCTCCGGTCCCCATCATATGCCACCAAACCTCCGTCTGCTCTAGATCCGGCAGCGAGCCACGATCCAAAACCTGCCAAGATGCAAGAGCCATGGGACTCAACCCGCCATGACGATCGAGAAGAACCTATTGTAGATCTCCAGACGTCGAAACCCGCGGTCCGACGTGGCCAGTGACGACCATCACCACCTCGCGGCGGCCGACGGAGTCCGAAGACAGGATCCAGATGGATCCGATCTGGATCCGGCGGCACCCGCGACCACCGGGCAGGCCCAATGCAGCCACCACCTCGCGACACGCAGGCCGCCACCACCGTGCCGCGCACGACGCTGCTGGAAGACCCGCCGACCGCGCTGCCGAACCCCACATTCGCCCGACGCTCCTATCGACCCTGCTGTCCCACGCCAGCCAAGACGAAAAGGATGAGGAGAAGCCTCGCCGCCGGTCAGGCTTCGCCCGGCGGTGCTGCGGACGGCGGCGAGGAGGGAGAGGGGCGAAGGAGGTGCGAGACGCGGCGGCTAGGGTATCCCCCTGGGTCGCCCGCAGGGGCAACACGAGGGGGCGACCTCTGAAACCGCGAAGTTTTCCCCTCTTAACACGAGGGGGCGAGGGGGCGCCTGCCTCCTCTTGAAAGGGCTATTTTTTTCCTTTTTTTTGAACACTTGTTTTTTTCAATTGTCTGGTTGCCTCCGTCCTTGGGATTTGTCAAAATTAATGCAGACGCGGCTGTCGCACGTGATGGTAGTTATGGAGCAGCAGCGGTGGCATGTAGAGATCACTCTGGATTTTTTCTGGGAGCTTCTTCGGTCACACTCAAATTTGTTTCAGAACCAACAACACTTGAAGCCTTGGATGTTTGTGAAGGACGGGCAATTGCAGAAGATCTTTACGTTCATAAAATTCATATTGTGACGGACTGCAGGACGGTGGTGAATGACATCAAGGAGGATTCGTCGTCGGAGTATGGTGCCATAGTACGTGAAATAATAGAACGATCTAGGAGTTTTACTGTCTGTAATATTATTCATTGGTTTAGGAGCTCAATTTTAAAATGTGAAGGATAGGAATTAATCTTATGAAGAAATAGGAATCTGTTTCTATGAACCAAAGGGCTCTACAAAAAAAATTCCTATAAAAATCATATCCTATAAAATTCATCCAAACTAAAGGAGGCCTTAATAGAAATGGTGCGAGGAGAACATTCCCCGCCAGCCTTGGAGCACCCTCACGCCACCTCACACCACAATGTTACGGTGTGGCCCATTTGATTGACCTAGCTGCGACCGGAGGTCAATCATCCATGTGTCGGCATCAGGAAGCACGCTGCAGGCTAGATCTTGACTGTCCCTTCCCCCAAGCTCGCTCCCCGCGGCATGTGCTCTCCTTCGGTATGCTCCCACACCAGTGGAAGACCAGTCTCCCATTGCCCCATGCCAAAAGGAGCTGACTGACTTGGTGGACACCGCTCGTCTCCCACCAGCGGCCAGCGGGTCATGCACCGCCACGAGGCGTGAGTGGCCACGCTCGAATGCTCTGACGGGCCGTTCACATGGTGAGACAGGGAGCGCCAGCCGCAATCCCTCTGACCGCATGCGCTCGGAGGATCTTCCTGGCCTCCTGGATGACAGGAGGAGAGGCAAGGATGCGTGCATCACCATCGAGCGTCGCAGGCACAACCGCAGCATGGACAAAGATCTTTTATGAATGAGTATTCATCCACCAACAGTTGAAGATCCGCTTGGACAAACGAGCGACGGAAAGGGGGAGGCCAAGATAACACACCGAGAACTCCTTCATCAGGCACACAACATATCGCGGCGTCTTCGAAAGTTCACCACGTCGCAACGAATGAGAGATGCCGATCTCTTAGCCAGGTTACAGTGTAAGCAAGAGGCATCCTCGAACACCCCCTGAGACGCCCTGCCATCGTAGCCTCGTGCACATCCGGCCGGGTCAGCAGCATGTCACGACCCCGGATCAAGTCGTACAAATCAATGGATACAAGTGCTCCCTGTGTATGAATTAATTCATCAAACTAGGATTCACCAAGTGGATAAAATTGAGATAAAAGAATCAAGGATGGAAAGCGCACATAATTTTGGGTAGAGTAGCCAGAGGAGATACTTGTATGGAGACGAGGGAAGGAAGAGGAGGCGAGGAAGAAGAAGACTTGAAATTTGTTATGTTATGTTCGATCCTCTCCCTACTTGTCTCTTGTGTGTTTTATCCTTCGTACACAAAGACTATTGACTGGGCCGGGCCCGGGTGCAGCAGCCCATAACGCAAGTGCAGCCCGGGTAATCACCACATCATCAGCATAGTCAGAGAGCCCGTGCCTATGGGTGTAATTAAGTGTGCAGGATGCTGGCTCATTCGTGATTACGGCTCTCGATTCTAACCTAGCCGCCGCTGCCGCCATAGCTTCGGCCCCCTTCTCTTCTCTGTCCGACGGCCTCGTTGACAGAAAGAGGAGTGGGGCCCCGTCCATCCGTCTCATTTTTTGTTAGGTTTTTTCTTCTCCGGCGATATTGATGACGTGGTGGCGACGATGGCGTGTTGAAATAAGGTCTCTCCGGGCTTTCCCTACTTTGACGACGTTTGATCTGATGTCGACAAAGAGTCTGTGGGAGTTTGTGTCCTTAGATCTGTTGGTTTCCTTCAGATCTTGAGAGGTCGTGTGTCTTTCGAGGAGAACTTATGGCTGACTATTGGTGTGGCGACTTCGACATCTTCTTCTGTGTTTTTTTGGCTTGGCCCGGTTTCTCCAACCCTCTGTGCTGATGGTGATGGATTGCAAGCCTGCTCTGCGTGGGTTATGCTCCAGCCGATGCCGTTTCAACGATTTTTAGATCTTGTCTCAAGGGTCGAGTGGCTATTGCGGTCTTCAAGCCTGGTATGGTGAGGGCATTCGCAGGTGTCGCCTTTCTTCGCTGTTTGTTCAGTGCAATTTTCAATCTCCGGCGGATGACGTACAATCAAAGGAAGAAGACTAGTATGATTTTTAATATATTTTTATTCTGTACTGATCGTTCTACATCCAGTTGGCATTTGCTTTCCTCGATATTAGTCAGATTTAAAATGCCCCTTGGATGTCTTTATTAAAAAAAAAAGAGCCTGTGCCTAATACCTCAAGGCGGCACCTCTTCCACCTTCCTGAACAAGGCCGCCAGAACATCCGTAACCACTACGAACATGAGGGGAGACATGGGATCCCCTTGACGTAGCCCAGGGGCATGCCAGAATTGATCCCCTGGTGAGCCATTAATCAACACTCGCGTGCTTGCCGTAGAAAGATGCAGAGCAAGCCGAGCGATCCACTTGGGGCTAAAACAGCGGCAGCGAAGAAGTTTCAGAAGGAACGAGCGATTGTACCTTCATTTCTAGGGACTAAACTTCTAATGTTCATGAAAACGTAATGCTGCCTAAATTAGATATACATGCCTTGCTCAGAATTGAAGGGCCCCACGTAGATAAAAGGGACGAGCATTGGAGCATGACCAAGTCCTCTTTCTTTTCTTCTTAAAAATGTCGATCTGACATGGCAAAAAACCTACTTTCAACTCACAGAATATACAAGGTATCATTACCGTGAATTGCAACAACTAGCTAAATTGTTAAAATCCCCATCATGTGATCCAGGCCTGGCTGAGGAGCTCCTCCCACGCCTCCCACTTTCACATTATGCAGCAGTTGCTGGAGGCAGCGCCTTGTTGCAAGGTCATCCTGTGTTTTTCACAACATATATTATTTAAATTTTAGCAGTCAATAAATATATACATTTGATGGCAACTCCAGATTTGTCATTTTTGTGATGATAATGGAAAGGTAATGACCAACGGGTTGACATGACTCACGACAAGGTACGTCTCGACCATCCCATCTTTCAACACGTCAGGGAGGATGATTTGCAATGCAGCGCATGCCCTGCGCATGATTGGCAAAGGATAAAATTG